>NC_045698.1:106388527-106711861 GCF_009834535.1 Camelus ferus
CGCTCACTGGTGTGTGTGCAAGCATCAGTGAGACAGAGGACCAGAGGTAAGTAAAGGGGCAGAGGCACAGGCACCACCCCCAGTAATAACCAGCATTGCTTCACAGTGATAGGTGGGCACAGGCCTTACCCAGAGATGAAGGGCAAACAAAGATGGTCCCAAATGCTGGGAGGTAAACCCCACAGTAAGAAAATCCATTTTCACTCCTGGATGCCTACATCTACCCCTGCACTGACCCTGGCTGACTCTGAGGTGACAGTGGCAGATAGAAAGGGCACTGAGTTAAGAATATGGAACACACTCACTATGCATCCATAATTTCAGTGTCAGCCAGGGCACCATACAAATAAATGATCTAACCTTTGAAGGAGAAGACGGGGACATGAGAATGACTGTGGGTGATTACATAATGAGACCCATTTGAATGAAAGGAGTTGGCATCTGGATGACACTGTGTGATGTCAGCTTGGGGTCACTGCAACTGGCATTGCCCAAATTGAGGCCAATTTTTTAGACTCCACAATCAGAGCTGTCGTACTATGTTTGATGTGGCTGATCACTTCCTCTTACTAGAAAATCCTCCTTGGCAGCCAAGATAATGTGCACTCTGGTTTCCTTCCTACTTCCTTGAGTATTCCTTCTGTCTCCTCCCTGCATTCCATTTCTTTTCCTCTGCCTCTGGTGAACTCATCCATCTCCCAGTTTCACTTGCCTCTGTGCTGAGGACTTCCCAATCCCTACCCTACCAGGTCAGCTTCTCCAAAGAGCTTCAGAATCATAGCCAAACATCTGCACAACTGGCAACCTCCCATGTGATGCCCCTTAGTACCAACTCAACATGTCCTAAAATGAACTATCCTTGCCCCACAAACCTGTTCTTCCCCACTATCTCAGTTGGTAGTAATACCATCTTCCAAGAGCCCAAGCCCCAAGATCCATGTTCTCATCACTCCATCTAACCCATCACCATGTCTTGTTGATTTAATCGCTTCATGATTCTTGAATCTGGCACCTCTTCTCTCCTATTTCTCAACAATTACCATCCCAGATCGGGTCACCATCTCTTACCCAGACTGTTGCAAAGCCTCCTAACTGGTCAGATTCCACAGATGTTCCTCTTAAAACCATTTTCCAAGAAGCTACTGGAACCCTTTTCCTAAAACACAAATGTCATTTGTTGCAGCCTTGCTTTAAACTTCTTCCATGGCACCCTCTGGCCTTTAAAAGTTCTCTGTGGCTTGATGCCAGCTGACTCCATCCTCAGTGCATCCTCCAGCCTGTGTAAGGGGTAATTTCTGGCAACCCTGCACAACTTCAGCCTCCTGCCCCATGGCCCCATGGGGTTCCTCCTCAGGCTGCCAGCTCTGTATTCACTTCACTAACCCTGACCTTACTGAGCAGCATGTGACTGGCAATAAGCCTGCTTCTTGTGGAGGACCTAAATGTTGAATGTGGCACATGTGGCAGGTTCCATTCATATCGCCCTCCTTCCAGAGCCTTGGAAGAACTGGCTGAGGTTCACATGTTCCTCTGCAGGGCCGCTGGGTTGCCGGGTCTGCAGCAGGGCCACACTGGGAGTTGAGGAAGGACAGCTGCCCTGCCCTGAAAGGGAAGTTGTTGGCAGATGAGGACATAGGAGTGTGCGATGGCCACAATGGCAAGAGAGGATTATTAAAAGCGGCCAGGAACCGTGGTTTAGGCTGAGGTGGACGCTCCTGAGAAAGCCGAGCAGTTGGAGGATTGCTGTTGGCTGCTCACGTTGCGCAGCAAAAAGCAGAGGCTGCAGGGAACTGGCACATCAGGTTCAAGGAGGGCCCTCCAAGCTGATGACCCACACTTCCACGCCCTGCGGGGTCCAGGGGCTGGTCCTCACTGGCACAGGCTAACTAACTGGTCGCTAATTGCTGACCCCATTCCGTCCTCAGTTGCTCTGGGCCGGCCCTCCCTTTGGGAGCTTGAGGCAAAAATGGGGGCAGTGGAGGACTGCCAGTGTGCCCCTGCTAGAAGAGTGTGGAACACCTGGTGAGGTGTGCATAGGAAGGGGAGTGGGAGCCCTGAGGAGGTGAGTGCAAAAGGGGGCGGTCGTGGAAGGAGCTAGACCCGGACAGGGAAGAGCCGAACCAGCAAGTTCCAGCTTCCTTTGCCTGTGGGGTGGATCCATAGTCAGGCATGCAATGCCCAACACTCCGTGTGCTTCTTATAAAGGAAAGTGCCGAAACCCACTCCTAAGTGCTTACCATCCTATCCCATCTGTCCCTGTCGGAGCCAAGTGTGTTAACTCGGGTAATCGGCACATCTACTACCATCTCCCTCCTACATCCAAGTAAAGAGAGGTTCCCCAAGCTACAGGCTAATAAGGAGCAAAGGTGGGTTTCACACCAGGCACGCCAGCCGCCCAAGCTGTGCCCTCAGAAGCACACACCCTTGCATGGGTAGTTTGGGCAGAAGAGTAGAAACCAACAATAAACAAACATGCTCTGAGTAACATAAAAAATAGGAGACCTGGGGACTCTTGGTGAACTGAGATCCAGACACGCAAAGGTTAGGACAGGGTGAACAAACTTTTTCTGTAAAGGGCAAGATAATGTTTCATTCTCTGTGAAGCCATGTGGTTTCTGTCACAGCCACTCAGCTCGGAAGTGGTGGCTTGATAAACAGCCACACACAACATGTAAAAGGATGAATGTGGCTGTTCTCTAGTAAAACAGGCAGTGGGCTGGGTGTAGCCCGCGGCTGGCTGACCTCTGGTCCACAGGGAAAGCTAAGCTGCTCGGAAGGATGAGCAAGTGAACCGCAATAGGCCTGGGGCAGGGAGGGTGGGGGAGTTCAAGTCTGAGGTCTGAGCCAGCCTGGGGCCAGTCAGGCTGTCCCACAATGTTGTGCAGGTTGCTCACCCCACAAGGGCACCTGGCGGGTGGATGAGGGTAAGAGTCGACAGTCCAGGCTGCATTCCTTTCACCAAGCTGTTCAGTCATGCTGGAGCTGGCCTGCCTCAGCTAAGGGGAAAGGGCCTTTTACTCGCCAGGCTGTGTGCCCGAGGGCCACGATGTGTGGGTTTACCAGGTACTGTGCTTGTAGTCGCTAGGGAAACAGACCCTCATGAGGCTGTTAAGGAAACCAGGACAAGAGATAATACGTCTTTCCAGCTGTCTTGACAAGAGAGAGCCTTAAGCAATGAACCTGTGTTACTACATTGCATGCTTCAAATGGCTCAAGCCTACAAAGGCCTTCGAGCTGACCAGGTGAGTCCGGGCACTCAGTCCCTCCCTTTCAGACCACACTTCAATTAAAAAAAAAGGCAAAGAATGTATAGTAGTCTGAAAAAAAGTGTAGAAAATTCTTATGGATAATTGGGAAGATCAGAAATACAAAGAAAACAGAAAACAAATATCATCTATGGACATAAAAAGAACTCTAATTACATTTTATGTATTTTTTCAAATTAATTTACTTCATAATATTTGGATATTTATAAATCTTTAACTTAATTTCATGGAAGAGTATTTCAGAAAATATTTCAGAAAATACTAAATACTTTTAGAGATTCATAATTCATTTTACCATTTAATATCTCATAATTTTTAAGCAAAAACTTTAAACTTTATTTAATCAAGTATTTCTCCAAATCTCCCCTAATTAACATCTAGGGAACGTGTTCTTCAGGAGAACATTTGAGAATGTTTAAATTACCTCTAAATTATCCCCTTATTCAAAAATTGGTTATTTCTGTACTTTTGCCTTCTTTCTAATAAACTTATTTTGATCGTTTGTTTTTCTTCTGACGCAGTGTACATAGTGGTGTCCCACACTTTACTGCTGCACATCTCATCTGCTCCATCATGGGAGCCAGGTTACTCGGGGCAGTCGAGCTGAGGGAAAGGCATTCAAATCATTCCTAACTGAAGCCAAACTAAGGGAGGCTGAAGGATTAGGGCCTATGTGGGAATCTACTGTGTTGGGCAAATAACATCTTTTCCACAGCAGAAAGACAGAATTCAGTACCAAGATAAAAACCAAGATCCCCAACTGAAATAGTGCTACCAAAAAATGACCCTTCATATTCCTGCTTTCCAAGCCTTCAGTCTTTTTCACATGCACATCATTTAACACTTTTAGAGAACCATTTCACTCTTCCAGGGCACCATCTTACTCCAATAGGTCCCAGTAACAGAAAACTCAAATGACAGTCAGCACATTGCCCCAAGCCACTTATTTTTAGATCTTCCTTGCACCGTGATGAAGAAAACAGCCACAGGAATGCAGACCACAGTTAAAATAATACTCCAAATTATCTGTATATTATTTCTGTCACAGAAGGAAAATACAGACATCAATTAGGGTAAGTGGCAATGTCTGTCGGTATGTACTCCGTTTCTCAAAAAAGCCAGATATCTAGTTTATGCTGACCTTAATGCATCTTACCATTTCTCTGTGTCTTTTTTTAAATTATTTAAATTCTTCTCTACTATAGCCCCTGTCTGTAATAGAGGGGGTGAGCTTGTCCTAATTTGATCACTACACCCGTGGCTACACCACTTTTATTTAAATTGACTCGTAAAATAATCCAAATCACTTTCCTGGTGTCCTGCAGACAAAACAATCATTTCAACGATTTTAATATAATTTAACTATTTACTGTGTCATTGCATACATATTATGAATAAAAGAAGCCCTTATGTAAGGATAAAGGAAAGCTGCGCCTTCACTGTGCTTCCAGCCAACTTACTGTTACCAATGATTATATTCATTATTTAAAAATCAGACTCTGCTAAGAAACCTAAGCTCAAGAAAGAATATTGTGAATTTTGAATTTCATATCAAACCTTACTTGGCAAAGATTTGCAGGCAACTCAGTCCAAGTAGGAGCCTTTGTACAGAATAATTCAATTTGGTATTTGAAAGTTGCCTAAAAAGGACAGTGCAAGGACTCAGAATTATTTTCCTTGCTATTAAAAATTCAACAATACACAAGAAACGCAGCTTTTAAAACACTTCTCGAGGCAATGAGGTGTAATAATGCAGAAACTAACCTGCCAACAGAAATAGTTGTTTCCTTCTTGTGGTTGAGCCTGGGGTTGAGGACCAATGAGGGCAGAGTTACCAGGACTGAAGACTCAGTGGAGAACAGGCTGTTTCCACCTGCTTTGATGTTTTCAGAGCGTGGCTTTAAATTCTGTCCTTTGGGATCTCTCCAGTTTGCCTCAGGCTCTAAGTACCAGCCGGCAGCCTGACACACCAGATGGACAACTCTGGCATCACTGTTCTTGATGAGAAAGTGTGGGGAACCTTCCTAATCCTGCGAAATGTGAAGGAGACAAGGAGCTCAGTTAAGAAATCAACATCTAAAAATTGTTTGGATCCTAGGTTTTAGTATATTTAACCAAATAGAATGATTGTCCATCTTTTGTGTAACTTGGGTAGAAAAAAGGTTCTGCGAATGATTTCCTCAGAATGAGTGATTAACACTAAGATATCAAAGGTAGCAGAAAAAGACAAGAACAAGAAATCTTGAAGGAATGAGATATTAACAAATAGACAAGAAAAGAAGGTAGTAATAAGGAGTCGAGTGTTAGGATTTATAGTAATCTCAGAAGCTTGCTGAAACAGTTCTGATTAAGTCATTACACACCACAAATGTTGAACTGTCAAAGCAGATTGACAGCAATCACAAGCCATACCTAACACTAAACTTAGCTATTAGTAAAAGATAGAAAAAGCAAGGACAGAGATGGCAACATCCACCTCTGAAATGGTCCAAGATCATATGATGTAATTCTCAATAAAGTCATTTTCCCCTCCTGGGATGTATTTTGGTTTTACATTAAGAGATGAGAGCTAACAAAGTGGGTAACACATGTGATTTAAAAGTCTGAGGAAGTCACTTTAAATTCTTAGTTTTTATATTACATCAAACACAGAGGTAGGGAACCTATATGACTTAAGTTTCACTCTCCAGCTGTGCAGTACAAACCATAAATTCCAGTTTTATATCCAATAACCAATAGAAAGACCCAAGCAGCCAGAGGTGCTGTTAACTCTTTCCTTCCCAGGTATAAATGGGTGGATCAGAGCTGTAGCTTTCCTTTTTGTGGGGGATGTGCGTGAGCTGCAGTCCTGGGAATGGAAGGGAATTGAATCTGCATATGGAAGATAATTATCTACTCCCTTAGACACACTGGCCTCTCTCAGGACCCTGATGGAAGACATTGACGTATTTCTGAGCATCCATGAGATGGACCTTGCGCTCCAAGGAAAGTGTCTCTGGCTTTCTACTCTCTTAACTTTCTCCTGGGCTCAGAATTATTCAGCTTAGCACTTCTTTTTTATACATTTTCCAAGTCTCCAACTCTGATCTACACTGAGGCCCTCTAGATCATATAATGTTAAGCAAGGAGCAAGGCTACAGGCATCAGGAAGGAGTGTGAAAGAAGGAATGAATACACTGGAAACAGTAAGCTGGTCCTTGAGATGCTCTTGGAAATGTAGTGGGGCTGCCCAATAGTCAGTGCCCAATGTCTGAGAGACTACAAGGTAATTTCTAGATCTCAACACAATCTTTTCTTTATTATTGAGTTATAGTCAGTTTACAATGTTGCACCAATTTTCAGTGTAGAACACAATTTTTCAGTTATACAGGAACATACAAATGATCAATAGGCACATGAAAAAATGCTCAATATCACTAATTATCAGAGAAATGCAAATCAAAACTACAATGAGGTATCACCTCACACCAGTCAGAATGGCCATCATTCAAAAGTCCACAAATGACAAATGCTGGAGAGGCTGTGGAGAAAGGGGAACCCTCTTACACTGCTGGTGGGAATGCAGTTTGGTGCAGCCACTGTGGAAAACAGTATGGCGATTCCTCAAAAGACTAGGAATAGATTTACCATATGACCCAGGAATCCTGCTCCTGGGCTTATATCCAGAAGGAACGCTACTTCAAAAAGACACCTGCACCCCAGTGTTCATAGCAGCACTGTTTACAATAGTGAACACAACCTTTAAAGAACACAACACAGAAAAGCACCATTTACGGTTGATATACTTGGTGAAATGAGGGAATAATGCTGTATTCTATGTCTGGAATGGTATTATACAAACTAAGACAAGCACCTAAGAGAAAACAAATTGACCACTATACTGAGCTACTATTGAAATCCAGATGCTAGTACAAAATTTGAGCTTTACATTATAAACATAGAAATTCTGGGGGGAGGCTAGACTTTGATATGACTTTCTGGGCTGGAGGTTCGGGGCACTGTTTATCATAAATGTCAAAGTGATTGCTGCTGATATACCAAGGGTAGATGATGATGATAATGACGATGATAATAATCAGCATTTATTGTGCACTTACTGTATTAATCTGTGTTCCCTCAAAATGCTTATGGTGAAAACTAGCCCCAATTTAATGGTATTTAGAGGTGGGGCTGTTGGGAGGTGATGAGGTCATAAAGGTGGAATCCTCGTGAATGGAATCAGTGCCCTTATAAAAGATACCCCAGAGAGCTCCCTCACCCTGTCTGCCGTATGTGGACGCAGTGAGAAGACTGCCATCTATGACCCAGGAAGAGGGCTCTCATCAGATAGTGAATGTTCCAGTCTGTAGATCTTAGACATTCCAGCCTCTAGAACTATGAGGATGAATTTGTTTTTAAGCCAGCCAGTCTATGGTATTTTTGTTATAGCAGCCCGGATGGACTAACACAGCTACAATGTGACAAACATGTTCTAAGCCTTAGGGGCAGAGCACGTGTCGCCAGGAACAGTAAGGAGGCTAGAACGGCTGGAGCACTGGGAACAAAAGTAGGTGAATCATGGCTGTATTCCTGTTACTTTCCCTTCAAATAATTCAAGTCACTGTTACTATTCCTTGAAGTACAGCTGAAATACAACTGTAGCACATGCTCTGTCCTCTTGCCTGGACTTTCATACAATTTAAATATTTTCACAGGATGTCCGTGGACCTGCTATAACAGGTTTTTCCTTTATGAAGTGAGACTTGAACTCAATTCAAGGACTTTTAAAATTCAGTTCCTTCTGTCTCTATCACTTTTCTCCATAAAGGGCTCGCTCCTTCACGATCTTCAATATATGAAAATCGTTATGGCAAATATTTTTATGATGAGAGTCCAGATAACAAGAGATCCTTGTATTTGTGGTATGTGCTCCCATTAGAATAGATATGTGCTTAAAGCACCAGAGTAACCAATATGCTGCCAGTTTGAAAGTTTTATTTTAGTCCCTTTTACTTGTCAGACATTTTAAAACAGATTTCCCTGCTAATGCTATGAGAAAGGTGAGGACTTTATAATTTATAGTCATTTATAGTTGACTAAACTGAGGAAGAGAAAGGCCAAGAGACTTACTCAGTGTCTTCTTGGCAAAGAGTGGAAGAACAGGGGTTCTGATCCAGAAAATCTGCTGCTGGAGCCCTAGCTCTTGGCCTCCAGACATAACTAAACTGACAACTTGTATAAGAAAACAATCAAGAAACCAATCAAACAAAACCAACAAACAAAAACACTGAGAACTGAGAGGGAGACTGAGATGGCAGGACAGCATAGATAAAGAGAAAAAAAAATCATCTCAACATTGAAAAACTAGTGTCTCCAAGAAGTTTTGTGATATAAATAATAGAAGAGGGATGCTGATTTTAATAAACTGTGGTGGTGTGGTGAAATCCACACTTACGCTATTTTAAATATTTTCAAAATAGATGACTTAAGTCATGACCATATGAGTTATGGCTTACCAGCAACAACAGTGACTTATATCTGTGTTTATATAAAGTGTTCCAAAACACTACTTTCTCAATATCTTTTCTTTGCTATTCAAAAAGCCATGAGAAACTGGCATTGCTATCATTGCCCTCTCAGTGTGACTGGTAGGAAATAGAGTCTCGGCTTGCTTGAGTAAATTTTTGTCTACGTATTAGCAACACTAAGAGATCTCAAGATCCAGTAATCAGCACAAAAAGGCTCCAGTCAGCCCGGGTCATGATATATATCAGGGTGACTTTCTGGTTGTCCAAGACTGAAGGCAGTTGCAAGTGAAGGCATTGCCGAGGATCTTAGGGGAAAAAACATGGAAAAGAGATTGGAGGAAGGTATAAAAAAGCTATAAATATGCGTCCGCTCTGTCACATAATAGACTAGAGCCTCACCATAGTGACAGGACTATCTGAAGTAAAGGAGAGAATGCTGAGAAAGAACTTCAAATGGGTTGTTCCTGAGGCTCAGTGAACAGGAAATGGTAGTCAGCTAAGTATATACATCCTTTCGCAGTGACCTGAGTCCAAACGAAGGTCCAGTGGACTGCCTTGGGACCCTCACCTCCCAGCAGTGATCACCATCAGAAAACATCTCTTCTCCCAACATAGACATCAGAGTTTCAAAGTGCTTCCTGTTCTCTGAAGAATGATGCTTTTTGAAACTGGAGAAAACCAGTTTCCTCTCATTAAACATAATAAAGTAGGGATTAGCTATGTTTGGATCCAAAGTCACATAGATTTTGACAAGGAAGGTCATTTAATGGACTTTGACTTCCATCCATGAAAAGGTAACAGCTACACAAGAAGTTCTCCCATCATAAATAAGTAAATAATAAAATATGAAACAGGTAATACAGAATTGTGATCCCTGAGGAAGGGAAACAAATAAATAGAGACCTGAAATCACCCCCGCTTCCTACCTGGTGATTTCCAGTCACCTGCACAAAAAGTGGGAATCGATAGATACCCTGCCACCATTCTCACTGAATTGTGTCCAAAACTCTTTACCGGAATTAAACAAAATCTGTCACCCAACAATGAAAAAATCACACATCCCATGTCCAATTAAAACAAGCAGACATGGGAAGAAGTACAGAAATGTGACTGGTAACCAGGAGAAACAAACACAGGAGAAAAACCAACAATGGAGTGAGCAGACAAGGGCTTTAAAACACTTCTCATAGACATTGTAAACACATCCTGTGGGGCCCAGCAGCACACTCCCCTCCAGTCACCAGGTCTATATGTTCTAGGGGTGTCCCCTAGGTGGGCTGTGTGGGCCCTTCTGTTTTGGTGGGGTGGACTACTCTGGGCATGCAGGTAGGGGCTGGCCCCGAGCCTGGTTGGCTGTCAGGCTCTGCCTTGTGCGGAGGCGGTCAGCCCACTGGTGAGTGCAGCCAGATGTTGGCACAGTTGGTTGTGTGAACCAGGGGGTCCAGCGGCTGATGCAGCCCACTGGTGGGCAGGGCTGGGCCCCAGGATGGTGACTGCTTGGTTGGGGGAGCTCAGGACTGCTGCCACGGCCTGGTATGCAGGTAAGCCGTTGGTCCTAAGAGGCTAGAGGGAAGACTGCAAAATGGCAGTTGCCAGCACAACTGTCCTCGTGGTAGAACGAGCTTGCCAAAACGGCTTCCGCCAGCGTCTATGCCCCCAGGCGGAGTTCCAGTTGCCTCCTACCTCTCTGGGAAGCTCTTCAAGATCAGTAAGTAGGCCTGACCCAGGGTCCTTTCAAATTTAATCCCTCTGCACTGGGCCTTGGAGAACGTACAATTTTGCATGAGCCCTTTAAGAGTGGAGTCTCTGTTTCCTACAGCCCTCTGGCTTTCCCATACACGAGCTTTCAGCTCCAGAATATCAATTCGGTTCTTTTTTAAAGTTCCAATCTCTTCGGTAAAGTATTCTTCATTAACTTTATTCCTGAGCTTATTGAACTGCCTGTCTGAGTTTTATTGTAGCTTGTTGAGTTTTTTTTTTATGACACTTACTTTGAATCTTCCAACTGTTCGATCACAGTATTTCCTGAATTTAAGCTTGATTTCTGTACATGTGTCATCTCCTTTTTGAGCTACAGTGTTCCTCTGGTTCTTCATGGTGCTTGATGACTTGTTCCTCTGCCAGTGCACTGAAGTAGGCAACAACATTAGAACTTGATTCTAATGATTCAATAATTTAGAAATTAGAGGCCTTTCTTTTGATGTCCAGTGGGTGGCGCTAGAACTAGCACAAGTTTTTGGTTTCTTTCCCTGGAGCTGCTTCTGATTATATTTGAGAGCCCGCTCTTTCACACTCCACTGCCCCTGTCAGAGGTGTTGTTGGGCTGAGTTTGCTAATATTTTGTTCAGGATTTTTAAATCTATATTCATCAGTGATACTGGCCTGTAATTTTCTTTTCTGGTACTCTGTCTAGTTTTGGTATCTGAGTGATGGTGGCTTCATGGAATGACTTTGGGAGTGTTCACTTTTCTTAAGTCTTTTGGAAGAGTCTGAGAAGGCTAGGTATAAGTTCTTTGTATGTTTGGTAGAATTTCTCAGGGAAGCAATCCAGTTCTGGATTTGTTTGCAGGATTTTTTTTTTTTTTTAACGGATTCCACTTCACTTCTAATGATTGGTATGTTCAAATTCGGTTTCTTCTTGTTGATTCAGTTTTGGCAGATTGTATGTTTCTAGAAATTTGTCCATTTATTCTAGGTTGTCCATTTTGTTGACATATAACTGTTTGTAACAGTTTTTTATAGTTCTTTTTTGTGTTTCTGCACCATCAGTTATTTCTCCTCTTTATTTCTTATTTTGTTTATTTGGGTCTTGTCTCTTTTCTTCTTAATGAGCCTTGCCAGAGGTTTGCTGATTTTATTTATCCTTTCAAAAAACCAGCTCTTGGTTTTATTAATTTTTTTCTATTTTTTAAAATCTCTATTTTATTTCCTCTCTGATCCTTATCATTTCCTTCCTTCTGCTGACTTTAGGGGCTTTTTGTTGTTGTTGTTCTTCTTCTTTTTCTAATTCCTTTAGGTGGTAGTTTAGGTTGTTTATCTGGGATTTTTTCTTGTTTTGTTTAGGAAGGCTTGTATTGCTACAAACTTCCCTCATAGGACTGCCTTTGCTGCATTCCACAGATTTTGTATGGTTGTGTTTTCACTGTCATTTGTCTTGAGATATTTTTAATTTCCTCTTTTAATTGTTGACCCACTGTTTTATTTTGAAAGCATGTTGCTTAGTCTCCATATAATTGTTTTTTCCCTTGTTTCCCATTCTGTGGCTGACTTCTAGTCTCATGCCATTGTAGTCAGAAAAGACCCTTGAAATCATTTCCATCTTCTTAAATTTGTTGAGGCTTGTTTTGTGTCCTACGATGTGGTCTATCTTAGAGAATGTTCTATTTCACTTTTTCAATCTAAAATATTAGAACATTTATATTTAGGAGTAAAAATACTTGTACGAAGTAAAATAATTCCATATAGAATAAATAAAATTGGAGGAAAAATTAGCCATATGGATTATTGGGAACGCTACATAAGCCTTAAAAATTTCAAAGAAGAATGAATTCTCCTATAACAATACACATACAAATACAAATTAGAGGATGAAAGTCACTGGGAAGTCAGTGGAGGTTAGAAGGTTAGTTGCATTCACCTCCATCTTCCTTATTGACTCATTACTAATTAAATTCTAATTGACATTCGATCCTGGAACTTAACCTGAGCCATTTTCCTGGGTTGGGCAGATGAGTCTGAGTAAAGGAAGCAAAGTCACCTGCCAGACTTATTAGGAGCACTGATGATTCACAATGGGAGAGAACCACACTGTGCAATATTGCACTTACCTGAGCCAGGGAAGCACCAGAGGAAGGCAAGGAGTGCAGGCAGGCCAGAACCCAGCACAGGCATGGCAGGAGCGGGGTCGGGGTGGGGGGCATTGCCCTCAGCTGCCAGAGGCTCCTGGTCGTAGTCAGCACCATCAGAATCAGCCAATGTGAGGAGAGAAATTTTCAGGACACAAGGGCCTTGAGGAAGAAGGAAAATTATAAGAAATATAATAAGATACATGTGATTATGTGGACATACCCTATTTTCACACACACTGACAAATTAGAATTGCATGCTCACAGAGGTGAGTATTTATAAGACACCAATTTAACCAATTTTTAATTGGAGTAAATTAAATGCTAATTGTGCCTGAATTTTAACTATTGTTTGAAAGATTCTTACATCAAGGGGTCTATTAAGAGAGCAGAAGGAACACTTAATTTTCACAAAATATTTATATAATTCTAGTACAACACAATTATACCACTGTGACTATTTCTCTTTTTTCTTGAAAATTCTCTAGTTTAAAACAGAAGCTACTTACTTTCATTATCTAAAACTAATGATCAAAACCATCTCATGAGAACTACAAAACACTGATTAAGGAAATTAAAGATGATTTAAAGAAATGGAAACATACCCCATGCTCTTGAGTTGGAAGAAATAACACTGTTAAAATGGCCATACTACCCAAAGCAATCCACAGATTTCATGAAATCTGTATCAAATTTCCCATAACATTTTTCACAGAACTGGAATAACCCTAAAATTTATATTTAATCACAAAAGACTCAAAATTGCCAAAACAATACTAAAGAAAAAGAACAAGGCTGGAGAAATAACCCTCCCAGATTTCAGACAGTACTACAGAGCTAAAGTAATCAAAATAGTGTGGTACTGGCACAAAAACAGACATAAGGATCAGTGGAACAGAACAGAGTCTAGAAATAAACCCATGACTTAAACATAAGACAAGGCATTATAAACCTCCTAGGAGAAAACATAGGTAAAACATTCTCTGATATAAATCTTAGCAATGTTCTTCTAGGGCAGTCTACCCAGACAATGGAAATAAAAGCAAAAATAAACAAATGGGACCTAATTAAACTATAAGGTTTTACATAGCAAAGGAAACTATAAACAACAAAAAAAGACAACCTAAGGAATGGAAATAATATTTGCAAATTATGTGACTGACAAGGGCTTAATTTCCAGAATATGCAAACAGCTCATACAACTTACTAACAGAAAAATGAACAACCCAATCCAAAAATGGGCAGAAGACGTAAATAAGCAATTCTCCAATGAAGACATACAAATGTTCAATAGGCACAAGAAAAAATGCTCAATATTGCTAATTATCAGAGAAATGCAAATCAAAACTGCAATGAAGTATCACCTCACACCAGTCAGAATGGCCATCACTAAAAAGTCCACAAACGATAAGTGCTGGAGAGGGTGTGGAGAAAAGGGAACCCTCCTCTCACTACAGTGGGAAGGTAATTTGGTGCAGCCATTATGGAAAATAGTATGGAGATTCCTTAAAAAACTGAAAGTAGACTTACCATATAATCCAGCAATCCCACTCCTGGGCATATATCTGGAGGAAGTTCTAATTTGAAATGATACATGTACCCTACATGTTCATAGCAGCACTATTTACAATAGCCAAGACAAGGAAACAACCTAAATGTCCATCGACGGATGACCAGATAAAGAAGCTGTGATACATGTATCTTGAGATTTTATATATGTATGTGTATATATGTATATGTATATGTATATGTATATATATAAAATAATGTCATTTGCAGCAACATGGATAGACCTGGAGATTGTCATTCTAAGTGAATAAGCCAGAAAGAGAAAGAAAAATACCATATGATATCACTTATATGTGGAATTTAAGAAAATGACACAAATGAACTTATTTACAAAACAGAAACAGATTCACAGACATAGAGACCAAACTTATGGTTACCAGGGGGAAAGAGGGTAGGAAGGGATAAATTGGTAGTTCAAGATTTGCAGATACTAATTACTATATATAAAATAAACAAAAAGTTTCTACTGTATAGGACAGGGAACTATATTCAATATCTTGTAGAAATCTACAATGAAAAAGAATATGAAAAGGAACATATGTATGTACATGTATGACTAAAACATTACGCTGTATGCCAAGAATTGACACAACATTTAAAACTGATTATACTTCAATTTTTTAAAAAGGCAAAAAGAAAAGAAAAGAAAATCATCTCATGAAAGCCTGGGACTCCTTCTCTATATCAAAAACTATTCCACTCTCAGTTCAGTTTATGAAGTTGTCATCATGAATTAAGCAGAAAGCTTTACAAGTCATAGAATTAGGTTCCCTGATCTCTAGACAGTAGGATTACTTAAAATATGCCTAAAATTCTTCATGCTACCTCAGCTCTTCCAGTTCAGTCTATTTTGTTCTGTAGGCTAGGAAGTTCTCTGGCACCAATAACATTTACCAAAATCTGTCAGAGTAGCAGAGTTATATATTTAACATCTGATTTACTGAACTATCTAGTTCATTTGCTTCTGGTCACTTTTTCTTTCTTTTTTATTGCGTCATTCTGCTTTCTGGTGTTTCTCTGGAAATACTTTGAAGCAGTTACTGCACTCTCTGCTGTCTTTGCTGTATAGAGACTTATTGGACTTTTATCCACTGACTCAATAACTGAGATCACAAAGTAAACAGGGCTTTCTTATTCACTCTACTTGAAAAACAAAAGCAGTTTTCAAAGACACAGTCACATTTTTTTTTGGCCAGCTTTAGCTTGCTTTTATAAAATACCCCATGACTTACTGGCTTTCTTAGGAAAAACATATTGCTTATTTCTGTGATCTTTTCCTGCAAAAACTAAAACTTCGTCATATAACATAATCAGAACATGTAGGCACAACCATCAGTGCAGCTATTGCAGTGGCTCTGACACGGTACAGAAACAACCCCCCCCCCTCCCCCTCTGCAGGTGGCAGAATGTCATCTACTCCTATCACTTCTGTGGCTTTCAATTCTCAGAGCAAGATCTTTGCTCAAATCTGCTTTCCCACAGTCTAACTGCACATCATGTATCTAATAAGGGGTTAATACCCAAAATGTATAAATAACTCATACAACTCAACAACAAAAAGTAAACAACCCTATTAAAAAAAATGAGCAGAGGAGCTGAATAGACATTTTCCAAAGAAGACTTTCAGATAGCCAACAGGCACAAGAAAAGATGCTCAACGTCACTAATCAACAGAGAAATGCAGATAAAAACCACAATAGGATATCACTTCATACCTGTCAGAATGGCTGCTGTTAAAAAGACTGCAAATAACAAAAGTTGGCAAGGATGTGGTACACTCTTGGAATGTAAATTGGTACAGCCATTATGGAAAACTGTACAGAGGTTCCTCAAAAAACTAAAAATAGAACTACCATATGATCCAGTAATTCCATTCCAGGGCATATATTTGAAGAAAATAAAAACACTAATTTGAAAAGCTACATGTACCCCAATGTTCACAGCAGCATTATTTACCATAGTCAAGATATGAAAGCAACCTAAATGTCCATCAATAGATGAATGGATAAAAAAAATGTGTGTATATATGCATACACATACTGTGGAATATTACTCAGGCATAAAAAGAATGAAATTTTGTCATTTGCAACAACAATGTATTGGGGCTCTTACTTGAAGCCCTAGAAAAAAGAGCAGAATCATAAGCAATAAAGGACTTACAGGGACAATGAAGAAAGTGCGAACTCTTCTTAAAAAACTTTTTTATTTTCCCTTAACGGAGGGACTGAGGATTGAACCCAGGACCTCGTGCATGCCAAGCAAACTCTCTACCACTGAGCTATGCCCTATTACACAAACAGCAGTCCCAGGTTCTAAGTAAGAAATCCAGCAGTTTCGGCTCATTGTTTAAAAAAACTCAAATCCCACACTACTACACAGTGGCCCCAGGTTCTGAAAATAAATGAGAGACCCAGAAGGACTGGCTCATTGCTGACATGGCTCAGCCTGCCTTATTGCACAGTGGTCCTGGGTTCTAGAGGTAAGAATCTCAATGTCTGCTGTACCGCGCATGATACAGAGGTGGACAACTTCAGGTCCCAAGCTGTGGAGGAGAGTAGCAGGGAGCCCATCACACAGGCAGCAGAGCATGGGGAAGGGCTGCAGGTCGCTGGTGCCATCATATCTAAAGAAAGGAGACTAATCTTTAGAGCCCATCAGAAGAGCCAGAACATGAGACCAAGCTGAAGCTGTTTTCAGTTTAGTTTCCCTTTGTTTTAAATACATTTTCATAATGAATTACTATCTTCCTTTTGAATTTATGCGTTATGCACCATAGTGAGCTCACAGTGAATTCTGTGACATCAACCAAACTGTGGCCTTAGACCCTAGCCTCCAGTCAAGCAGAGTCACACCTCACACCCATGCTCAGTGGAGCTGACAGAGGCACTCCACCTTGCCTTAAACACTGCCTGCCTTTGGTTCCTCGAGGTTATGCTCAAAGTCACCTTCTGTGGGCTGGGAAGCACCACCACCTCCTTCTCTTGCTAGTCTTCCCTTTGAAGGCCCCTGAACATAGATAGTAAGTCTGCTCAAAGAAGGACAGGACTCACGTTTTCTCAGGATACTCATGGGAGGGAGGAGGGGAACATAAATTTTTGTCGGCTATCATCCAGACTTAGCAATTCCACTCCTGAGTATATACCCAAGAGAAACTCTAACACACATGTACCAGTGACAACCATAAAAAGTAATACACTGCAAGAGCAAAATATTGGAAACAGCCCCAAATGTCCTTCAACTGGGGAACTGATAAATGATGGAATATGTGGAATATATGGGATACTACACAGCAGCGACAGCTCGACACATTGGCACAGGATCAATTTCATATACAGTAGGGTAATAACAGTAAGTCACAGGACATGTATTCTTTAGCTCAACATATAAAAGTTAATAATAATTCCAAACAATAAATTATTTAGGGTATATATGTGGCAAAATTAGGAAACAGCAAGTATCCATAGGGTGTAAAGGAGGGAGACGTTGCCAGGGAAGTACACACAAGAGCCTCAATGTGTTGGCAATTGTTCTATTTCATAAATAAGGTGGTGGGTACACAGATATTAATTTTCTAATATTTTCACATTTCTGAAATCTGGATGGTCTTGAGATGTAGCTGTCATTATCATGAATATATCTTAACCAGTTTCTTTTAATACAGTTTACTTTTTATGTATTCACAAGGGTGATAAATGTCAAAGTCTGAAAGATTTTTTAAAATAAATGTAAAAAATTCCAAGTGACAAGAAATCATTGTGTCAGTTTAAGTGGTATAATTTTCTTTCTTAGTAGTACATATAATATATGTTATGCTTGATGACATATTGTTTTTAATGGAATACTAAATTTTTAATCATGTATATTGCATGTATAGTTTTAGAAGTATGGCATATTTTACAATAAAAATGTATTGTCTTTCATCATTTCTCTATATTGCACAGGGGCAAGAAAAGCCACAAATACCGCTAATTTAGTATTATGTAAGTGGAAAATACAGGAAATTATGGCAGAGACAGACTGCTGGTTGACTGCTCAACACCCATTCTTGCTTTCCCTCCTAACAGACAATTTTATTGGGAGCAGGACCCTCATAGCTTTGGCTTCTTAGAGTCTTCATGCAATCAGAGAAGTAAGCTAGAAGAAAGCTAGCTCAGTTTATTGACACTATTGTTGAATGGCTCTTAAATTTTTTTCTGAATCTTCTAATTTTGTTACCATACTAAATTTTTTTCTTGAATTGACATACATCAAAATTGATCTTTTTGGTGTACAATTTTATGAGTTTTGACATACGTATAGATTAATGGAGCCACCACCACAATCAGAATACAGAACTGTTCTATCACTCAAAAAACTTCTCTTGGAAAGTCCCTTTTTAGTCAAACTTCCTGCCTGTCCTAACCCCTGGTAACCACTATTACGTCCTCTGCTGCTCTAGTTTTATCCTTAGCAGCTGTCATATAGATGAAATCACACAGTATGTAAGCTTTGGAGACTGGTTCTTTCACAGCATAATACATTTAACATACCCTTCCCTGTGTGTCAATGATTCATTCCTTTCACTAGAGTAGTCCCACATGTTGTTTATCTCTTTACTAGTTGAAGGACATTGGGGTTGTTTCCGATCTTTTACTATTATAAATAAAGCTGCTATGAATAAGAGCACACAGGTTGTTATTATGAACATACATTTTCATGGGAATGATGGGCAATATGATATGTTGTAAGACCACCAAAATATTTTCTAGAGAGGCACAATAATTTTGCATTCCCAAATCAGTGATGTGTAAGAGTTCCACTTGCTTGGCATTCCTACCAGCAGCTGGAATTGTCATTTTCCCCCATTCTATCTAATAAGTGTATAGTGATAGCACATGTGGTTTTCATTTTGTTTTCCTTAATGGCTAAAAATAATGATCATATTTTCATGTACTTATTTGGCATCTGTATACCTTCCGGATGAAGTGTATAAGTCTCCTGCCCATTTAAAAATTTTGTTGTTTCCTTATTGTTGAATTCTAAGAGTTTTTTATTTATTACAGATGAAAGTTCTTTGTCTAACATGCAATTTCCAAGCATTATTTCCCAATCCGTAGCTTATATTTCAATTTTATTAGCAATGTATTTTGCAGAGCAAAGTTTTCAATATTAATAAAGTCTGTTGATTGTCTTTTCCCTTGTGAGATGTCAAGACTTCCTTTGTTCCTCGTGTTGTGTAATTTTGAACTGTTCCCTGGACATTTTGAGTAGTTTAAAAGATAAACTTATAAAAATTATAAATTTATGTTAATAGTTATGTAATATATAAGGTTTAAATTTTTGACATCAATAACATAAAGGAGGGAATAGAGCTTTAAAGAAGCAGAGTTTTTGTATACGACTGAAGTTAAGTTGGAATCAATTCAAAATAGATTCAAGATAATTTATGATGTTATATGTAATCCCCATGGTAAACACAAAAATATATCTAAAAATATATATAAAAGAAAATGAGAAAGGAATCAAAATGTGTCAATATAAAAAATTAACTAAACACAAAGAAAGAAAGGTAGTAATGGAGGAAATGAAGGACAAAAAAAAAAAAACCCTGTAAGACACAGAGAAAACAAATATCAAAATGGTAGGAGTAAGTCCTGCCTTATCAGTAATTACCTACCTAGAAATGGATTAAACTCCCCAGTCAAAAGGTAGAGATTGGTACAATGGCTTAAAAAAATGATCCAACTATATGCTGTCCACAAGAGACTCACTTTAGGCGAAGGACACCATAGTTTGTAAGCAGAAGGATGGGGAAAAGATATTTCATGTAAACAGTAATTAAAAGAGAATAAGGGTGGCTATTACTAACATCAGACAAAATAGACTTTAACTCAAAAACTGTTACATGAGACAAAGAAGAACATTACATATTGATAAAACGTCAATTCACTAGATATAATAACTAAATATATATATGCACCAAATATCACATCTCCAAACTACATGAAGCAAACATTGTTAGAATTGGCAAGAGAAGGAGACAGATCTACAATAATAGTAGACTTCAATAACCCACTTTCAACAATGTGTAATACAACCAGACAGAATATCAATAAGGAAATAGAGGACTTGAACAACACTATGGACCAAATGGACCTAAAAGACACATACACTTCTCTCCACAACAAAATATACATTTTTCTCAACTGCACATGGAACACTCTTCAGGATAGACCATATGTTAGACCACAAAACAACTGCTAATAAATTTTAAAAGATTGGAATTACACAAAGTAGCTTTCAAATCACAGTGGAAAGAAACTAAAAATTAGTATCAAAAGAAAAACTGAAAAATTCACAAATTTGTGAAAATTAAACAACATACTCTAAAACAACCAATGGGTCAAAGAAGAAGTTACAAGGAGATGGAGGCCGGTGGATCCCGTACTGTGGAGGGTGAGGTGACCTCGGCGCTGCTGCGACCACGGGCCGCGAGTTTGGGCACCTGAAGCGGATGTGGCATGTGATCACCTACAGCTTGTCGCCCTTCGAGCAGTGCACCTTCCCGAACTACTTCAGCAAGGGCACCCCCAATGTGCTATGCTGCACTCAGGCATGCATCCTTCATGTCGCGCCACCATTTGTAGCATTTTATCTTGTCTACACGTGGGGAATCCAAGAGTTTGCGAGATCCAAAAGGAAGAATCCAGCTACCTGTGAAAATGACAAATGAGCAGCTCATCTGGACAATGGTTCATTGTCTCTGAAAGACCCATCTCTGGGAGAGGAGTCTACATTGAAGTATCCTGAAGACACAATAAACTTACTGTGAGCTACAAACAAACAAACAAATTACAAGGAAAATTAGAAAATATCTTCAAATAAAAACAAAACATAGTATGCTAAAACTTATGAGAAATAGTCAAAGCAGTGCAATAGAAGGATAATTTATAGCTGTAAACTCTTACATTTAAAAAGAAGATTTCAATTCAAAAACCTAACTCTACACCATAAAGAAATAGAAAAAGAAGAACAACCTAAACCCAAAACTAACAAAGAGGAGGAAGTAATATAGATTAGGGAAGGTTGCCTGTAAATTACAGTGCAGGAACTCAATATCATTTCCCTTTCAATTAGAAACTCTACAATATGTACTCAGTCTTAAAGCATTTCTCCAGGCAATGAGATACAATTATAGACAAACTAACCTGAAACAGAAACAGTGGTTTCCTTTTCTGGTTGAGCCTGGAACTGAGGTTGGAACCAGGCACAATCTTTTTGAGTTCAGTTACCAGGACTGAAAACTCAATGGAGAACAGGCCTCTCTCATTTACTCTGTTATTTTCAGAGTGTGGCTTTAAACTATGTCTTTGGAGGTCTCTCCAGCTTGCTTCAGGCTCTGGGTACCATCCTGCATCTTTACATACCAGGTGGACCACTCTGGCATCACTGTTCTTGATGAGAACACGTGTCGAACTTCCAATTTCTGTAAAATGAGAAGGGAACAAGCAGTTCAATTAAGAAATCAACAAGTGGTTGATTCTAGTTTGAGTAGTTTGAATATGATGGACCAAATGGAAGGGTAGTCCATCTCCTGTATAACTGAGGTAGAAAACAATGAAAGTTTCATCAAAATAAGTGATTATCCTAGGGAATCAAAGTAGCAGAAAAAGGCAAGAACAAGAAATTTTTAAGGACTGAGATAACTGAAAATATTGAAGAAAGGAAGATAATAATGAGAAGCTGAGTCTAAGAATTTATAGTAATTATAATTCATATCAAGTGAATGCTATATTTCCCTACCATTAAGGAGATCTAACATATTGATGAACAGATGAACATTATACATAGAACTATTAATTTCCCTCCAAAATTTGTTTCATCAACAGTTATCCCAGACTCAGTGAATGTCAATTCCATCACTCCAGTTAGATTGGGCTAAAAATCATTAAGCAATTAGAAGCCTTCTGTTTCTCTCATGTTCATTTCAGGAAATTCTATTTACTCAATACTCAAAATCTGAAGAGTACATGTGCATACTATTCTCAATGTCTAAGTGGTGTACAAACAGCCTGGGGACAATAGTCAAAACTCTTGGTACTTGTTGGAATCAGTATAACTAGGAAGAGTTATCACTTAATATTTCCAGAAAACATCTCCACATTACCATATTTCAAGCTTCTTTTCCATTAGCCAGAGCTTAGAAACCATTTGTGGATTCTGAATTCATGTTTGAACAACTCTGAGAATTCAGCTGCACTGGAGTGACTCTAATAATTATAATGAACACTAAACTTTGAGAATTATATGTCTAAATGATAATCTCAATTTCATAATAACTAGAAAACAAAATTACTATATATTATGATTAATTTGGTTCTTGTGTATGAACTAGAAATTTTATCATGGATCCCATGACACCTGGCTTAATTTTCCATGGAAATCCAACTTATGTGTCAAACGTCATGTGACATCATTCAGATTTTGAATTTAAAACCTAAGAGGATTCAGCATTAGAAAGAATATTTGGGACAAAGCAAATAATTCAATTAGTATGAATCGTCTATATCTGTATATAGTATACATATTTACAGTGAGTTTATAAACATTTTAGAGAAATGCATTTAAATTTTTTATTCTATATAAATACTTTAAAAATAATATGAGGTCAACACATATCCAAAAAAACTAACCCAAATGTAGAAGAACGAGTTGTCAATGAGGTCATTTATATTGTTACGTAAATTTTTCTTGTCAGTCTTTATCCTCAAGCCTAAATAGTAAAATTACATTGTTACTATAATTTTTGAGAGCTTTGATATTTGTTTTTCAAGGCATCCAGCCCAGTATCTTAATCATGGCAATGACAGCTTACAAACTTATCTGGACATTTCTCTACAGACTCTGTCACTTGAATCAGATGCCAAACAAATCCTCTCATGACCCCACTCCCTGGGATACGGCTACCAACAGAACAACAGCCACCATACTCAGGCCAGCAGCAACAGGTCTGATTCATGGAGCTTTCTGGCCAGTTAAGGAGGGAGGAACCATGAACACAAAGAAGTCATCATACATTTAAGTTAACTTGTCATAATTAGTGGGCGATTTAGTCTTTCCACAGTTGCTGCTATCTTGTCATAGAACCCACTTCATTTCTCCCAATCTCAACTGATGCTCACTGACCCTTACATTGTCTTCTCTAAGCATCCAGGCCAAACTTTCTTCCAACAACCACCGTTTCAGCTATAGGCAATCCTAGGTCATGTTCTCTGCCCCTACAGAACATATGTTAACTAACACTTAATACACCAAAGAGCTGCAGCTACCTAAATCTCCATTTTCCCAAGCACAGAATAAAGAAATTTTTTTATTCAACTCATTCAGCAGATGTTTCTGTGACAGACATTGTTCTAAGCTTTCGGGACATTTCCAGGAAGAGTAATGAGGAGAGAGTGGCTGGAGCACTGGAGCAAACCCAGGGTAGTGATATTCCTGTTACTTTTCCTTCAGATAAAACAAATCACTGTTAGTGTTTCTTCAGATACAGCTGTGATACAACTGCAGTGCACTCTGGGCGTAATGTTAAATTTTAGGATTTTCTTAAAGGTATGTAATTTTATAAAAATGCATCAACATGTAAACTAAGTGAAAAATTTTAAAGCAAACTATATATGAACTGCAAATAAAAATTTTAATTACAAAATAAAACCATTGAGTAAACACGATTGTGTGTAATATATTGCATCATCTTAGGTTCCATTGCAAAATGGAAATATGGGGACCCTTGTTCGAAAATCAAAAAAGGACTACTAAAGATACTAAAATAAAAAAATTTTACCTTTAAAATATTTTATTACTTATAAAACAGAGGTAATAGTGATATTTAAGAACATAAATTTTTAAACTGCAAAAAAATACTATTTTGTTGTCATAATTTGTATAAAATAACGAGTAAAATACTATATTATTGTGATATCTTGATTATCATAGATTGCTTTTGGCTTGTCTTTCTGTAAACTCATTATGTCATCCCAATTTATATTTTTAGCAACTTTATTTTCATACTGATGTAACTGAAAGCAATATGAGTTGCTCTTGGCAAATGCAAGATTGTAACCAATTTTTGATAATTTTTAATTTGGAGAATAATCCTTCTGCCGATGCAACTATTACTGGAGCTGTGAGGAGTATTTTATAGGCTGTAACAATTCTGGAACATATTTCTGATAAACTATTTTGAAGTATAAATGATAATACATGTAAAGTTGATGAGTCTGACACAATATTTTTTTCTGGAAAGATTTAACTTTCCATACAAGTGAATTTCCTCTTTGAATTTAATTTTAAAGATTATGCAATGGCAATTTAATGTTTCCCATAACATTTTCTGTAACTTGCAGAGGTCATGCAAGAAACCAAAACTACCTTCATGATATAGTGCAAAATGCCTGTTTATGCATTGTCTCACTGTACATTCAATTACAAGGAAAAATTAATTTTCAAATTATCTTGTTAGTAATTGGTTTATGTAAAGCTTCATATCAAAATAGTGGGGTTTTTTTTTTCTGTTAAACTGGGTGATCTTTAAATTTAATTTCTATTTTTAAGCCTATGGGTATTTGCTCTGCAATGACCCAGCAGTTTTCAAAACCAGAGATTCTGTACTCTGACAAGTTCTAACAACTTCCTGATATGCTTTATTTCAATGTCCCTGTGTATGATATTATTTTGTAATAATGTATTGACAAAGCTTACTGCCTTGCCATCCGCAGTACCTGCCCCGGGGCTCAGCACGAAGAGTTAATAGTTACAGACACTGTAGGGACAAGGTCTGGGAGCAAGCCAGTCTACCACCAGGTTCCTGTGCTGTCCCATGGGGAAGCTGTGCCCACTGCTGCCCCCACTGTTGCTTCTGCTGCTGCTCTGGGGCCTCCCATCTTAGTGCCCCTGTGCACACACGGACACAACTAACAAGCCAGTTAGTCAGGGCCTGTGCTACCGACCTTGCTCACTGGCTTCAGTCAGCAACGACCATTCACTGCTGCTCATAAGTCTGTGGGTTCGTTGGGCTCACCTGAATAGTTTTTCTCTACATGATGTGAGCTGTGGCTGCAGTCATCTCAAGTCTCGACTGGTTTGGAACGTCCAGGATGGTGGCAGTTGGTGTTTGCTGAGGTTGGAATCTCACGTGAGGCTATCACTTGGAGCACTTTGGTCCTCCTCCATGTGGTCTCTCCAGGCGGCTCGCACAGGCTTCCTTAGAAGTATTGCAGTTTCAGGATAATCATACGTCTTCTCCATGGTGGCTGGATCCTAGAAGTTCAAAACTGGAAGCTGTCAGGCCTTTTTAAGGCTTAGGACAGGACTTAACACAAACTTACTTCTGCAGCATTACACCGTTTAACTAAATCACAAGGCCAGCTTAAATTCAACAGGAGAGGACTAAATTAGGGACACATCAGAAAGAGTTGTCCCTTAGTGGCCATCGATGTAAGAGACTACCATAGCCTCCCGCTCTTCCTCTTTCCAAATGGAAACGTTCATTGTGGTTATCCTCTCTCTCTCCTTTCACTGAATTTTGGATTTGGGGGGGGCAGAAAATGTGATTTTTTAGTTCACAGGTCTCTGAAACTTAAACAGAAACTATGATGAGTTCCTGGCCATAGGCCAAAATGATAGAAATTTTGGTTGCCTCCTTTTGGGAGGTGGGTGAGGATTTTTGCATGCTAACTTAGAGGAGGTAAATATCTGTGGTCATAAAAGTGGACCGGGCAAGTTGAATTATTGTTCAAAAACATTTTCTATTCTTTCCTATCAGAACCTTCGAACATGGCTGTATTAGTTACCAGTTGCTGTACAACAAATTTCCACAAACTACTGGCTTTGAAAAAATTAATGTATATTATTTTATAGATTGGGTGGATCAGGAATCCAGGAACAACTTAAACTGGGTCCTTTGCTTCAGTGTTTCTCACAGGTTGTAATGAAGTTGTCAGCCAGGGCTGGGGTCTCAATTTGAATTTTCAAGTGGACAAGGATATGCTTCCAAACTCACTCAGGTTGTTGGCAGAATTCATTTTCTTATGGGCTTTTCTCTTGTTGGCTGCCAGCTAGAGCCACCCTCAGTTCCCTGTCATGGGGCACTCTCTCCACAGCACAGCTCTCAACAGGAGTGGAGTGCTTCAGCAAAACCAGCAAGGGAGAACAGCTACTAGTAAGAGATTTTCATCTTTGTTACATAATAGCAGAAGTAACACCCCATCATCTTTGCTATAGTCTATGTCAGAGACAAGTCACAGGCCCATCCACACTCAAGAGAACTGCACAAGGGGTGACTATCAAGATGTGGATGTAAGTGGGGACTATCTTTGAGTCTGTCTGCTACCCTAGGCCCTTCACTGAGGGACAGTTAGACTTTTTGCACCATAAACTTCAGACATGAACATATGACTTATTTCAGCCAATGGATGAACGTAAGAGTGATATGTGCTTCTTTTAAGAAGGAGCTTTAAAAATCATCACGTGTTCTGCCACCTTTTTTTCTTCCCCCCAGACTAGCAATATCCCAGATAACTCATCAGCCTGAATCCTGGAGCTGAGGCACTCTAGGTACGTAAGAGGAGTAAGAAATAAACTCTTTGTTGAAAGTCACTGAGATTGTGGGGAGGTTTTTAACTGCAGCATAACTTAGCTGAAGCTGACTGACATAGCTGATCAAAGAGATATATTCTGGGGTGAAGCATCCTGAGGCTAGCAACAATGCAGAGCTACTACTTCCCTAGACCAGGAGGGTTGTGGGAAACAGGAAGGGACCTAAGGAATGAAAACACTGGCCTCACTCTCCAGTCTCTGACCTTGAACTGCTGCTGCCTCTTGGCAGAAAGAAGGGGGCTGAAAGTCAGATCGTAGAAAATGCTAACCTTTCTGGAACAGATAAAGGAAGGAAGAAAAAGTTATGAGGGACCTGAGGGGAAATAGCCAGAGAGGGAAAAGGAAAAGAAAACAGCGGTGAGATGGAAGAGAGAGATAATGGCCAAGCGGTCACACTGAAAGATTCTTCTCAGAGTTGCACTAATTTAAGCTTAGTGTCTTTCAGATTTGGAAAATAGAATCTCACATGTGACACAGAAAGAGAGACGTGAAATTGGCACAGGACAGAGCATGCGAGTATGATGTACTGAAATGACTAGTCAATAGAAAGTAAAGATGTATAAAGGAGTTCGAGACCACCTTTTAAAGACATTTGGTTCTAAGGAGGAGATAAGTAATAAGAAAGTAGCTAAGGGAGAGGTGAGCTCAAAGAGGGGCTCGTTTTAACAAATAAGAGTTTTGAAATTTTTTAAATTAGTTCAATGAAAATGTTCTACTGGGGACTGATGATACAGGAGAGAAGTGGATCTGTATATAAAATTAGGTCTATAATAACATGGGAAGAGATGTAAGGATCACCTTTGGATAATTTTGGAGAGCAAAATATGACTGGTTTGCAATTTTGCATGTGAGAAGTCATGAAGTTGATGAATTTCATACCTGAAAACCTCTATTTTCTTCATGAAGAAACAAATGAGGCCATCTGCTGGATGAGGTAAAAATGATATCTTAGAACTTACATTGCAGAGGAAGTATGATGGGAGTAGGTTATTGAGACAGGTGGAAATGTAGGAAGATGTGCTCAAGAAATGTGATGCCAGAATTTAACATGACTGCTTTAGAGGCATCTCACAAATTTAGATACCTTGTGTTTTCATTTCATTCAGTTCACAATAATTCATTTCCTTTTTTATTTTTTCTTTGACCAATGTATTATTTAAAAGGATGCTATTTAGTTTCCAAGTATTTGAGGATTGTACAGGTGCTTTTCTATTATTGTTTCTAACTTAATTCTGCTGTTGTCAGAGAATATACTTTACCTTTTAAATTTGTTGAGACTTGCTTTATGACCTCAGAATGTGACCTGCCTTGGTAAATGTTCTGCATCCAGAAGTGCACTCAGCTGTTTTAGGGTGGAATGTTCAATTAAGTCAAGTTGGTTGCCAGTGATGTTCAAGTCTATCTACTATATCTTTGCTACTTGTTTATTTCCTTGTTCTAATAATTATTGAGAGGGGACTGAAAGGTCCAACTACAACTACGAATTTGTCTATTTTTCCTTGCTGTTCCATGAGTTTTTGCTTTGTGTATTTTAAAGCTCATCTATTAGGTACATAAACTTTTAGGGTTATATCCTCTCGATAAATTGACCTCTTCATTATGAAATGGTCTTCTTTATCCCTGAGTATCTTTTTTCTGAAATATATTTTGTCTGGCATTAATACAGCTCCTTCATCTCTCTTTTGACTTGTGTTAGCCTAGTATATCTTTCTATCCTTTTAGTTTTAACCTATTTGTGTCTTTACATAAAAATGAGGTGTATTTTTTGTAGGCAGCATACAGTTGAGCTATGCTTTTTTAGTCAATATGACAATGTCTTCCTTCAATTGGTGTGTTTGGACTTATATGTAACATAATAATTTAAATTGTTAGATTAAATCTATCGTCTCTATTTTGTTTTCTATCTGTCCTATCTGCTCTTTTCTTTTTTCTGGCTTCTGTTGGATTAGCTGAATGTTTGTTGTGATTCCTTTTGATCCCCTTTTGGATTATTAGCTATAACTAACTCTGTTTTGTTATTTTAGTGGTTTATTTACCATTTGCACTATGCACCTTTAGCCCATCCCAATCTACCTGCAAGTAATATACCACTTCATTTATAGTGTAAGAGCCTTACAGTATGTTCATGGTCATGTTCTGCCACTATATAAACACATGGCCCCTCCAAGGATTGGCTTGGCTTACCTCGGTCAGGTGTAATTATGGATGGTATGACACTCTTCAGACAGCCGTATGGGAGCTCTCCAAGGATCTCCTTAGGTAAGGAATCCCAAAGCAGTATGAGGCACTAGATTAGACTTCCTCTTGATCATCTCAACAAAATATGGAGTCAATGTCTGTTGGCAAAAAAGAGTATCATCAATCAGGACATACCTCCAGAAGGACTATATTTCTAGATGGTTTAGTTCTTAGAGCCAGAGCATACAGGGTTCATTGAAAGTGTGGCATCAATGGCCTCCCTAATGTTCTTTAGATATTGATTCTCTTAGCACATTTAAAAATCCAGCTTGATTTCCATGGAGATGTGTTCTCAACAAGTTATCTCATTTCCAGGTCCCAGAAGAGGTACTTTTTGAACACCAAAACTTAAGGATTAAGATTAAATCTTTAAATTGATTAAAATAGCGATTTTTAAAGGCTTTTTTAACGGAGACTTTTTTCAATAATAAGTCTTGGCTAAACAGGAGAAACTCTGTGCGGGTATCACAAATCATGAACTAGTTCAAAAAACAGTCCGCAAGAGAGGCAGCACAACACAGTGCTTAAGAGTATGAATGGTGGAATCAGAATACCTGGGCAATCAAAAAATGGGCAGAAGACTTAAATAGACATTTCTCCAAAGAAGACATGCAGATGGCACACAGGCACATGAAAAGATGCTCAACATCACTAATTACTAGAGAAATGCAAATCAAAACTACAATGAGGTATCATCTCACACCAGTCAGAATGGCCATCATTAAAAAGTCTACAAATAATAAACGCTGGAGAGGGTGTGGAGAAATGGGAACCCTCCTATACTTTGGTGGGAATGTAATTTGGTGCAGCCACTATGGAAAATAGTATGGAGATTCCTTAAAAAACTAAAAATGGAGTTATCATATGATCCAGCAATCCCACTCCTGGGCATATCCAGAGAAAACTCTAACTCAAAAAGATATATTTACCTGAATGTTCACAGCAGCACCATTTACAAAAGCCAAGACATAGAAGCAATCTAAGTGTCCATTGACAGATGGACAAAGAAGATGTGAGAGATATATATATACATATATATATATATACATATACATATATACACACACACACACACACAATGGATTATTACTCAGCCATATAAAGAATAAAACAATGCCATTTACAGCAACATGGATGGACTCAGAGATTATAATACTAACTGAAGTAAGTCAGAGAAAGATAAATACCATATGATATCACTTATATGCAGAATCTGAAAGAATTACACAAATGAACTTATTTACAAAATAGAAACAGATTCACAGATACAGAAAACAAACTTATTGTTACAAAAGGGGAAAGAAGATGGAGGGATAAATTAGGAGTTCTGGATGAACAGACCCTACATAAAATAACAAGGTCCTACTGTATAGCACAGAGAAATATATTTAACATTTTATAATAACCTATAATGGAAAATAATCTGAAAAGAATATATAAATATAAATATATGAGTGTGAATATATTTATGTATATAAAACTGGATCACTTATATATAATTGAATCACTTCGCTGTATACGAGAAACTAACACATTGTAAATCAACCACACTTTAATTTAAAAAAAAAGAACTGCTAAAGATAGCTACATAATAATTCATAATAACTCATCCAATCAATTTCCTATTAAATAACCAGCATGTTAACTATCTGGAAAAAAAAATCTAATCTTGAACTATGATTTCTGAAGAATGGAAACTAAGTTACTTTTTGTTTTGTTTTGCTTTGTTTTTGATATATTGATTCCCTTTTAAGTATAAAAGAAAGGAGTTAGTTTTTTGTTTTGTTTTGTCTTGGTAATAGAAAACGTGAACCCTCTTCAAAGCAGCTTCCTGGCTTTAAAATATTGATATCAGCCATTGCATAAAGATGCTTTCTTGTTCCATCCGGTGAAAAGATTCCAAGAGGAGGGTGTGGTGACAGTGGCATGCACGGCATGGCACTGATATGGTGAAGAGACAGGCTTGGAGGGGTGTGCTTCCTGTTACCAGCAAGGTTATGAAGCTCCTGGTGGTGTGAATGAGGTACAGTCCTTTAGGAGACTGCAGATAATCCCAGGTAACCATCTCAAGAATTACCTGAGATGCCTCACAGCTCCAGATTTGCAAAACTAGCTGCTGGACAGTAACTAAATGATTTCCTAGAGAGTTCTGTGAACTTTCAGTCTCCTCACCAAGTCAGAAATAGTTATTTCCCTATGGGAGGAATGTATCAAAACCTCTGTAATCCAGTTAGAGCACATGCCATTAGAATGTGGAATCTTCAGTATTAGGATGCACCACAGGAAGTCTTCATTAAGACTGAACAGGTTCCTCTGGGGCTACTGCAGGTAAGGACTCAAACATCCAGACTGTTACTGGCATGACAGGAAGGTGAAATTCCTAGATATAACTGCATGAAAAGAAATAATGTTAACCTGGCTATGCCTGGTATGTAAGCATTATGAGCTGGCAATGAGAAAACAAAAATGACACCCAGAATTAAGAACCAGCGTGGACAACTGTGTCAAGGAGTCATCCGTAAAGATGATTTTAAAAGAGAATTTTGTGGGTAGAAACGAGAGGTTGAGCTTTCACAGATCATCTAATATATGACTATACTTCCTTGAATACTTACCAGGTTTCCATTTTTCCCTTATTAATGTAATTATTTCTACCTTGGTTGAATTTTTATAGCCATTGAAATGGAAAAGTATTAAAACTAAGGTATCAACGTAAGGACAAATTTTGTTCATCTGCTTTGTTTTTATTCATTTATTGCTATAGTAATACTGGTGTTGAAAATTTAAAATTTGTTTAGGCATACTGTAAGATAAAATAATTAAGTAATTCTGTTAATATAGTTAGGAATGATTATTTTCAGTGTAAGATGAAAGAAACACTAGTATAGTATCAAGGATTTTATGAAAAATATGAACAGATCAGCACAAACTCATAATTTAAAACAGTATGTTCTGATCTCTTGCCAAGTCCACCGAAGGTCATCTAGACTCAGTGACATCCAATTGGTCATGAGCACCTGAATGAAGCAGGCAGATTTGGGTTTTCCAATCCCATTCTCCACTATGAGAAATCAGTGCTCTTTGGAGCAACAGCTGACTCTAGGTCTGGTCGAGGAAATATGCAAGACGAATCTAGGGGGTTGTAACTAGGGCATTTTCCTGACAGTGTATTTTGGAGTTATCATTATGATGAACTCTATTCATTTTTAATTTTATGTTTTGTGGGGTTTTTGTCGTTTGAAAAATCTTCGCATAATGAAAGTCAGTTATTTTGTTTTCTTCTTTATAATTTCTATGTTTACATTTATGTTCATGACCTATTTCATGTTGATTTTTATTTATGGTATGAGTCTGAGCTAAGAATCAAGGGGTTTTGTTTGTTTTTGCATATGGATTTCCAAATGTTCCAGCATTGTCTGTTGAAAGACTACCTTTTGTCTGTTACCTTCACAACTTTGTTAAAGATTTGTTACCCATACGTGTGGTTTGATTTCTAGACTACACTGTTCCACTGACAGTCTATTCTTACGCCAATACCATATCCTTGATTACTCCAGCTTTATAATAAGCCTTGAAATCAGGTAATGTGAGTCTTCTTGTTCTTTCTTTTCAAAGGTGTTCTGTTTATTTTAGGTCTCTTGCATTCCCCTATAAATTTTTGAATCAGCTTGTCAAATCTACACAAATGTCTCCTGAGATATTTTTTGTGGGTGATTGTATTGAATATATAGATGAATTTGAGGAAAATTGGTATCTTAATCAATACTGAAACTTTCTAAACACAGTACACCTCCTCATTTATTTAGATGTTTTGTGAAACCCACTTATTAGGTCTAGTAATTTTCGTTTGTGGTTTTTGAAATCTCCTGTGTAGAAGACTACACTGTCTGCAAATAAAGACAATTTTATTTCTTCTTTTCCTGACTATGCTCCACCATCACTATCACCACTTTTTTTGTTTTTCCTATTGCACTGGCTAAGATCACCAGTAAAATATTCACTAGGAAGAGCAGAGCAGACATCTTAAACATTTTCCCAATCCTGGGGCAAGCGTTTAGTCTTTCACCATTAAATATGACATTAAATAGATTTTCCATAGATGTCCTTTAACAATTTGAGGAAGCTGCCCTTTACTGCAAGTTGCTGAGTTTTTGTTCTAAATGGATGTGGAACTTCTGTCAAAAAAAACTTCCTGCATCTATAGAAATGATCATATGGTCATTCTTTTTAGGTTACTGATATGATGAATTATACCAATTATTTTTTTTGTATGTTGAACCAAACTTGCATTATTGAATTAAACTCTACTTGGCCATGATGTACTTTCTTTTCAAAATATTTCCAGATTGGATTTGCAAATATGCTGTTGATGGCCGTGCCTATGTTCAGGAGAAACACTGGTCACTATTTTTTTTTTCTTATGTCTCTCTATGGCTTTAGCATCAGGATAATGCTAGCCTCATAAAGTATGTCAGGGATCCTTCCTCTTCTCTTTTCTGAAATAGATATTGTAGAATTGTCATTTTTTTCTTATTTGGTTATATTCAAATCTTTTCAAAACCTTTTAAGTATCTGTAGATTCTGAAGTGAGGCTGTTCCCTTCCACTGCTTATAACGGATATTTATGTCTTCTTATCTGTATTGCCATGGGATTACCAATGGCACTGTTAACCAAAATTTCAGAAATGATGACTTGATTGAAATAAAAAGATGTCTATTTTGAGTTTCTGGGACTTCAGCCCAGGAGATACAGATTCAAGAAGCACTTGAATTGTGTTGTGCTAGGTTACAAAGTGAGGGAGGCTTATAAAGGCAAAAAGCCACAAAGTGACAGTTATTTCCATGAGTTGTTTATCAAGAATTGTAACTGAAGCTGGCAAGAAGGTGCTTGTTAAGCGAGAACTGATTGGAATCTGAAATGGCTGCATAGTTACAAGAGGAGACGTTGACACCATAAGGTTGCTGGCAGGTGTTGTTCTAAATACAGCTGGTGGCATCCTGGGGTCAGGTACAATTCAAAGAAAGTTCAAGTTCTCCGTGGTGCAGATCCTCAGTGGCAGCCTGATACCATTTTTGTACCCCTGAAGTGTGATTACTCCATTATAGTTTCAATTTGTCATCAGCATTAATCTTTTCAATCAACAATGTTTTTGTTCTGTTGTTCCTATTTTATGGCTTTTCCCTCTATTTTTGTCTTATTTTTATCACTTCCTTTTTCTTGTTGTTTAATTCACAGTATTTTTTATTTAACCTACTGAGACAGATGCTTATTTTCAGGCTTTCTTCCTACGTGGTCTCTACTTATTGCCATCTATTAGGTGGAAATGATTCTGTGAACGGTAAGCGGTAAATTTGTTTTCATTTTTTATTTTACCAACATGGATGTTTAACTGAGCCAGCAAGTTACTACGTTTCTCCTAGTGCTCTACTGTGCCATTTTTGTCATAGTTCAGGGGTCTATAGGTAATTTTCTTTGTCTGGATTGTCTTTTACCATTGTCTGGATGGTCTAGTTGACTTCCCATGTGCAATACCACATTGGCTTAATTACTACTGCTTTACAGGAACTCTCAGTCTGACAAATTCCCCAAACTTGCTCTTCGAAGTGTCTTGGCTATTCTTGCTTTTTAGCATCTCCACATGTAACTTTGTAATTAAATTGTAAGGTTTTTTTTAAGTTACTGGGATTTTTTTTTTTTAAGGGGAAAATTTTCTTTTTTTTTTTATTGATTTATAATCATTTTACAATGTTGTGTCAAATTCCAGTGTTCAGCACAATTTTTCAGTCATTCATGGACATATACACACTCATTGTCACATTTTTTTTTAAGTTACTGGGGTTTTGATAAGGGATGTATTTAATATTGTGGGAAACTGAATTGATCTAACTTTACTGAGGAATGCCAAAGAATATGACTAATCACATGTGCTAGATACAGTGTCACGGGCAACTACAGGAGGAGGTACTGATAGAGAATTATGAACAGAGTATCAGGGTAAATTTGATAAAGAATTGTGCAAAACATATGTATGACTGTACACCAGAAACTGACACAACATTGTAAAATGCCTGTACTTCAATTAAAAAAAGAATTATGCAAATCAGGACATCAGAGCAAGCTCAATGTAACTGTGGATGAAAAATGAATAAATAGCTGTCATTTATTGACAGGATGATTTAAAACAACTGTAGCTTTAATTCCATATAAATGGAGCTAAAAATCCACCAGAAATTTGCAGCCTGTTGCTGGCTACCTGCATGCTACGTGGTGTTTTGTTGTTGTTGCTGTTCAGTAATAAAATGCACTTACTTTATATTTGTGAATGTGCTTGTTCCCTCAGATTTCTATTTTTTTCCTCATCTCCCCAGCAATATATAAATCACCTTGGGGAAATCTGGGATCTTTAATACTGAGTCTTCCAGCCAACAAACTTGACAAGTTCCTCAATTTATTTAAGCCTTCTTTAATTCTATTCAGTGATGTCTTATAATTTTCTATGTAAAGGTCCCACACTTCATGATTAGACTTATTTTAGGTGTTTTATATTTTTGATGTAAATGGTATCTTTAAATTTTCTCTTTGTTGCTGTATGTAGAATTAGTTCATTTCTTAATATTAAAACTATACAAGAAAAGGACAATCTGAACATGGGTGAACCATGTTTAACTATACAGACACCCTCCTCCTTGCCAGGTATGGTCTCCTGCAGGGTACCTCCAGCAGGAGTCATTTCAAGTCATTCATAGAGGAATAGGTGGGACCACAGGAAGGACAGGAGATATTTTAGACATATTAAGTTCTCAGATCTATGGCAGGCATCAATTCTTACCCCAAGGGTTTTCCTCTGTAAGTATCCTCGGTTCCCAGGGAAAACAGTTGGGGCTGCAGGGCAGGGTTCAAAAAGGAAATGAAGAGACATTAGACAAGGTCTTTATATGCAATCACCACAGTTTATATAAATCTAAAAAATAATAAAAGTATAATAAAATGTCACTTTAACATACCAAGAATCAAGGCCACCAGGGTCAAAGACAGTAAAATGAATCAGTCATAGGAATAAGATATAAAAGCAGAATGTCTGGACTGCAAAGCAAGTTGTGGCTTTTACACATTAGTCTTAGCATCCTGTTACAGGAGGATAGAGAGGGAAGACAAAAATGACTAATATTAACTGAAAATGTGCTCTACATTGCACTTTTATTTATCAATAAGAATATTCAGGTGGGTAAAGTAGGCTTGCCTGAAGTCACACAGTCTTTTGAGTAGTTGAGCCAGGATTAAAACCCAGACCATCTGGTTCAGTATCAAAGTCTTTTCATCATACCATATTCCCAGTAAGGCAGAGTAAAGGGGAGACCTGGTCAAGAAGCATCAATTTCAAGGTCCAGGATCCTTCCAGAGATAGAGGTCAACTTATATGCTTGAGATGGGAAAATGCATAATTACCACCTTTATTGATCTGATCAATACTGAACCTATCTCTCCATCTCTGTCCAAGAATTTGACATGAAACTTCAGGGGTCATGCTAAGCCCCTCTTTATAATGCAACTTCTAGGAACTGATTTTTTTAACTTAGGATTTCTTCATGTCCTTTATGGCAAATTACTGTATAAAGCCTAAATTATGCCAAGCAATTTCACAATCTGTTTATTGTTATGTGGTATAATAAGGAATATGTAACTTGACAATACTCTATACATACAATTTGTTCTACTGACCACTCAGTTCTTAACTCTGAAAGTCTTACATGCCATGGTGAAAATGTCCTTCATTTATGTAAATACTTTCCATCATTTTTGCTGAGTTAGGTATCATACTACAGACATGAATTGTAAAATTTTTCTCTATAAAGATGTCTTCCACAAAAATAAAAATAAAAATAAAAAAGATGTCTTCCACAAATTTATCAAATTAATCCAGTTCCTGTTATTTATTAAGGCTTGAGCTAATACTAAAGGCTTGTCTGTGCTTAGTTCATTATGATTTTACCACTGGTATGAATCTTCTGATGTACAGTGAGCTGTGACTTCTGGATGAATGCTTTCCCACACACAGCACACCGGTAGGGCCTTTCCCCAGTATGAATTCTCCGATGTAAAACAAGGTCTGACTTCTGGGAAAAGGCTTTTCCACATTCAGCACACATGTAAGGTTTCTCTCCTGTATGAATCCGCTGATGTCCTGGGAGGTGAGACTTTTGAGAGAAGGCTTTCCCACATTCAGTACAAACATAAGGTTTTTCCCCTGTGTGAATTCTCTGATGTCCAATGAGGTGTGACTTCTGACAGAAGGCTTTCCCACATTCACTGCATTTATAGGGTTTCTCTCCAGTATGTGTTCTCTGATGTATGATGAGCTGTGACTTTCGGGAGAAGGTCTTCCCACATGCGGTGCATTCGTAAGGCTTCTCCCCAGTATGAATTAGCTGGTGCGTAATGAGCTCTGTCTTTCTGCTGAAGGCTTCCTCACACTGAGCACACTTGTAGGGTTTCTCCCCAGTGTGAATTCTTTTATGTATAATGAGGTGAGACTTCTCACAGAAGGCTTTCCCACATTCAGTACACTCATACGGCTTCTCTCCTGTATGAGCTCTGTGATGTATAATCAGCTGTGACTTCTGGGAGAAGGCCTTACCACATTCTCTACATTCATAAGGTTTCTCTCCAGTGTGGATTCTCTGATGTATAATGAGGGGTGATTTCTGGGAGAAGGCTTTCCCACATTCGCTACATTCATACGGTTTTTCCCCAGTATGAACTCTCTGATGTATAATGAGGGATGATTTCTGAGAGAAGGCTTTCCCACATTCAGAACATTCATAAGGTTTCTCCCCAGTATGAGTTCTCTGATGTACAATGAGATGAAACTTCTCACTGAAGGCTTTCCCACATGCACCACAATCATATGGCTTCTTCCCGGTATGAATTCGTTGATGTACAATCAGCTGCGACTTCTTAGCAAAGGCTTTTCCACATGTAACACATACACAGGTTTTCTCCCTAATCTCAACATTCTGATACTGAGTATCAGATTGTTTATTGCTGAAAATGTTTCCACACTCATTACCATCATAGGGAATTACTCCATTGTGACTTTTCTCAAGATCAGAACTGGACACACCACGGATAGATGACTTCCCACATCCAAAGCTGTCATCAGGGATTTTTCTTGAACTGCTCTTATTACAACTAGGCAAGCCAGTATTAGATTTCAAGTTCTTTTTAAATGTATAATAGTCATGGGGTCTTTGTCTTGAAGTATCTGACTCTATGCACTCTTGCAATATTTTCCCCAATGCGTTATATGTATGATCTGAATCCAAAGTCACTGTTTGGTTGTTGATGACCGTTACTTGCCTGAAAAGTTTGTCTTGGTTTTTCTGACATCTCTGCAACTGGCCATCACCTTGACAGACTTTTAAAATGGAGTACAATGAACCATCCTTCGTGACTCCTTTCAGTATCTTATTATGGAAGGAAACAGACCCCAAAATACATGATTGAGGGTTGTCAAAGTTACTCTTCCTGTCTAAAGGAAAGAAGATAAAATAAAAGTCATTAAGAACAATTAACAATGCAGAGGAGTGGAACAAAAGATTGATCCAATGAAGCTGATGAATTCAGAAACCAGGGATGGAGGCAAGCCACTTCATAAGACAGTACAGTATAGAGTATGATCAGGGGAATGGATAGACAAGGATGTTAAAGAGAAATACTCATGAAAAACTAGACCTGAAAGAGACAGAGAAGTGCCTGAATTATTATCACTCTAATTTTGGATTACTCTTCTAGATTTTGCCCATTTCTCCTGCTTTCTGAATGGAAATGCTCTTCACCTTTTGAATTCATTTTACAAACCATTTGCTACATATATACTTGACCTACTAGGTGACCCTGCCACCACTATCCAAAGAAACAGGTCCCTTCTGCATTCACAATACTTTAACTCTCCTCAGTCTACTTTCCTAATTAACAACTAATACAAACAACAGAAAAATCCAAGATCCTGCTATTGATTCAGTATCAGATTCACACCGAGGATCCAAGCTTGAATCCTACTATTCCCTATAAATTCCTTCTATATGTTATCAAATAAAACTGGCAAAGATCTCCAAGAAAAGCCATATGTCTGTAACTACAAGGTTTTATTCATATACTCTTCACGTCCACCCCTACTACAGTTTGTCTTCAGCCCCTCCCTCAGCATCATCAACTTAATATATCTTCAAAGCAGCTACAGCTGCATGCTCTGGAAAATGCCTTCTAAATTCCATCGCATCTCTGTAGATTCTAATTTTCTCTGAAATTTTAAAACCAATAACACCATTTGACCTTTTTTTTTTTGTATAGCCATGTATTTGGAGGTCTTATCTTCTAAAGTACAATGTATGCTCTTGGAAGGAATTTGCCTTCTATTGCCTATTAAACCTTTTCATAAAAGGCGTTACATATACAGTAAATAAATGTAATAAATATTTAATAAAAAATATAATAAATATTATATACATGGAGGATCAATAAGAAATAGCTATCCCCTATAAAGGCTTACAATTATTTAATTGATGAATTATTTGTTGAGTGTCTACTAAATTCTCAGCACAGAAACAAAGAATAAGAGAATTCACTAAGGAGACAAACATAAGCATCAGACACCAATGAAGTAAAACAAACAAACAAACAAACTGATATTTCACTTCCCTTGTCTCCCATCTGCCTGATTTTCACCTGGATAGACCCAATTTGGCATGTTTCTCTTTATGATCCACGGATCTTCTCCTTGTTCCAACTTGGAAATGACATCTGGTTTGGAAACTGGATGCCCTATTAAATGGAAATCACAGAGGAATTGGGATAGACTGCACAGAAGGCAAAAGAGAAGGTGCAGTTTAAGGAGGTCTACACTGAAGTAGTCCATTTGGCCCTCAGCAAACTAATGACCTCCATTTGGGAAGGTATGAAGATCATATACTCAGGAACCACCTAAGCATGGCGACTGATAAGGAAAGGCACTTTACTGGACAAGTTTGAGTTACCAGGGAAGCCACCCTTACCCACTGAGAGCAGGTGGCTGTAGTTCTCCAGCATCACATCCCTGTACAGGGTCCTCTGAGCAGGATCCAATTGCTGCCACTCCTCCTGGGTGAAATCCACAGCCACGTCCTTGAATGATACTAACCCCTGTAAGAGTATATTCCTGTTCAATCTAAAGTGATCATTCTCATCATTTCTACAGTATGCAAAACTATACCTACATCTAGTTTTGTATCAGAGTGTTTGGGATAAATGATGTAAAATCCTGCCTTCAGCAAGAAGAGCCAGACAGAACAGGAAACTGAAAGGGAAACTGTAAAATGCCTATCTAATACAAATGGTAAATTAATAAGTGATAAAGGCAGCATTCAAAGAACTGAGGAAGACAGATTATTCGATGAATACTACTGAAACAACTGGACAGTTAACAGAAAAAGAATAATGTTGAACCCACATGTTAAAGGCTGAACTGTATACCCTAAAATTCATAGGCTGAACTCCTAATCGTTAGTATACCTGACAAAGTAACCTTATTTGGAAACAGGGTAACTGTAGTTGTAACTGGTTAATTAAGGTCATTAGGGTGGACCCTAATCCAATATGACTGATGTCCATATTAAAGGAGGAATCTGAACAGAGAGAAGTACACAAAGAGGGAAGATGGTATGAAGAGACATGAGAAGATAATCATCTACAAGCCAAAGAGACTTGAAACGGATCGTTCGTCACAGCCCTCAGAAGGAACCAACCCTGCTGATACCCTGAATTTTGACTTCCAGTCTCCAGAACCATGACACAAAAATTTCTGTTGTTTAATCCACTCAGTTTGTGGTATTTTGTTATGTATGGCAGCCTTAGCAAATGAATACAACAATATCTTATGTTTTGGAAAAATAGAAAAAATATATTCTGGATTGAGCAAAAATTTAAACTCTAAAAATACCAAAAACTATAAAATAGCAAAACAAAACCTGGGAGGATTTTTATTAATAATTATAAAGAAGGCTTTTTAAAGTATAACATTTAAAAAAAAGAAAAGCCACTTTTAGAGAATCAGAGAATGTCAGAGTTCTTGAAGATTATAATCCAATTGCCTTATATCATAGGTAAAAAATCTTAGCTTCCCCTAAATCTTACAGTTCTATATATACACAATAGCTAAGAATATAATGAGATACATCAATTATAACAGCAATATTGAAAAACACAACAAGAAATACATAGGAAACATTCATGAAAAAAACACAACAAATTATTAATGTGACATTGAAGTAAAGGATTTGGGTACAACTGTAAAGCCATATGATGTTTCTGGAGGGTAAACTGACTGTTTTAATTATGTCACCATTACGTTCATAAGAGTTGTCACCTAATAGTGGAATCTTAGTGATCTGTTATTATTTTAAACTGTTTTTGAGTTTTTTTCCCAGTAATTCCCTTATTATCAAATATTGCTTTCAGAAAGAAGATAAATATTGTTTGAAATATCAACATTCCCCAACCTAAAAGACTCTTTGGTTCCATCTTTGCACATATATCTGGTTTCATCTCAGTCTTAGGGTTTCTCTCATCCCACACCAAGTCTCCTATTCACATCATCAAGCTGCTAAATAAGCATTTACTTTGTTCTCATAACAAACTACTTTACATATGAGAAAACTGAGGCTATTACAGTGGATACTTAACCTCTTGCCAGAGGTTACACACTGAATATAGGACTAATTAACTAACTGCCAGATTTAAAAGCACATATTCTGACTCAGTAGCTTGTGTTCTTGACCACTGTACACAATGCTTTCCTTGATATTGTAAACAAGATCCTCCATATTTTATTGCCTTAATACCAACTTTGGTCAAAATTTCCATGAAACACCCTCCACTTTAGTTTTCCTCAAATTCTCAGCCTTTTCTACTTTTGCAAATGCTGTTTTCCACCCTCATCCTACTCCCCTACATGATCGAAAGTTCAATAATGTTTTAAGCTGCCTGTTCTCAACTTCCTTATAAAGCTGTTTGCTCCCCATTCTCTGCTGGCTCCCCATCCCTATTATAGAACTTTTATGTGTTAATGTTACTTTACACATCTGTTTACCCCGTTTTTCTATTCATTCTTTTCAGGAACGCACCATGCCTAAATCTTGAGATATCCCACAGCTAGCCAGTGCCTATGACATATATTTGGTACTCAAGAAATGTTTGCTAAAAAGGAATGAATGAAAATTATAGAGAGGAAAATAAAGTTCATGTTTAGTTAAAAATGGTTTTCTGAACTAGTCAATAATACTCTTGTTGTCTAAAGAACAGTAACACAAGAAAGATAATAAATGTAGAATGTAGAGGAAATCTGGTAAGAAAAGAGATGTAATGCTAACATTCTACTTCTGCTTTAAGAATGATATTAGAATACTTTAATATACTAAATATGTATAAATGTTGTTAATTTTGAGTAAAATGTAGTACATAATCAGTGGAAGATTGTACTTTTGTATCTGCTACATGCAATTTGTACAACTTGGGTGAATGGGAAAATGGAAAAGATGGAGGAGATGGACGGGCAGTCAGCAGGTGTTAGAGGAAGAAAGGTAGGATAGACAGGTCTGAAAATGACAACTGTGCTACTGCACCTTAAGGAAAAAATTTAAATCCTTCTTCCTGAAGGAATGAGCATATAATCAGTTAATTGGCCATGACAGCTAGATTTATTGGGCTAATAAAAAATCCATTTTCATTCTTTAAAGCAGCTCTAATAGAAATATAAAGTCAACCAAATAAGTAATTTTAAATTTTTGAGTAGCAATGTTCAAAAAATTATTTTTTCAATAATATATATTTATCTTAATACATCCAAAATATCATCTTAATATGTGATCAATCTTTAAAAATTGTTAAGGAGCTTTTGGGAATTAAATCTTCAAAATCCAGTAAGTACGTTACACTTACAGCACACTTTAATTCAGAGCAACCAATTTCAAGTGCTCAATAACCACATGTGGCTGGTGGCTTTGTATTGGACAGCACAACTCTAAAGCTACTAAGACCCAAAGAAGGAAAAAAATCTGCCTTTTTACAACAGAACTCTGCTAAGTTCTACTGTCAAATATACCAAAGAACTCCTAATGCAAAAGCTGATTCCAAGATTTGACAATAATTTTCGTATAATAATAATAATAATAATAGCTAATACTTATATATATAACAAATCATCCCCAGTTATAGTTCTAAGCATGGTTTTTACTCACTTAATCCTCACAACAACCCTATGGGGATTATAATCTCCATTTTAAGATTAGGAAACAACCTCAGTCAACTGGGCCACAAGGATATATTACGCATCTGCTAAAACAATAAAGGAGAATCTATGTACTGACATGGGAAGATAGTCAAAATGTATACAAAAACCTTTGTACTAGCCAGTAAAATTAAAAATCAAGTTGCAAGACAAAACTGTAACATTATTTTCTCAAAAGAAAAGGATGAGAAAATAAAGTACACCCTTTGTACTACCACATATACACACTTAATCACAGTTATACTTACAGTGAAAAAGGTTTGGAAGGTTAGAGACAAATGGTTAACACTAATCATCTCAGAGGAAAAGAGCTGAACTTAAAAGGATCTCTCAGTTTTTAAATTTTTATCTTTTTATTTGGTTAAAATCTTTATACCATATAAATAGTGAACACTGGCAGGGAGAAAAAAATAGACTTTTAAAAACGGAAATGCAGAGAAGAAACTGGCCTCAAGTTGGGCAGTAATCCTACAAACTTTGAAACCATAGTAAAGGGTACAGAGCAGCACGGACCCTTACTCTCCAAAGTTTTGTCAAATAATTATATTTTAAGAACTGCCTTTTGAGAAAAATATATATTTTGGAAGACCATTCAAAATGTACCCATTATCCAGATTTTATCAGTGGATAAAGTTGGACAATAAGAAGCCTCTATAATCAATCTAGTCCTTTAAAGCAGAGGTCAACAGACATTTTCAGTAAAGTATATATTTTCAGCATTGCAGGCCATATAGTACTTATCCAACTCTGCCCTTGTAGCACAAAAATAGTCACAGACAATATGTAAACAAATGGCATGGCTGTACTGCCAATAAAACTTCATTTATAAAAACAGCTGGAGAACTGAACTTGGCCCACAGGCAATAGTTTGATGACTCCAGCCATAAAGGATAAAGTTTAAAGAGTTTGGCTATGACATTATGATAACCTCCCTCTAAAAGAAATCACTTTATGGATACAGCTACAAGAAATTTATTATTGCATTTACTACAGAAGTGTTAGTGAGAACACTGTGGACTCTATCACCTAGAGAAAGACCCCAAAAGGAAATCTGTTCTAGTCTTATCTGGAAAGAAATAACATCTTCCCGTGGGAAATCTATCTGCTTCTCTTTAGAGCACTACAAATCATGTAACTGATGACACTTGCAAGAAAGATAAGAAAAATTGGTACATCAATTTTTAAAAATGGTTTATCTACATATTACCTTGCAACTCTTTCTAGGTCTGGATATTTACTTTGGCTACCTTTTCCCTGATCCAAATTTTAGCTGTCTTCACTTTTCCACTTGATTGTTTGGAAAACCAAAAAAGGAAATTTTAAAAATTAAAACTCAAAGCAACTCACGTGGGACTTCATCATTTTCTGCTCTCTTCTAAAAGGGCAGATGCCTGAAAAAACAAAATTTTTCAAAATTCTGGCAATCAGAAGGATGTTTTCATAGACCAGATCCAGACTGCAGCTTCCATGTTCACCGGTGTAGAAACAACTACCACAGAAGTCAGGTAGATGATAGGCCAACCTGTGGGAGAAGATTGTGTGGTCCTTACAGAGGATCAGCAAGTGTCATGTGAAGGAAGTCCTCTTATGACTACATATGATGATCACATGGAACCTGGACGAAGTTTTTTAATTGTATAGATGTGAAGATATGTTTCATATTGATTTATTGACAACTTATTTTCCCCCTCTATGAACCAGCAAATCCATTCTGATGTTTTCATAAGGCAATAAACATGGACAGATAGAGATATAAAAAGATAAAGTTCCCAGGCAATAAGAATGGCCAATGACCAAATGGAAAACCGAGGTCTGTATTATTCCTTTGTTCCCCCAAAAGAATCAGCAGCTGAATTCTGATAATCTCCCAAGAGCTCTTGTATTTTTTCCCCTCTTTCTTAGCAAACAGAGCAAACCTTCCTACCAATCAATTTTCATGGACCAAACTGTTAATTTTAAGATATTTTCTGTTTAAACTTTTATTGCTGATTTTCAACAGTATGGTCAAATGCATATAAAAGTGGAGATATGTTGGAACCATCGATACCAACAAGGGAATATACCGTAATGCAGGAAGGTACATACCTGGTAAATCTTTCTCAGTCCCAGAAGAAGTCATGCAGACATGACTGAACTTGTTCAGAGGAAGTGAGTGCTCCCATGCCACGGAGGCCGTTTTATATGGGGTATTCCAAGCTCTGTCAAATTAGATCTGGAAGGAAACAATCAGGAAAAATAGTCATACTCATCTCTGAACACCCAGCAGTTGCTCAATAAATGTTTTTTGAATAAGATATAAAATGATTTCAATAAACTTAGAAAGAAGAGGGACTAAAATTACACTTTTCGTAATAATCCTATCTTTTTTGATTTGTTTGGTCTTGTTTCAAAATTATCATTTTTGTGGAGGATGGGGCACCAGGCTAGGGGCATAATGGTGGATTGAGGAGGGATTTGACCTATAAGGCTGCTTATTTATTACCTGTGTAAATGTAATGTACGTTAAAATATTAGGGCTGATCAGCATGACACCCTGATCCCGTTACTGCTCCCTCCAAACCTCTGCATCCTCGGCCTACCGATCATACATCCCTCAGAACTCCCCCAAGCTCACCACATCACTGACAATCACATGGATGCCCCGTCATTTAGTCCACAGCCCCCTTCACCAATCACTGATTCCTCAGTCTCATAAATCCCCGACACAGTCATCTCCACCAGTCAGTTCCCCTTCATGCCATTTCTGATCCCACAGACAACCCCGTCACTGACACAACATTATCCAGTTACTAATCTGGCAGCTCACCCAATCTCTGACTCTCAAATAAACCCAACCCTATTCCCACATACCTTCCCCCACCCCCGCCAGGAACTTCATAAACATCCAATCAATGACACTCACGGACCCCTGTCGTTCCATTACAATCCGAAAGACTCATTCATCACTACACATATCCGCCCTCTGACCTGCGGTTCATTTATCAGATCCAGATCCAGAAACGCCCGTCGCAGCTTAACCCGGGACGGCTGTCACATCCATAGTGGCAAACTCTCCCGCTTCCTGTCTGGGTGAGCAAAGCGCGGCGCTCCCAGGCCTACCGGGCGGTTTTGCCCACTCCGCATCCTCCGGTGCTTTGTTCAGGAGGCAACATGGCCGCCCCCGTGCGCTGTGCCTCACAGGGAGCCGCCATCTTGAGAGGCCGGCCAGTTCCGTACAAGCGGAGGAGCCAGGTTTACGCTGAACCCGAGGCTGGGCTGTACCACTGTGGCAGCGGGGTGGGGGAAAGGTGACAAAAAGGAGGATTATACAAACCAGTAATGTGTAAAATTTTGCAGAAAGCCTTTACAGGAGGATTGGGCAGGAAATTTGACAGATAACGTCATCTATTAGAAAACTGCATTTGGTGACAGAGCAAGAATATGAAGTGGTAAAATATTCTCTCTGGAGACTTTACTTAAAAGTGTAAAAGGTACAGCCCTATATCGGGAGATTCTACTTGCCGAGACAGGTGGAAACACGAAATAGTACGGTCCTCTCCCGGGAGCTTCCACTGTGGGGAAAAGGGGGCAAAGAGATGCGAGAATCCACAATAATGATGAACTTTACGCAAAAAACAGTTATAAGGAATTCTGTAGGGGAAATTACTACTGCAGTAGCAAGCTGCAGAGGCGGACTGAAGAAAAAAAGTAAAACTGAGAGACAGGGAAGCGGAGATGCAGAGAATCAAGAGACTAGGAGAAAGATAACGGAGGCAGAGGAGAGGCCTGTGTAGGAAGAGAGATGAGAGACTGAAAGGTGAAAAATGGAAGTACAGAAACAAAAGTGGGAAGCTACGGGACAGGACACAACACGGGAGACTCAGAGGCAGGCTGAGACAGAGGACACCAAAACAACAGAAGGAGAAAAGGAGAGGAAGAGCGTGAGGTAGTTAGAGATTTCAGGAAAAAAGATCGCTTGCTTAAAAAAATGAACCATTACAACACTTGTTAACATAACCTTTACCTTACATCAACCTTTTATACTTTTTTTTAAAATGCACACTAACAAACTGATCTTCATGTGCATGAACAGATACAATTTTGAATCATCACAGATTTTACAAGACCCATGATTTATTTTTGGCTTGTGTGTAATTAAATGAGCATCAATTTTATATTAGCAGTTATGTCTTCCGTGCAAATAAAAGAACATCTGGATTTAGATATGAAGAGATTTTATTCAGAAAGATTGCAATAGGGAGAATGCACTAATCTCAGAAATCTGCGAGCATCTCACAGAATCAAACAGAAAAAGGCTTTTTATTTAACAGGGAGGGGTAAGAAGAGTTAACATGTACTTTCAAGAGGTGGAGGTGTGCAAGTGGCAAAACCAGGGCACTTCAACAGGAAATGTTTCTACGGCCTTCAGATTCTGAGAAAAACCCGTTGAGGAAGGATGTTCCGCATATCCTTAGTTCTTTAGTGTATGTTTAAACTTGGGGGCAAGCCAAAATTTAGGGTATGTGGGGAGGAAAGAGGCTTAACATTTGGTCAAGACAAAGATAAGGGTAAGAAATGGGCAACTATCATCACTCCAGTTTAAACTTCCACAGTTACATCAATCTTTATTGCATGTCTTGTGCTTAAGACAGTGTAGTCACTCACTGTATATTACACACTAAGGGTACGGTAACGATTAATTCAGAATCCTCAAGCAGTGATGCCAGTGGAAGTTGATACGGGAAAGGGCCAAATCATGGAGAACCAGGAAGAAATTGTGAAAACATTAGTTCTTTATCCTAAGACTGATGAGAAGCATAAGCTAATATTTCATTTAAAAAGAAGTTGAAGGGAGAGAAAGCCTCTTTCATAATGAAAGAAAAATTAAAGTCATGGTAAGGTACTATTTTCCATCTATTAGCTTGTTAAAAAAAGGATTCTAAGTCTAGAAATACATAGTGTTAGTAAGGCCATGGGAATCTGGAACTTTTCTTATATTACTAATGGGACAGACACATGGTATAGCCCTTATATAGGAGATTGGGCAACAGTTAGCAAAACTATATGTATTTGCTATCTGTTGCTTTATAACAAATTACCTGAAATTTAGCAGTTTGAAAGTATAAATGTAATTATTTTCTTCATAGTTTCTGGGAATTAAGAATCTAGGAATAGTTTAGCAGGGTGGTTCAGGTCTCGTCTCTCATGAGGTTGCAGTCAAGCTGTCAGCCAGGATTGCAGTTATTTCAAGGCTCAGATGGAGGAGGTTATGCTTCTAAACTCAGTTAGTGGCTGATGACAAGCCTCAGAATTTCAATTTCAAGCTTAGTTCCTCTCCGTGGGGACACTTCTTAGGCTACATGATTATCTTCATGTCACAGTAGGGGTCTTCCCTCTCCCAAGCCTGCCTCATAGTATGGTAGCTGGCTTCTGTCCAGATCAAGTGAGTCAAGGGAAAGAGAGTGAGAGAGTACACTTAAGATGGAAGCCACAGTCTTCTTATACCCTAAATTGGAAATGACATCTCATTATTTCTATATTTGCTACAAGTGAGTCGCTAAGGATACCCACAATCAAAGGGATAGGAAATAAGTTTCACTTCTTAACAGGAGGATTATCAAAGAATGTATGGACATATCTCTAAAACTACAACACTACATATAAGCTTTTGCCCTTTAATTCAGAAATTCCACTTCCACGAATATAACTCAGAGATACACCGGAAAAAAAAAATACACACACACACACACACACATATACATATACACAGGTTACTTATTGCAGTACTATTTTTAATACCAAAAGACAGCAGTCAACCTGAACATCTACTAACAGAGGTCTTGTTGGTTTACATTACGGTATACATATGAAACAGTATTATTCAGCTATAAGAGAGAGACAGAGAGAAATGACTCTACACACTAATATGGAGGTAACTTTAGGATATAATGTTATATGAGAAAAAAAAGTAGGGAAAAAATGAAAATAGTTTGCTGTTACCATTTAGTTTTTAAAAATGTAAAAATGAGTATGTATACAGTTAATTCTTGTTATCCACGGTAGCTATGTTCTATTAAGTTGCTGCAAACACATAATTAGTGAATACTGAACAACTTCTCCAAAGGGAAATAAATAAAAACAAAATACATTATAATCTTCAATTACAGCTTTGTGTAACTGAAGATTATAATCTTAAAAACAACTCATCTTGGTGGATTCCTTTTTTTTTTTTTTTTTTTTTTACAAAAGAAAAAACAAGGTTCAGAAGAGTTAAGTGATTTGCCTGAGGTCACTCCAACAACTAGGGCCAGAGTTAGATTTAAAACCTGTCCAACTGGCCTCAGAGCTGGAGTTCCTTGCACCTATGCTGCACTGCCCCTACCGTCTCCATCCTCTAGTCATTTCTGTATGAGAGCTGGTACAAGGCCAAGTATCCCCTTGTTTAACCTCAGCTGGGAATGTGCGCAAGGGGCAAGTCAAATTTTTTGCTGCTCTGCACATGTCTGTTAATGACTGCAGAAGCACTGTGAGCGTTGATTTTGGGGTTAGAAATACATTTTAGTAAGTAGGTGAATTTGCAGATACAGTATCTGTGAATAATAAATATCAACTGTATATATGCTTACCATAAAAATAAAAAGCAAATGATGGAAGAATAAGCCATCAAATAAAATCTAATCTCCAAAAGGTACTATTAGTTATCTATTGAAAAGTGGCAACTTACCCCGAAATTTAGTGGCTTAAAACAGCACACATCTATTGTTCCACACTTTCTGTGGGTCAGGAATCAGGACATGGATTATCTGGGTCCTCTGCTTCAGGGTCTTCCACAAATCTATAATCAAGGTATTGGCCCAGGCTGCAGTCTCTCTCACCTGAAGATACAAATGGGAAAATACTCACTTGCAAGCTCAATTACATGATCGTTAGCAGAATTCAGTGCCTCAAGGAATGCTGAACTAAGGGCATTTGTGTCCTTGCTGGTTTTTAGATGGAAGCCACCCACAGTACTTTGCCACGTAGGACTCTTCAACTTGCAACTTGCTTATTTAAGGAGACAAGAGGAAGAGTCTGTAGGCAAGATGGAAGTCACAGTCTTTCATAACCTTATGACATATGTGACATCCCCTCAATTTTACCATATTCTATTGATTAGAAGCTGCTTCTATGCGGAGGGTATTATTACAAAAGACCACGAATACCAGAAGATGGGAATCACTGGTAGCTATCTTAGATACTTTCTACCCGAGGCAGAAAGGAAATAAGATAGAAGGGATAGGGAGAATACCTAATCCTTTTTACCTAACACAGCAAAAGGGAACCCACGCAGGAGCCAGCGGACTTCCATAGTGGAAGAGAAAGAACTAACAGTACAGAGAGACCAAGGCAGCTGTATTCAGAGAGCAGAGGACCAAAGAGAACACTGCACAGAAAGAGAGCTCCAGAGACTTGCAGAGGGTCCACTTCAGATATTCAGCTGAGTAATGGTCAGTGCATGTATGTAAGGAAAAGCAGAGTCTGGGAAAAGAGACACCAGAAAGGAAGGAGTAAACAGTAACTGGAGCTCACAAAAAGCCAAGATTAATGCCTGCTCCCACCAGCCAGACTGGAACACTTTATAATTCATGGGGCATTGGGAATAATACACAGAAGGGCCTTGCCTCAATAGTGGGAAACTATTAGCTCTACATTCAAATCTTGCTCTGGTGCCGCCTAACAACTGTTTCCAAGTAACTTAACTGAACTACAGAAAAAGGCTTCAAAAATATTTATCGGAACACAAAAGTATTTAGCACCCACAAGGTAAAATTTACGTCTGCCATCAAATCAAGAATTATCATGTCTTGTTCCTGACCTATTATAACAATAATAAATCTATTATTATAGAAACTGGAAAATGATACTCATAATGAAGAGCAAAGTCAATCAAAGGAAAAAAAACAGATCAGAATGAAAAAAGATGTTGGAAATTGTAGACCTGAATAGTAACAAATTAATATAGATTTTATAGTCATTAAAAGGATAATATGAGAATATTATGAACAACTTTAGCCTCATAAATTTGACAAGGTAGAAAAATGAACCATTTCTTCAAACACCAAAACTCAACCAAGATGAAAAAGGACTCATCTGTAGAGTCCTATAACTATGTAAAAAGCTGATTCTTAAAGACCTTGCAAAAAAGAAAAGATGATTTCACTGGTGATGCCTACCAAAATTTAAAGAATTAACATTGATTTTACACAATCTCTTTCAGAAAATAGAAGAGAAGGGAGTATTTCCCAAATTAGTTTATAGGGAAATTATTACCAAAATAGTACGATGAATCAAAACTGCAGACCATTGTCACCCATGAACTTACACAGAAAAACCCTCAACAAAATATTAGCAAACCAAACCTAACAATCTATTAAAAGAATTATACGCTATGACCAAGTGAAATGTATTCCAAGTACTCATAGCTGGCTCAAAATTAAAAATTAATCAGTTAACCTATGAGCCAACAAGATAGAAAGAAAAAGTATACAACCGTATCAATTGACAAAGAATAGGCATTTGACAAAAATCCAACACTCATGCATGAATAAAACTCTCAGCAAAATAGTAACAGAGAGGAATTCCTCATTATAATAAAGACCATCTCCAAAATTAAAAAAAAAAAAAAAACCACACACAGAAAATGTAATACTTAATGAAGACAGACTGAACAAGTCGTCTCTTAGGTCAGGAACAAGACCATGATGTTTGCTTTCACCACTTGAAATTCAACATAGTACTGGAAATTCTACCCACTAAAATAACACAAGAAAGTAAGGTTATCACAACACTGTAAATCAACAATACTTCAATAAAAAATACATAAGATAAAAATAAAAATAGAAAAAAGCAAAATTAGAAGCATATAGATCAAAAAGGAAAGAAAGAAAACTGTTCCCAAAGGCAAATGACATAAATGATTGTCTATGTAGGAAATCCAAAGGCATTTACCAAAATTATGCCTAAAACTAACAACTGAGTTCAGCAAAGTAACAGAATACATGATCAACACAAAAATCAATCATATTTTATATACTAATACTAAAAACATGGAAATGGAAATAAAACATAAAACCATTTTTAATCACTCCAAAGAAACTGAAAGGCTTACACTTATCAAAACATGTAGGATCTTTAAGAAGAAAACTACTAAATGCCATTGAAAGAAATCAAGTAATTGGAGAGACAGACCATGGTCACAGATTTGAAGACTATAAATAATATAGATTTAAATTATCTTCAAGTTAATCTCTAGCTTTAAAGGAATTTCTTTTAAAAATCACAGCAAGTTTTCTTTTTTATAGACTTAGACGAAACTATTTTAAAATTTACATGGAAAGGAACAGGCCCTAGAATAGCTAAAACAATCTTAACAATGAAGAATAAGGTGGAAGGAATTACTCAGACAACTTCTATTCAACATTGTATTGGAGGTTCTACTTAGTGCAATAAGGTAAAAAAAAAAAAAAAGAAATTTAAAATGCCTGGTTTGGAAAGGAAAAAAATCATATTCATTTGTAGATAACATGATCTATATAGAAAAATCCAAGGTATCCTACAAAAAAAAAGTACTAGAACTAATTAGTAAGCTTAGGAAGGTTGAAGTATACTAGATCAATATACAATAATTAGTTGTACTTCCATATACTATTAATAAATAATTAGAAATTAAAATTTAAAACATCTTCAGTAGAATTTTTAAATACAAATGGTTTGGGGGCAAATCTGACAAAAGATGTGAAACACCTGTACACTGAAAACTATAGAATGATGCTAATAGAAATGAAAGAAGACTTAAATAAAAGGAGCTATGTCATGTTCAGGTTTCAGAGCCTCATTACTATTGTAATGTCAAATTCTGCAAATTGATTTACAGGTTCAGCGCAATCCATTCAAAACTGCAGCAAACTTTGGAGAAGAAACTGACAGGGAAAGAAATAAAACTGTCCCTATATGCAAAGGACAGTTTTATATTCATATAAAAGGGAAAAGAACCAAGAATTGCCAAAGCAACTTTGCAAAAAAAAAAAAAAAAAAAAAAAAAAAAGAAGTTTGAGGCTTAACACTACCTGATCTCAAGACTTACTATACACACATTACAATAATAAGAGAGTGTGGTATTGGTGTAAAGACTAAAAAAATGGATAAATGAAACAGAATACATAGTTCAGAAATACAGCCAACTGATATAATGACAACAAAAGCAATTCTGTTGGGGAAAGAATAGCCTTTTCAAAAAACAGTGCTGGAATAATGGGATATCTATGTTTTAAACAGAATCTCAATCCATTCTTCATAATATATACAAAGAAATTAACTCAAAGTGGATCATAGCCCTAAATATAAAATCTGAAACTATAAAACTCCCAGAATAAAATGTAGGAGAAATCCTATGTGACTTAGGATTAGGCAAATGGTTCCTAGTTGACAAGAAAAGCATGAACCATAAAAGAAAAAATGATAAATTGGACTTCTGGTCTTCAAAAGACACCACTTAAGAGAATGAAAAGACAAGCCACAGACTAGGAGAAAGTGTTTCCAAATCATATATCTAATAAAGAAACATCAGCCAGAAAATATGAAGACCTCTAACTACCTCTAACTACTATTAAAAACTGAGCCAAAGATTTAAACAGACATTTCACCAAAGATATACTGACGGCAAATGAGAACATGAAAAGATATCCAATGTCATTAGTCCTCAGGGAAATGCTAATTTAAATCACAATGAGATACCATTAATCACTTACTAAAATGACTAAAATTTTAAAAACTACTATTACCAAGTACTGGCAAGGATGTAGAGAAGTGAACTTTTACACACAGCTAGTAGGACTGTAAAATGGTGCAATCCCTTAGGAAAACAGGCAATTTCTCAGGTCAAATATTCACTAACTAGATGATCCAGCCATCCCATTCCTAATATTTGTCCAAGAGAATAAGTATTAGGCATGCGTGCATACAACATACAATAACCAAAACGTGTGCACATGAACATTTGCACAGGAATGCTCATAGCAGCTTTATTTGTAAAAGCCAAAAACTGAAAGTTAACTTAAATGTCCATCAGAGACAATTAGATAAACTATCCATACAATGTAATACTAATCAGCAATAGAAAGGAATGAACTCTTAGAGGGGAGGGTAGAGCTCAAGTGGTAGAGCACAAGCTTAGCATGCCTGAGGCCATGGGGTCAATCCCCAGTACCTCCATTTAAAAGACAAAAATCAAATAAATATACCTAATTACCTCCTCCCACCAAAAATAAATTTTTTTAAATGAAAAATAAAGGAATGAACTCTTGATACACACAGAAAATTACATTAAATTCAAAATAAGTATGCTGAGTGAAAAAAATCAGTAAAAATAAGAGTATGCACTTTATGATTCTACTTATATCAAATTCTAGAAAATGCAAATGACTATATAGTGGCAGAAAACAGGTCAGTGGTTGCCTGGGGGGACAAGGCGGAGAGCCAGTAGGGGAAGAGAAATGTCCAAGGGATAAGAAGACATTTTGGGAGATGATGGACATTTTCATTATCCTGATTGTGTTGACAGTTTCACTGGTGTATACATATGCCAATGCTATCAAACTGTGTGATTTATTGTTTCTCTATTAAACTTTAATAAATCTGCTTAAAAAAAAAAAACAAAACCTCTATACCATGCCTTAAGATGCCCTACGTTAACTGCTTCTTCCTCATTTTTTTGACATCATTATAAACCACTTCCCCTCGTTCATTTCACTTCAGAGATTCTTGTTCTTCCCCAATTCACCTTCACCTCAGGGCTTTTGAGAACACTCCTCTTACTAGCATACAGATTTATCCCTACTCTCACCAAGTACCAGAGCAAATAAGAAAGATTTAGATTATCTCCCCAAAACGAAAATACCTTTTTCTTCTGGTCTTCATTTCTATTCTGGTCATTCTTAATCCCAGTTTATCCACATGTTATAAGCTTTCTGATCTATAAAATTTTGGAATGTAATTCCACACAGGTTGTTAAACCAGTAAAACTGTTCATTCACACTGTCATTTAGTCATTCAGCAAATTTTTAGCGAGCATCTACTATGTGTCATGCACTCTTCTAGAACTTGAGCTATATCATTTTAATATAGCTAAATATTCCTGCCCCAGTCATGCTTAAATGCTACCAAGATGGACAGACAATAAGCAAAATAAACTACAATGCTACAAAAGTGACATTTAAAAAATAAAATAAAGCAAGGATAACTAGGAATACTTGGGGGTGTCACACATGGAGGTCTGCTAGTCTTAGAGAACTGTGATCTAATCAGTCATCTAAGAACACGGTGTCATAATACAATGTAATTCTAATGTGATAAAATACTGTATGATGATAATTAAGAGTGTCTGCTCCTCCAGGCTACCAGAAGAAAGAGAATAATAAAGATTAGAGCAGACATAAACAAAATAGACAATAAAAACCAACAGAGAAAATCAATGAAACCAGGAGTTAGTTCTTCAAAAAGATCAACAAAATTGGCAAACCTTTAACTAAACTGACTTAAGAAAAAGAGAAAATATTCAAATAACTAAAATCAGAAATGAAAGAGGGGGCATTACAACTGATTTTACAGAATTAAAAAAGACTGTAAGAGACTATGATGAACAAGTGTACACCAACAAATTGAATAATCCAGATGAAATAAACAAATTCCTGGAAACTCAAAACTTAGCAAGACTAAATAATGAAGAAATAGAAAATCTGAATAGATTTAAAGCCAGTAAGGAGACTGAATAAGTAATCAAAACTCCCCCAGCAAATAACCCTGACTACAACTGCTGCTGGCACTGCTTCCTCCACATCAGAGCTTAGGGAGACACGCAGGTCATACTTCACTCCTGTTCAAGATGAAGAGTTTGAATCTCAAAGGAAAGCAAGATCTACACAAGCAGGACAGTCTAGAAGATCAACTCAGGGGGGTGACAATGACTGATCTTCAGGAAGCTGAAAAAAACAATAGCAAGAATCATTATACCCAAATTAGAGAACAAGAAAATGGAGAAAAAGAGAAACAAGATAAAGAGAAGCAAGAAGAAAAGAAGGAATCAGAAACATCTAGAGAAGATGAATATAAGCAAAAGTACTCCAGGATATAATATACGATGAGACTTATCAGCCTTAATAGACCAGAATCAACCTCAAGTTCCACTCCACCCTATTCACCTTCTACCATGAGCAGTTCACTCTACGGTTCAAGTCAACTAAACAGGCCAAATAATCTTGTAGGTATAATTTCTGCTTATTCCAGAAGATTAACAAAGGAAAAAGAGAGAGAGAAGAGAGTAGAGAGGAAAGGAGAAAATAAATCACAGCCTAAATCAATCAGAGAAGGACCGTGATCAAGAAACAAAAGATCCGCGGGAGTTTCATTTGGGACAGAAGACAGCAATGAGAATAAAAAAGAACAACAATCAGATGCAGAAGAGGATTCCAATAAGAAAGAAACTCGGATTCCATTTCTAGATGTAAAACAGGTTTCATGTCAGCTCGTGATTGGTGTGATTCCTTGCCGGGTTGCTCTGGATCATACCATTACTTAGAAAAAAGAAAGATTTAAAAGTAGTAGGCTAGAAAGGGGTGACTCCACTGACCTTAAAAAACGGACAGGTCTTAAATTTCCAATGGAAAAGACCACCCAGCGACAAGAAAGATTTGCAGATAGGTTATTAATGGAAATGGGGGGAAAGGGAAATAAGCTCTAAAAAGGAGAATATCTGAATCGAAAGACGAGCTCAACATGTTACCAGATCTAACGCAGAAAACCAGAGCCTAAAGGATGAAAATGGGGCCTTGATCAGAGTCATTGCAAACTTAACAAATTAACTCAGAAGCAGCAAGTAATGGAATTTCACATATTTGTAACCCAGGGTACCATAACTCAAAGTCACTGGAAACCTGGGAAGAATTTCTGGAGACGACCACTTTTGGGATATCCTGCCAAATGCCCACTTATCTGGGATTTTTCTTTCACTTGCTTAATTTTTTTTCTTGTATCAAGGCCATTGTTTCATGTTAAGGCAGGTGCTGAGAAGTGGGTTGTATGATTTTTCAAAAATAGCTGAGAAATAGTTTACACCTCTGTAGGCCCCTGACTGTGGGAACAAAGGAACGAGCCTTGGGCCAGAATGGTAAACAAGTTATAAAAAGCTGCAGACTCAGAAAAGACTGGTTAGCCAAGGACGGGTAAGATCCCCAGAGGGGAGCAACCTAAGGCAGGCACAGCCGCCTGAGTCCAAGAAGAATGTTGTGAAGCAGCCATTTCTCATATGTTCTGCCCTGATAAGCTGTAAGGCTCGCTGGTGCCAACACGAACGTGATTTACCAAAACATAAAGGGTCTTCTGACCTTGAGCCAGACACTGCCTGTTAACCATCTCCCTTGTCGTTCTTCTTTGCTATATAAGGCTGTGTAGCTTAATAAAGCTTCAGAGTAGCCATCAGCTCTCTCCGCATACAGTGTCTATGTGTACATAATATCGCGACACCAACATTTGGTGAACCCCGACGTGATATCAGCGCGGCGACTACATGTAAGTAAGGGGAAAAATTTATATCGGGGACTTTCAGCCTATCAGGCGCGCCACGAACTAACCATGGGACAGCAGCTGACAGTACAACAGAGGATTTATTTAAAGGCTATTTCAAAGTGGGGAACCCTCCCAGGTGTCCCTCAAAAACAAATATAGGAAATCACTGTCAGCCAAAGTCCCATCCCACCATTTCTGACCTCATCGCAGCTTCCCCCGGGAGCACAAGTTTAGATACTATTGATAATGAGTTGATAAGTAACAGCAATAAAACCTATTTAATCTCTACTGGAGTTTGGGGACCTTTACTTTCTGGGTATTTTCGAGTGTTAATAGGGAGATCATCTGTGGGCTTAAAAGGGTTAACAGTTTTACCTGGTGTTATTGATAATGATTATACTGGAGAAATTAAAATTATTGTTCATGCCTCTTATTACATTATTCCTAAGCAGTCTCAAATTGCTCAAATTATTTTAATACCTTATTTACCAGCTCAAAAATTTGCTAAAAATAATAGAGGAGATAAGGGCTTTCAATACAAGAAAAGCAATTTACGGGGTTATTGGACACAGGAGCAGACAAAACTATTATTTCTAGTTTTCATCGGCCTTCTGATTGGCAAAAACACAAATTTGATGTTACTGTACAAAGAGTTTATAGACTAATGGCACCTAAAATAAGTTCTCACCCACTAAAGGTCCGAGGGCCTAAAAATAAAATGGCCTTTGTAACTCCTTTTATAGTACCAATACCCTGCACTCTGTGGGGCAAGGACCTTCTTGCTCAGTAAAACCTAATCTTAAAGATTGATCCTTTTTAATAGGGACTGCTGCTACTATCCCAAATATTATTCCCATTGCTCTAACATGGACCCAGCAACAACCTATTTGGATGGAGCAATGGCCCCTTTCTAAAGAAAAACTACAAGCATTACAAAAACTGGTTGCAAAACAACAAAAGTTGGGTCATTTAAAACCTTCTACTAGTCCTTGAAACACACCTGTTTTTGTAATCAAGAAAAAAAATTTTTTTAAATGGAGGTTATTGCAAGATTTGCATGCTATAAATGCTATAATGCAACCTATGGGACCCTTACAGAAGGGGCTACCCAATCCTTCACTTATTCCTGACTCTTGGCCCTTAATTGTTATTGACATAAAAAATTGTTTTTTCTCATTACCGTTGCACAAAGCTGTTTTCATTATGTGGATGACATTTTACTGGCTATGAAAGACAAACCTAATATCCTTCTATTATTTCAAAAAACTGTTATATTTTTACAAACTAAGGGCCTTTTTGTTGCTCAAGATAAAGTACAAAAAAATGCAACCTTGAGAGTTTCTTGGGGTAACTATTAACACACCAACTATTAGGCCACACAATATAAAATTAGATATCAAGCCTTATATAACATTAATTCAATTACAACAATTGCTAGGACACATTAACTGGATCAGACCTTTTTTAGAAATATACAGTCCAATTACATCATTTATTTCGATTGTTAAAAGGAGATAAAAAACCTGCCTCATTACGTACATTAACCCCTGAAGCTATCAAAAAATTTAAAAAGCTTAATAAAGCTTTAAATTGTCAGTTTTTACACCGGTTGCAACCTAAATTACCTATTATTCTTATTGTTTTAAATACACCTCAGACACCTACCCACCTCCAGTATATAAAATGTTTAAGGACAGATATGCCTCAGATATTTAACCAGTAAGCCTTAGTTGTACATAAATACTTTTGTGTCAGCAAAGACTTTCAGCTCTCATGAAAGACAGTTATTCAACATTTTTGGGTCTGCCACAGTTTTCAGTTTTCCAACATTCAGTTTTTAGCTTTATATCTAAGTTAGGGTTTGTGTTTTTTCTAACTCTTCACATGGCAGACACTTCTCTGTTTTTACATCTCTATCATTTACAGAAAAGAACATATGCTTTTCTGAGATCATTGCCATTTACAGGCTAATGCTGTGTTATCTCCCAGCTGGAAATGAATTTCTTAGTAGAACACTTGCTCTTACTGTTTGTGTAATATGCATGTATTTCTTATAGGAATGCTTTAAAGTCAACTGAGACTAGATTCTTTTAAGTCCTATTTTTGCCTTCATTGGGAGAACTGTATTTTCTACTGTTTATCGCTGTATACGATGTTAGATCCTGTAAACTTCACATTCGTTTTAGCAGCTACTAAGGATGCTGTACATATAAATGTGTGTTATTCGATTTTTAGACAACCACATGGCAAACTTCACTATCTTCTTATTTCAAAAATCTTTTAACACAAAGTAGGGTATTCCATAATAGTGCTAAAAACAAAATTTACTAACAGTGTGCTATAAAGACTTTAAAAGGTACCCTTAACAAAAGTTTTATACTGTAAAGTGCTTTTACTTTTATTTTCAGTTTTCACTTAATAGTTTTTACCATAATTTAAGCTCCATAAAATAAATGCTTCACACTTCACAGTATCTATGTTTATCTGAGTGTTGTCTAAAATTGCTGTGTAATTTTAAGTTTAGCCAAAGTAATGTTATGAGGTCATTTGCAGACTTAATCTGTGAGTTAATATTAAATGCATTGTTATTGCCATATGAAGAGGCACTGATTTTGATACCACGAGCAGGTCCAGACTACCATATACGTATCAGTGATGTTTAAAAAAAAAAAACCACACACACAAAACCTAAAAATAGACTTACCATATGCTCCAGCAATCCCACTCCTGGGCATATACCCAGAGAGAACCTTAATTCAAAAAGATATATGCAACCCAATGCTCATAGCAACACTATTTACAATAGCCAAGACATGGAAACAACCTAAATGTCCATCAACAGATGACTGGATAAAGAAGCTGTGGTATATTTATACAATAGAATATTACTCAGCCATAAAAAAGAATAAAATAATGCCATTTGCAGCAACACGGATGGACCTGGAGTAAGCCAGTAAGTGAAGTAAGCCAGAAAGAGGAAGAAAAATACCATATGATATCACTTTTATATAGAATCTTAAAAAAAAAAAAAAGATGAACTTATTTAGAAAACAGGAACAGCCTCACAGACATAGAAAACAAACTTATGATTACCAGTGGGGAAGGGATAAATTGGGAGTTCAAGATTTGCAGATACTAACTACCATGTATAAAATAGATAAACAACAAGTTTATACTGTGTAGCACAGATGCATCCAGTTATTCCCCAACCTACACAAAGGAAGAATTAGACAATGCCCAAAAATGGGGCTTCAACAGGGATTTGGGGAGCCATGAGTAGCTTCTTAATGCCCCAAACTGTAGCTTGCCAAGCCAGTGGGGAGGCCCATTAAGGAACTCACTATGGGCAGGAAGCCTTATAAAACTGGCTTCCCTATAACCCGAGCATCCAAAAACATCATCAGTTGGGTAGTTGAGACCTGCCCCATTTGTGCAATAATAACCCAACACCAGACTGCCCAGAGGCCCCCAGATAAGACCCACTGAGACCAGTGGGATATAATCTGGAGAAGGCTGGCAGACTGATTTCACTGTTAACGTTGAGAGTATCAGGAAATTACATGTATCAGCAGTCACTTCTAGAACTGAAACAGCAGCTGAAGTGGCTAAGGCTAAAAGACATAATCCCCAGGTTTGGGCTCCCAGGATCCCTACAAAGCAATAATGGCCCAGCATTTGTGTCTCAAGTGACAAAGGGGATAACGAGTGCCCTGGGCATAAAATGGAACTTACACTCAGCCTAGAGACCGCAATCACTGGGGAAAGTAGAGCAATCCAATCAGACCTTGAAATGGTGCTTAGCCAAGCTATGTTAGGAAATTAAAAAAAAAAAAAAAGGATTAAGTTGCTTCTGATTGCTCTGCTTCACGTATGGTTAGCCCCAAGGGATAAGTTTAAGTATATTTGAACTTGTGTGGTAGACCCATTCCCCAAGCCTCAAAGAAGGGATTCCTTAAACCCCTTGAAATGGAACAACTCACGTATGCTCTCCAGGTAGGAGAAAGCATTAAAGGTCTCACAAAACATGGTAACCAGGTGCTGCCCAAACCTGCTGACCTGGCCCTACATCCCTTCCAGCCAGGACACTGAGTGTACCCAAAAGCCTGGAAAACAGGACGGCCACAAGATCAGATCACTCCTAAGGGGACAGGAACCCACTTAGTGATCCTAAACATCCATTCTGCCCTGAAGTTGCACAGGATTACTCCGTGTGTACATGACACTCAAGTGAAGTGGGCTCCTGAGCCCCAACCTCCAGAGAAACAACCTGAGACAACAGACTGCACTGCCCCGCCCCACCCCGACTACACTTGTGAACCTCTCTCCGACCTAAAACTCCTTTCTTGAGAAATGGCGAAAGATAAGCAGCTGTATATGCCTTGCCCAGCAGTAGGGATTTTAGGGTAACCAGACTGTCCTAGATTATCTGCTAGCTGCCCAGGGAGGGGGTCTGTATGCTGGTCAATAAGTCATGTTGCTTTTACATCAGTACTAGTGGCCTGTGGGAGCGCAAACTTGGGTTAACAAACTTCGATATTGTTAACGATTGTTTTTACCAAATCATATTCTCACCTTTATGTAAGCACATAAGAAATGTATAATCAAAACCAATGCTTTCTATATTTGTCTTTATCCTGCTACTTCAAAGCAAAATGTCTAAGCGCACAAAAGACCGATCTCTCAGTACCAGTCATCACCTTATCTATGAAATTTAGCTTAGTTGCCTTAAAGCTGCTTTGCTCGCAGGAATCTGCTACAATCTGTCTCATTGCCGCAAAAAGCAGAGACATGCTTTGCTTGCTTTGCTTATCTCTAGGTCATAGGTTCAGGGCTGCTTGTGCTTATGGAAAATTGTAACTCGTCCCTTGCCCTTATTGGCAGGACATGCTTCACTAATCAGGCGTAGGTGGATAGAGTAGGCTGCTCTTGCTCACAGAAAACTGTGACTTAGCCCTTAGCAGGGAATAGCTGGGCTGCTTCGCATGCTTAGACAACTTTTGATCATTGTGTGGAGATTCTCTGATGGTCTGGTTTTCACTGTCAATTGTTCGGAACACTATAACCTTGCTCATGATAGTTTGAGGTTTAAAATAACCATTTGTACTATCAACTGTCTACTTCCTGAGAGATTATAATGTTTCCATTCGGGACACTATAACCTTGCTCATGATAGTTTGAGGTTTAAAATAACCATTTGTACTATCAATTGCCTACTTCCTGAGAGATTATAATGTTTCCATTTTTCACGAACTGAAACTGCTGATGTACATCTCTGTACATACACCATGCCCCTTACTCACTCTATGACATATTTTACTTTGATTCTTTGTTTAACTATTCTCAATAAATACAAGAGCTTTGGAGGAACCTGGGGAGTTGGTCTCTGGCTCCTCACTCTCTTGACTTGATAAAGTCTGAGTAATTTCATTCTTCCGCAGTGGTACTTTTGCTGGACAAAACCCACAACAAACAGAACCCACAGTGGCCTGATTGAAGAAAGTGCAACCAGGCTACAAGAAAAAGCAACTTGGCTAACAGAAGCAAGCCAGCCTAATTTGGCCAAACAAACCTGGAGAAGGGGTAAAACAAGCCCTCCCCCTCCCCTTAATAACCCCTCTCCTCTTGCTAACCTTTGGGCTATGTGTCTTAAACTGTCTGGTGTCCTTAGTCTCCAAAAGGTTAGCATCTATAAAACTTCAAATGGTGATTGCTCCGGGATACAGTCAGCGCTGAGGCCTGTTGACAATTAAACACGCCCTAAGGCAGCTAGGGAAAAGCTCTGCTTCTCTACTCCCAGTTATGATGATGCCCAAACTCAGCAGGAAGCAGTTACAGAAGACAGACCACCGCCCTTTTGCGCCCCTCAAGAACGACGGACAGGACAAAAGACAGAAGAGGGATTTGTCACTGGCAAAAGTCACTGGGGTCTCCGGGAAAAATAAGATGGAATCTACATGACAAGGTCTAACCTCGTCTTTAGCGCTTAGTCTAGTTTCACTTGCCTGTAGAGGGCTGCACGCAGAGGCCTTGCACCTAACACGTCAGGTTAGAGTTCCCAATGCAGAGCCGCTGTGCTCGGCACCCCAGCTTGGCTTGGAGTGTGCAGAAACGCTTCTCAATTCCACCTCAGTTCAAGATGGCAGCAGCGCACCTGTGCAGAGATACCGGGCTCAGACGCACCTGCGCCCACTGGGAACAATTTGCCCTCCTCCTGCAGGCAAATACCCTATAAAGCAGCCTGCTAGTGACATTTCAGGAGAGCACGTGACCCACAGCGTGAGCTGGCACCTCTCTTTTGACAGAAGAATAAAGCTTTCATTTGCTTCTGAGGAGGACCCTTGTTGAGGCCCAATTTGAAAGGGTTGATAACACATCTCCTTAATACTGAACTGCCACGTGGAGGAAAACGTCTCCAAGCTTTTTCAGATTTTTCTTTTTAAATATTACTCAGATGAGTTTGCTATTGGTCATTAACTTGGTGTAATCAATATAAACTTGTGTCTGTGTTCTTAGGAATTATCCCACTTGGTCACAGAATACTAACTTCAACCATTGTTAGCTTCAATTTGTAGGCATTTTACTGAAATCTCTGCGATATAGTCCCCTTTTTTGTCATAACTTTATACTCACAGGCCCACTCAGAGAAGTGCAAAGGGTGACGGCAAGAAACTCAAAAGGCCTTGAGCTCCAACTCAAACTCCAGAGTTAAGTCCCCAAATTTTTAGCCAAACGCGATCCAACGGGGAGAATTCTCCAAACGAAGTACGCGCGCACCCCACCGCTACGTTCGTGGCGCACGGAGCTTGCGCGTCAGCCGCATACGGACTTTGGAGGGGAAGGGGATTGGCAGCGCTCCAATCAGGCAGAATGCGCCGGGACTCCACCTCGCGCGCACCTGGCCTCTCGCTGCGCATGTGCAGCAGCGCAGCGCGGGCATTGTGGGAAATGTAGTTTGCACTCGGAGGGAACACGCTAGGGCGAGCCTACCCCTGGCGACTTCTTCTGCGCATGTGTGCCCCCCCCCAACTCCTCAGGGCGGTGCCCCCAGACTGGGATGAGTCCTGAAAGGTTAAGCTCCTCACCTGTTTCGCCTTGGTGGGGACTGGAGGTGCGCCGTGGGAAGGAAGATGGCGCGGGTATGAGGGAGGAAAACAGTAGGGCGCAGCCAGACTTTGGAGTATAGGCGTAGACCGGCGTGTGTCAAAAGCTGCAGTGGCCTTTCCCTGCCCGAGTACGTGAGCCCCGGATGGGCAGACTCCCGGGCCTGCGTGCTTGCGGGTTCGGGGACCCGGCGCGGAGCGCGGGTGCTGCAGGTGTCACGGCCCGGAGCGCATCCAGCAGTGTCCTGAGCGCGCAAGTGGCTGACACCTCAGTGAGCAGCGCCCTACAAAGTGTGGAAAGAGAACCAAGCTTTACTGAAGGTCTGAAATGTTGTCCGTCGAGTGCTCTCTGCTTTTCCAAAGGTGTCTTAACTTTAACCCCACAGCAATTCTGAAAGTCAGTTTTTCAAACTATGGGCTGAAGCCCAGTATAGTAGTGAGTATGAGTGATGAAATCTCTTTAGTGAGTCAAGACTAGTATTTTTATTTGCCAGTACTTTTTTAAAGTTGGGTTATAATTTACATAGAATGACTTGCACATAACTTACAGAGAATAAAAATGTAAAATTTGTTGTATACACCCTTTTGACTACCGTTCCATCAAAATACAGAACATTTTAATCCCCTAGAAAGTCCTGCCCTTTCCACAGTCCTTCTCGCCACATGCTCAAGAAACAACCAGTTTTCCAATTTCTATTTCTGTAGGTTAATTTTGCCTTTCTAGATCATATAAATGGAATACTATAGTATGTACACTTGTATGTGAGCCTTTAAAAAAATGAAATAAAGTCTGTAAACTATCACATACCTATCCATATGACAAGCATTGTTTTATGAAACTTGCTACTGCTACATACGTATTTTTTCCAATGACTATTGAGCATCTATGAGCCAAACACTGTCCCCTGGTGCTGGGGATACACCACCATTCAGACAAAATTCCCTGCCTTCATGAAATTTTAGTTTTAGCGAGTAGAGACAGTCAATAAACAATAAGCATAATAAATCAGTAAATTGTATAGTATACTAGAAGGTAACGTGTTATACACAAAGAAAAAGTAGATCAGGATAAGGGAAATGGAGAAAGGGTTAAGTTTAAATTAGGTAGACAGGGAGACATCCTTGACATCTGAGCAAAGTCTTGATGACATAGTGGATGTGTGTGCCAGGCAGAGGGAACAGCTAGCATGGATGCATGCACATCACACACACATCCACACACACTTACATTAACATTAGGTTGTTTTGTAAATATATTTGTTACATTAATTTTTTTTAAAAAGATAAAAGTCACTGGTACAACACAGGTATTATTTCCAATTTTACTGAGGCTCAGAAGAGTGAAGTGACTTGCCCAAGGTCAAATAGCCATCAGGTAAATTCAAGCCCAGATATTTGTCTCCAGATCACCTCCTCCTTACAGCGTGTCTCCCAACCTAAAGCACAGCATTTGACTGAACTCTGCTGCTCTTCAGCTTAAACCACAGGCACCTGCATCTCAGTTCCCCTGGGGAAGATTCCAGAGGGACTGTGGAATGAATCTCACCATGTGGACACTATTTTCAAGTCTGTTGATGCTTCTGCCTAGTTCCTGTGTCCCACTGAGGACTCCATACTGCTACACCCTACTTTCAGACTCCAGACTGTCTCTGTTCCTATAGCCCTGGTCGACAGAAGTCATGGCTAGAGATTCAGAAGGGTGTGCATCAACTACCATTTACATTCTGATAAATATTTAGCAATATCATTTTTGATGACTGCAGATTTATCTCTGGGGTATATATCTATTTGTTTAACCAGTTCCTTAATTTGTTTCAACTTTCAGTATGTGAAAAAGTACTACAACAGATATCCTGTATCTAAATTTTAGTGAAAATCTGTGGTTTTCTCTCAATGAATGTTAGAGGACCCAAGGGACATTCTCTCACAGAGTGGCTTCTTCAGCCCAACTATCGAAGCCCCTGTGTATGGGTTTGTATGGGTACCTCTGTTGGGGTTTATTACACCAGTGATTCTGGAATCTTCAAGTCATACCTGGTCTCTCATGGCTCAGTCTCTTATCCTGTCTTTGTCTTCATAGATCTCTGCCTTCACCTAAGGGCTACAGAAAATGACAAAGTCCCAGGTAAGTTAGTTTTGCTATACAGGAAGAGTAATGCAAGATTGTGAAAAATGACCACATGACCTGAAATAGTGCAAAGCAATTGTAATAACCAATGAGATTTTCCCCATTGGTTACTACTGTTCTGTCACTTTAAAAAATTTTTTCAAAACATTAAATCATCTCTTACTGTTGGTTATACAAGTCTAGGGAAATGAAAAATAGTAAAGATAAATATTTAGTACACTGTAATTTGAAATATTGAGAATTAAAGTATTTTATTCTTTGCTTAAAAGCTTATGGGAGCAGTCTGAACAGTGTCTTCTCATTCTATAACTTTTGATACTGAATAAGCATTTTTTCTATGGCTTGGCATATTTGCAAATTGGATCAGCTTCCAATATTTGATCCTTTGTGTCTAAGACAACCAGTTCTGTACATGTAGTGGGTACTCAGTAAATGTTTAATGACTTACTAAATGAATGGGTAATTACTTTACAAGTATAAAGTATTTCAGATATGAGTTCTGTAACACCCACAAAATGGAATATAAACTAGACAAATAGGCATCAAAGCTCAGTGCTAGAGAAACAGGGTGTGACCACTTTAGTGTAATATCACCCAAAATGAAATGGGGCTAAATTTCAGGAAGCATGACCAACTAATGAACATGCTTAGGAACAAGTTGCCATGCAATTTGTTTTACATTTTATGCAATATAGATCATTTTAGTTGGAATACGAATGTGTTGTTACAGGGACCAGGATCATTCAAGGTTATGGCTGTGGATTTCACCCAGGAGGAATGGCAGTACCTGGACCCTCCCAAGAGGGATCTGTACAGGGATGTGATGCTGGAGAACTGTATCAACCTCATCTCAGTGGGTGAGGACCATTTCCCAGTGTTGATTGGCATGTGCCTGGCTGACTGCTATTCCTTTCTCAGTTGCCCCAAATTGCCAGTCCTTTGAAACACTTTTAAAAGTGTGACTCTGAGTCTCAGTAGACTAAGACTGACAATCTCTTAAGAGGCATGGCTACATGTTTGTTTAAAATCCTCTCTTTAGAGGGGAGGGTATAGCTCAGTGGTAGAGCATGTGCTTAGCATGCACAAGGTCCTGGATTCAATCCCCAGTACCTCCATTAAAATAAATAATAATAAATAAACAAATAAACCTAATTGCCTCCCTTCCCCCACTAAAAAAAAGCACAAGAAAAAAAATAAAGTGTTAAAAATGTGAAAAACAAAACAAACAAGCAAAAAACCTCTCTTCAAAAACGAAAAAACAAAAACAAAAAACAAAAGAACTTCTCTTTTTTAGGTACAAATGGGCACCTTTATCAGGCAGTCCCTGATGAAGTTAAGAGTTCAAAAGACCTGAAGCCCAGGCAGCTAGGTCCAAATCCCATATCATTTTCCATTGACAGGATGTCAAACCACCAAGCCTGCTGTTGGAACAAGGAGAAGAACCATGGATGGTGAAAAGAAAAATCCCAAGTGAGAGATACCCAGGTGAGTTAGGTGAAGAGTTGTGCAGATAGAAGTGAATGAAATGACGGTCACATCTGGTCAATGAGGGCTGGTGTCTTTGAGAAACATGCTTCAGACGCTCTTCTAAAGGCCTTGAACCTTTGGAAATAACTGGCGACAGTTAACATAAGTTAACACCATTTCTCTGTACCATTTTCCCATATTAATGTGCTTTTTTTGCATGACTGTTAGAGACTTACATTTTCCCTTTTAGGTGTATTCTGCCTGTCATTCCTATCAACTTCATTAAGGATCTTGAGGAGATATTTTTCTCTTTTTTTAAATTGTGGCAAAATATAGATAACAAAATTTACCATTTTAACCATTTTTAAGTGTACAGTTTAGTAGTATTAAGTACATTCGTATTGTTGCAACCATCACCACCAACCATCTCCAGAAAACTCTCCATCACCACAAACTGAAACTCTGTACCCATTAAAAAATAACTCTCTGTTCTACCTTCCCCCAGGCACTTGTAACCAATATTCTACTTCCTAAACTATGCTTTGACTATTCTAGGTACCTCACATAAGTAGAATCATACAATATTTGTCCTCACGTCTTTTCCATATATGGTAGGTAGAGAGCAGTTAAAAATCAGGATCAATGCAGTATTTGTGAACTATTATAGAATAAGATGGTACACTCAGCAATCGGAATTCAGCAGTAAATCTAATTCTGAGTCAAGTAGTATTTGGTTTATCCTATGGCCTGTTTTCCTCTCACTGAACATGAGTTCCTGGGCCCTCATACCCATAGAGGAATGAATTACTGTTATACGGCTTTTTGAAGCACTGGCTACAAAAATATTCCTGTTTGCAACTGGAATTGATGGTTTCATAAAAATCAGTTTCATACTGATAGATGAATAGACAAGAGCTCAAAGACACTGGAAGCAGAGACAAGTGAAGGTTAAACTACAGCAATCCAACAGTGAGTTGCTGAGACACTAGCTCACATCTCTCTGTTCCTCATCCAGTCCTTCCTTTATTCCTCTAATCACCATTTTACCCTCGTCACTTTTAATTCTCCTAGATGGACCTTCTCATTGACCCAGTCGCAGCTGTTCGTCTTTGTTCCTTTTTACTACTCCTTGGCATTATTTCCATCTTTCTCCCCAGTTTGCAAAGTCTTGTTTGCATATAGCCAGATATAGTTATGTTCATTGTCATATTATCTGGTTCTGTTTCTACTAGTACAATTTTTTTTAATGTGGCTTTCCTGCTAAGCTCAGGGGTACAGATTCCACTTAGCCTTGGTATTTCTTTTAGATATGGACATTTGGCGTCAAAGTAAAGCTTCAGTCTCACAACAGAGCAAAAAGTCATGAGCCACATTAGCAGAAATACTCACCAACATATAGTTTATTATGCTTCACTCTAGAAGAAGTCTGGCAGGTTGATGACCGCATGGAGAGGCACCAAGAGGACCAAGAAGCACTTTTGAGGCATGTTGTGTTCACTGACCAGGAAACTGTGACTAAAGAAAAGGGTAACAGTTGTAATGCACTTGAAAATAGATGTCATCTGAGCACAGATTTTGTTTCTTCAAAACAAAGACTCCAGAGATATGACTCATATTATGGTAAAAGTTTGAACTATTTAGACTTATTTAGTGGCAATAGAAAATACGCAAGAAAAAAATGAATGTAGTGAGTGTGGGAAAGCCTTCTTCCAGAAGTCAGACCTTATTATACATCAGAGAACTCATTCAGGAGAAAAGCCCTTTGTATGTACTGACTGTGGAAAAGCCTTCAGCAGGAAATCAGATCTCATTATACATCTGAGAATCCATACCCAAGAGAAGCCTTATGAGTGTACTGAATGTAGAAAAGCTTTCTCCCATAAGTCACACCTCATTGAACATCAGAGAATTCACACTGGGGAGAAACCCTATGAATGTAATGAGTGTGGGAAGGCCTTTCTCCAAAATCACACCTCAGTATCCATTGGAGAATCCATACTGGGGAGAAGCCCTATGTGTGTGATTAATGTAGGAGAGCCTTCAGCATGAAGTCCCACCTCTTTGTACGTCAGAGGATACACACAGGAGAGAAGCCTTGCATGTGTATCAAGTATGAGAAAGCTTTCAGTGAAGTATCTGGCCTCATGAGACATAAGAAAATCCATACTGGGGAGAAACCTTATGAATGTAATTAACATAAAAAAGCCTTTTCTGAAAAGTCTGACCTCATTATACATCACAGAACTCACACAGGAGAAAAACGCTATGAATGCGATCAGTGTGGGAAGGCCTTCCGACATAGCTCAGCCCTCTTGTCGCCATAAGAGGACTCACAAAGGAAGAGTTCCCTAAAAGAGAAACTAATATGGGAATATGTTCAACTAAAAACTACAGTGACAGCCTTCACTAGGAATCAAACCTTATTAGATACCAAGATGTCCTAATAAGAAGACTCCTATGAATTCAACATATTTAGAAAAATGTATAGCTCTGTTTCTGTGGCAATCGTATTTCAGATGTGATGCCAAAGTATTTCTAGAAAACATTACAGAAAGTACACCTCCTTGTTAAATGATAAATGCTCACTGTGGATTACAAAGACTTTTGAAATATTAATAAGTGCACTAATCAGAACAAAATTGGAAAATCATATGGAAAATCTGCAAAATATGGGGGCATTATATTCCTAGCTGTACTAAATTATGTTACGCACTTTACATAATCATATACATGTTGGAATTGCACATGTGAAGCTAACAATTGTGAATGTAAAACAAGTATTATATGTAGAATGCTATCTATCAAGATTTTCCGCATTAAATAAGACTTTTTTCTTTTACATGAATTGTATTCTGAATACTATACAATTCTAAAGTGTAAAATGGACTTTTTTCCTGTTGCTTTTTGGTATATATAAAAGACTTCTGCTACTTCTTGTTCAGTGATAGAGCATGTAAAGGTGTTGTTATTTACATAATGTGCATAAATATGAGCTAGATATTATATGAGAGTGAGCAAAAGAAAATGGCCATAGCCTCTTACAACACTCACTACAATTTAAATAGTTGTTTTTGGTGACTAAATTACCCCCTTCTTACATATTATTATTGTCCCCCCAAATCCGTATGTTGAGGTCCTAACCCCCAGTGCCTCATAATGTGACTGTATTTGGAGATAGGGCTTTTAAAGTGTAATTAAGTTTAGAGGGGAGGGTATAGCTCAAGTGGTGGAGTGCATGCTTAGCATGCATGAGGTCCTGGGTTCAATCCCCATTACTTACTCTAAGAATAAATAAATAAGTAAACCTAGTTACCCACCCCTCCCCCATAAAAAGAGTAATTAAATTTAAATGAGGCCATTAGGTCTGACTGCTGTCCTTATAAGGGACTAGGATACCAGTGATGCAGTTACACAGAGGGAGGCCTCAGAGGAAACCAGCCCTGCCTGCACCTTGATCTTGGACTTCCAACCTCCAGAACTGTGAGAAAATAAATTTCCGTTTTGTAAGCCAACCAGTCTATGGCAACCAAGTAAAAGGAAACTATGCTCATGAAAGTAACTCGTCAAATAGAGAATACCAATACATAAGATTATTTGAAAGAACCAAATGAATTCTGGAGTTGAAAAGTACAATGCCTGAAATAAAATTCACTGTAGGGATCAACAGTAGATTTAAGTTGGCAGAAGAATTAGTAAATTTGAAAATAAGATCATTAGAGATGATGGAATCTGAGAACAGAAAGAAAAAAAGATCGAAGAAAAATAAACTGACCAGACTTCTGGTTTCTTATCCAACACAGGAAAATCTTAGAACTTGCCACTCTCATCTTCAATATATAAAAAAAAAATCTGAACAAAGTGGAAATCAACAACTAATTCTTCTTGTTTCCTGCAGAGAATTTAGGTCACAGGACAAACTGCTTTCCTGAAAACTAGAGAGAAAGGCAAATAGGGAGAGGTTACTAGGAACAGAAGCTCACCAGTGGAGCCAGTATCGGCAGGAACACTTAGATTGTAACTGATGAATTGCTGGAGACTCAAGGCGAACTAGCGTTGAGAGTTAAAAACTCGGGGTTCAGTCTTAGGGGGACCACCACACTTTTATGAATCCTACCTCCAGAAATCCTACCAGGTTCTTTTGGTGAAAATCAGAGAAAAATTCTGGCAGAGGGAGCAGAAAAGTAACCATTTTGAAATATACCCCAGAGCATTCTGTTCTTTTTAAGATAGGACTTGCAACAGAAGAAACTTTTAACCAGAGCCTAAGGGAAGAAACTGTTTTAAGAAAGGGCTTGCCTCAAAAGAAGCTATTTTAACTTGAGGGAAGGAAAATAATTCAGTTCCACTCCTCTCTAGCCTTTTACGTACATGGAGGGAAAGAAATATCCAACTCCAGCTCCCTTTAAACTTAGTGTCTTACCTGGTGGGTGGGAGACGCTGAGAGCGCTTTTAAGTCCCAGCCCAGGAGCACAGCCTCACTAAGACTGGTACCTCATCAGAGGATTATAGGATGCTCCCCTCCCTCCACATCGTACCATCGCATCAGTCAGCCTGTGTAAGCATAGCTAAGATAACTGTAAGCTCAGATGCTCTTTGAGCAGGAGTTTCAAGAGAAAACTAAAGATAACAGAGGAGACAAAAACAAGGGCACTAGAGGAAATTTTAGCCTCTTACATCTACAGCAAACATAAACCTCAGCCAAACTCCTAGCCAGGTAAACCTAAAATTAGTGTTGGAGAATTGGTACGGAAAAACCATATTTGGTGTCAGAAGTGGTGTCTGAAAAAAAAGAAAAAGACTGGACCCTTCAAAAGTTTAAGGAGAAATGCCCCCTCAGACATACAAAAATTGAGGGACTTTGTTGCCAGTAGACCTGCCTTGCAAGAAATGTTAAAAGATCTTCACAGAAAGAAGGAAAACAATCTAGGTCAGAAAATCAAAATAAAGGAAGGAAAAATAATAATGAAAAATAATAATAAGGGAAGGAAGAGTGTTAGAAAAGGAATAAGTGAAGGCAAAATACAAGCTTTAATTTTTTTTTTTTAGTCTTAAGTGATCTAACTAATAAGTTTGTTCAAAAGATTAATGGTAATATATTGGTTGATTATAGCCTATGGGTAAGTGGAAGGAATGACAGTAATGTCATAGGGATCGGTGGGAGGAACTGTCTTTTAATCTGTCTTTATATTTCAGTGAGTTTCTCGTAGACAATATACACTGCTGGTAGGAATGTAAAATGATGCAGCCGACTTGGAAAACACCCAAATTCCTCAAATGACTGAACACAGGGCTACCATAGAACCCTGCAACTCCACTCCCAGGTATACACCCAAGAGGAATGAAAATATATGTCCATGCAAAACCTTGTACATAAATGTTCAAAGCACCACTATTCACAATAGCTAAAAGGTATAAACCACCCAAATGTCCACTAACTGAGGAATGAATAAGCAAAATGTGGTATATCTATATAATGGAACATTATTCAGCCACAAAAAAGAACGAATTACACAGTACAACATAGATGAAACTTGAAAACGTTATGCTAAGTGAATTGAAGTCAGTCACAAAAGACCACATATTGTATGATTCAAGTTATATGAAATGTCCAGAATACACAATTCTCTAGAGACAAGGGGTAGACTAGTGGTTGCTTAGGGCTAGAGGAGGGGAAGTGGAGATAGGGGGATGATGGCTAAAGGAAAATGTTCTAACATTGACTGTGGTGATGGTTGCACATGTCTGTAAATATTCTGAAGCCACTGAATTGTACACATTCAGTAGGTGAATTGTATGGTATGTGAACAGTATCTCTATAAATGTTTTTAAAAAGTGAATTGTTGGACCTATATATACCTATATAGAGAGGTATAATATATTTTACAGTGCAAAGGAGGGGAGAAACAGAGAAGTTCTAGCGGAATAAAGATGTGACATCAGATGGTAACTTGAAACCACAGAAAAAACTGAAGAGTGCCAGAAATGATCATTTTTTAACAAATTATGTATGTGTGTCCTTTCTTCTCTTAGTTTCTTCAAAAGACATAAAATTATATAAAGCAACAGTTACAACACTGTACTTTGGATTTTAATGTTTAGAGACATTATATATATGACAATAATAGCCCAAAGGTAGGCAGAATGAAGCAAGTTTTCTATATATCACCAGAATTAAATTTGTACTAATCTGAAGGAGATTATGATTAATTGAGAGAGACTGTCTAAACCCTAGAGCAACATAACAAATAGTTTAAAAATCAGTAGATACTCAGTCTTCAAGAATGGAGAGCATAACTTCTCAGTCCTTAAGTTTGTGCTATGCACAGTGACTCTAAAGTGAATAATGTGGAAAGAGAGGGTGGGAAAAGCAGCTTTACAGTGGAGAAATGCTGACAAACACTACCTCAGACAGAGGACCAACATCAATGTCAACACCGATAAGTCACGTTCATAGCATGAACCCTTGATATAATATGATGAAATGGTACTTTGCCTCTGTGGTCTCCCTCCCCAGAACACATAACTGCAGTCTAAGCATGAGAAAAACAACAGGAAAATCCCAATAGGGGAACATTTCACAGAATACCTGACCAGTACCTCTCAAAACTGTTGAAGTTATGAAAACAAGGGAAGCCAGAGAAACTGCTTCAGCCAAGAGGAGCCTAAGGAGACATGATGGCTAAAAATAATGTAGTATCCTGGATGGAATCCTGGAACCGAAAAAGGACATCAGATAAAAACTAAAGGAATCTGAATAAAGTATGGACTTTAGTTAATAATGATGTATCACCACTGGCTCATTTATTGTACCAAATATAGCACAGTAATATAATATGTTAATAGCAGGGAAACTGCTTCAAATAATGGAATCAATAGTATATAAACTCTTGACTCTTGATCTACATGCCAGAGAATCTATAAGTGGAGTCCCCAACAAATGGAATCATTCTCTGGAAGTTTCAGAGAAAGCCCTGTGGAGTTGAACAAAAGAGGCAGGGTAGGAGGCTGCTGGCCCTCTTCCTTTTTTCTTTAACAGAAAATGCCTGTGGAGCATACTGACACTGCCCACATACCGAGCACGATGGAAAGAGAGTTGGCAGGACTGGGGAGACCTACGTGTGTGAAGATGAAAGCATGAGACACCTGGAGGAGGTGGTATGAAGAATGGCGTGAAGACTGAGTAACACTCTGAAGGGGGGATGTTGAAAGGGTGAGCTGATGTGTCTAGGGGAGACATTTGATGGGGAAAGGCGTTCCACAGCATATTTCTGTTAGGTTAGCAGATGGAATGCACACGTGAAGAGGGGACAGGGAAGCGTGTGGCAGAGTGGGCGCTATGAATCTGGGGTTAGAGTGATTTTAGAAACAATTTGAAGCCCCAAGTCTTACCCTCTGTTCACCTCATAGAACAACAAAATCCCTTGAATAAGAAAAACCATGATGGAAGACCCAGAGCTCCATTGCTCTGGCTCCCAGGTGACCACTTTTCCTTCCGGCCCTGGACTGCTGTAGGGCAAAATTCAGCTGAGTCTTATCCTCTTCCACGGATTCATATTATCATGCAGACTTGGCCCTTGGAAAGAGTCAACATCTTGTGTTCTAAGATGGGTCCCTTATAAGGCCGTGTTGACCACTCCATTCATGCTTACATTTCTCCTCACAAAGCCATCTGAGTCTAGTGGCCTATGACTGTTTCTCTTTCTCAAGAAAAAAACAAAAACAAAAAACCTTACCCAGGGTACTTTTTTCATGTCTGTCCTCCTTCTCACTGGAACTTACCTGCCTTATGGAGCACAAGGATGGTCTTTGTGGTCTCCTCCTTACCAAGTAGGTCACACAGACCCACAGAGGGGCTGTGTTTCTCTAAGATGTCTGTTGGCTTGTGAATACCAGACAACCATGTCTGAAATTCCAGACACAAGAGAGCCCAGAGAACAGGGTGAGGCTGCCTATAACTGCCTTGACAACTAAACCACCAGTGGATTAGAATCTTAAAAATCATAGCACCATGGAGACAGAATCACAGAATTTTGGGTCTGGGTGCCACTAGAAAGCTCACATAATCTAACACCTTAACAACAACAACAAAATCCTTATTTACTAAAAAAAAAAAAAATCCTTATTTACTGATTAGAAGTTTTTACCCATGTAGATTGTTTGAACTTAAACAACGGGATAAGAGTGGAAATACCTTGTTTGGTTGCCTGGTAAAAGCATAAAATAAACCTGAAACCCTGACATACCAGAAGCTGTGGGTAAAAAGGAAAATTCTTTGATCATGAGGATCAGAAGCATTTACTGGATCAGGATTTGGAGACGCTGAAAGTGGATAATTGCAGGTGATTGAGGCGGGTTAAGGAGATCAACACGGCTCCTTCCTTTATCACTTCCCTTGAAATTTCTTCATAATTCAGACTTTCATTAATTTGCCTTTGAATTTAACATACAAGGTATGAACTTTATCTTAACACAGCTACTACTTCTGAAATCAAGTTCTCATAATCCCCAGTCTAGCAACAGCTTGCCTTGTATATCTTCATGACTTTGCAAAGACAATACATACCTAAATATGACACCCAAAGCACAAGCAACAAAATGAAAAAATAGATAAATTGGATTTTATCAAAAATTTTATATTTTGTGCTTCAAAGGACACCATCAAGAAAGTGAATAAATATGGATGAAAAGAAAGGGAGAAAATTTTTTGTAAATTATATATGATAAGGAATATATAAAGAATATGTAAAGAACTCCAATTGAAAAGAAAAATAACCCAATTTAAAAATAGATCTAGGATCTGGCCAAACACTTTTCTAAAGAAGACAAATGACCAAGAAGCACATGAAAATGTGCTGAACATCATAAGCCATCAGGGAAATGCAAATCAAGATCACAGTGAGGTAACCATCTCATATCCACAAAGATGGCTATAACTGAAAAGAAGGACCACAGGAACTATTGGAAAGGCTGTATAGAAATTGGAAGCTTCACACACTACTTTCCCTGATAGAAATGCGAAAAAGCGCAGCTGCTTTAGTAAACAGTCTGACAGCTCCTCAAAAGATTAATTCACTTCTAGGTATACATCTGAGAGAAATGGAAACATATATCCACCCAAAAACTTGTACACAAATGTTTATAGCAGCATTATTCATAGTAGCCAAAATGTGGAAAGAACTTAACTGTCCATAAACTGATGAATAGATAAATAAAATCTGGCATATCCATACAACAGAATATTATTTGGCTATGAAGAGAAGTGACACACTAATACATATTACAACAGGGATGAACCCTGAAACACTACGCTAAGTGAAACAAACCAGCCACAAGGACCACATGCTGTAATGTTCCATTTACTAGACTAGGCAAATCCAGAGTCTAAGTATATTGGTGGTTGCCTAGGGATGGGAGGGCTGGGGTGGTATGGAGAGTGACTGATAATGGGGACAGAGTTTCTTTGGGGGTGATGAAAATGTTCTAAAATTGATTATGGTGATAGTTAAACCAATAATATATTAAAATATACTAAATATGTATACTAAAACCATTGAAATGTATACTTTAAGTGGGTGAATTATGTCTGAATTAAATCTCAACAAAGCTGTTATACAAAAATGAAACCAAGATCTGGGTGTTGGGTGTGCTTACTATTGCTTTCGGAGTTTCACAGCTTCTAGGCTCTCCCAGCGGAAAGAGCAAAGAAATAGATGTGTTTATACTAATCTATGTATATACACATGCCTGTAAATATCTAGATATATATACCCATCGGTAAGAACATTAAGCTAACCATGATTTCATACTGATGTCTCCAACTCTAATTCAATGTCATGTAGGTCATTCTAGCCTTCCCCATTTGTTTAATGGTAACCTCTCACTCTGACAGTGAGAAACCGGGCTCCCACCATCTGCCATTCATTTATTTAATTGTTCAGTTCCCGTATATGTGTATAATGGCTTCAGAATTATAAGCCCCATGGAAAATAACCTTTGTAACTAGAGTACAGTGTTTATGTATAGTTTATTTGCCTCTAGTCTGTCTTCTCCACTCATTTCCAAGATCATCAGGTCAACACCTTTTCCTCTCACCCCCTGCAGTGAGGTTGTTTCATACATGTGTAGCATGGTCCAATCCTTTTATCAAAGTTTAAATTCCATCTTGAGATCCCCCTACTGCATAAATTACATTTTAATTGATACATTTAAAAAATGGAACATAAGGTTCAAAGTTTGTGCTGTAAAGTTCTATGGGCTTTGACAATGTCATAGGATAATGTATATCCATCATTATAGCATCACACAGAAGTTTCACACCCTAAAAATCACCTGTGCTTCGCTTATTCAACTCTCCCTTCCCCAACAAACCCCTGAAAACTGACAGTTTTACTGTCTGTATAGCTTTTCCTTTTCCATGATGTCATATAAATGGAATCATACAGCATGTAGCCTTTTCAGATTGGCTCTTTTTATTTAGCAATATGCATTCAAGAGTCATCCATCTTTTTGTGTGGCTTGATGGCTCATTTATTGTGTCACCGGACATTATTTCATTGTATGGCTGTACCAGTTATTTTTAATAGACAACTCTTTAGATCAATTTCAGGTTCACAGCAAAACTGAACAGAAAGTACAGAGCTCCCCTACACACGTAGCCTCCTCTGCTACTAATATCCTACCAGAGCGGTACATTTGTTACAACTGATGAACCTACATGGACACATCATAATCACTCAAGGTCCATAGTTTACATTATGGTTTACTCTTGATGCTGTATATTCTACAGGTTTTTACAAATGTGTAATAACATGTATCCACCATTATGGTATCACACAGAACAGTTTTACTGCCCTAAAAATTCTCTATGCTCTGCCAATGCATCTTTCCCTCCCCCTAACCCCTGGCAACCCCTGTCTCCTCATTTTCACCCTTTCCATAATGTCATATAGTTGGAATCATATTGTCTTTTCAGACTGGCTTCTTTCACTTAGTTGTGTGCATTTCAAGTTCCTGTGTCTTTTCATGGCTTGATGGGTCATTTCTTTTTAGTGCTAAATAATATTCCAGTGTCTTGATGTACCAGTTCTCTTCAATTTCTAGATCGTTTATCATGCATAGGGGCTGAATTTTGTTGAATACATTTTGTGCATCTATAGATATGACCTCTTGCTTTTTCTGACTCAGTCTGTTAAGAGGATGAATTACACTGATTTATGAATGTTGAGTCAGCCTTGTATTCTGGCTTGCAGATATTATCTCGACTTCTCAGTGTTCTGGACAGAAGGAAAGGGCAGGAGGACACTGTGTCGTAAACTCTGGAGAGCAGGCTAACTCTGCTGCTTGTACAAGTCTGTGACTTAGAACTCTGAGATCACACTCCCTGTTTAACGAGGAATGAGCTTCTGTTTGCAGTGAAGGCACCAAGCAGCTATACTTAAGCTTGCCTCATATATTCATGGCTCTATAAATGGCTGTTCTCCCCAGAGCCACTGAATATAACTGTCAGTTAGGACCAGTTGCCCTCTGGTACTACGGGAATCAGTTTTTGTCATTCAAGTTTTAAAAGCTCTCTGGACACCTGGGGAAGTTGTATAGCTCAGTGGTTCAAATTGCAAGACTCAGTTCTGGCTTCCAGTTCTTCTAGGTATATACCTAGAAGTGGGATTGCTGGATCACATGGTAATTCTATGTTTAATTTTTTGAGGAACTACTGTACTGTTTTCCATAGTGACTGATGACCTACAGTTTTAAGTTCAGACTTTCTAATATAGCAGAAAGAAAAAGAAAACAACCAGAAGTAGAACGGACCTTCCCTTGTGGAGCCAGATACACATACTCCTGTTAGAGACTGAAAACAGGATCGTCCCTCTCATTGATCTGAGAGTATTATTTTTATATAATTTAAATTTTGTTTTAAGTAGCAATTAGCAGAAATCTTGAAATGTATAGTCTTCATGCTCTGCCATCCATTAAGTGGCCCTTGAGTGCTGGATCTTTGAGAAATGCTGGGTAAACACTGAACAAATGTGCATCCAACTCATTTGCCACCCCCTCCAGGAACTTTCCCAACCCCCTGACCCCTAGGAGGTTCTTTCTGTCCCCTCAGCTCCAAAGGCACCCCTGGGCTTCAATGCTTACCACACTTATCCTCTTCATACTCCCGTGCTCCTCCAGCCTAGACTGTGAGCCCTCGAGGAGAGACTTGTCGGTCCTCGTATCCATCTAGGCCTGGACAGTTCTAGGATTTTGTCTAGGCTGTGGTCCTGCCTAGGCCTGGGAAAAAAAAGGTCAGGTTCAGGACTTCAGATCAGCCTGTACAGGAACAGTGGGTGCACAACTCCCATCAGCCCACTTCTGAGAGGCTCCCAGAACGCCAGCCCCGGATGCTTTATTCCCATTGGCTTGCTATTCCCACCTTCTCCTGCCCAGGCTCTGTGCATGCAGCAGACCCAAGGAGCAGATATTTGTCTGTTATCATTTGACTGTTGACACTGCCTCTCAGTGGGGTCCACATATCTGGGGCTGACTTCAACATGTGCTACCGTGCATTGCGTGGAGCATGAAGTATTTTTAGAACGCATGACTCAGACTACTCCCTGACTCAGGCTGGCCTGTCACAACAGGTGACTAAGGAGTTTCTTATTTCACAGCTAATTGCCCCCACAATTAAATTTGCAATTTCTAATTGCAATAATGTTCAATGTTAAAAACTCAGACATACAACTATAGAGAAGGTGAAAAGCAACTGAATTTCACTACCAACATAAGCACCATTAACATTTAATGTAACATTAATGTATATGTGTATAGACACTTACAAAAATGGCACATAGTGTGCATGTTTATAACTAAGGTTTTACTTAGCTCTACACCACAGACATCTGTTTCATTATATTCAAATGGCTCGATGATTTCCGCCTGTGTGCATCTATGTATACCCAAACTCTTATTTGAAGGCTTGGTTTGTTTTCAGTTTTTCTGTAATATAAATAATGCTGAGATAAACCTCTGGCTCCTCGATTATTTATATGGACTGATTTTAATATGCAATTTGAATTTTACCACAAGGGGGAAGCAGGCTACTGTGAGAAGACAATCTAAGATTAAAAAAAAAGAAAACAACTAGAAAGTTCTTTGGCATACATAAGCTCATGCCAAACTTGTGAGGTGGGGAGCACTGTTGTCCCCATTTGATGGATAAGGAAACTGGGAATGGGGAGACTAAGTGACATGTACAGAGACACCCACCAGGGAGGGCCAAGGTGGAACTGAATCTGTCTTCAGACACCAGGCAGCTGGCTCTCTTCTCTTCACAGCACTTCCGGGTTGACAAGCAGTGCAGCATTCTTTTTACATTCCATTCCGTTCCAGGCACTGTGCTGGGGATCCTGTGCGACATGCAGAAGTGACCCTGAGGGTTCATTATCCCTGTGTGAGGTGTGAGGACAAACATAAGTAACTGAATGACTAAGTAAATGCCCACTAGAACAGAGAGTGCCCAGGAAGGCAGGAAAGTCCCTTTGACACTGAGACTGGGCATGGCTTTAGAAGAGAAGCATGAATGATGCCAATAAGCACTAAGGTCTATTTAGCATTCACTCTGTAGGAGGCACTGTACTCAGTGCTTTATACGCATAATCTCATTAAAAGGTCCCCATAGACCTGGAAGGTGTTCTGTCCTTTTACAGGGAAGAAAACTGATGGCCAGAAAGGTTAAGAAACTGCTATTTGTGACAGAACACTGGAACCCACATCCTTAATGTCTCTTCGGCAGGACCTAGAGCCCCCACGGGCAGAGCTAGCAGAGAGACGTCTAGGAGAGGAAGCACAGAAACAAAGTTTTGGAGGCAAGAAATACAGGCACATTGGGGAATGCAAGGGAGTCGGTGTGCCTGGAGTGTGAAAGAGGAGGGATCTGATGAGATAAGAACTAGAGGGAGAAAACTGAGCCAGACTGGAGAAGTCTGTGAAAGAGTAAGCCAATGAGAGCCTGTGTTTTATATTCAGGGAAGAAGCCAACCAAAGAAAGTGACATCACCGGTACTTTATGACGATTAATTGGGTGTGTTGCATGAGGGAACAAAGAGACTATTAGGGGATTGTTCAAATAATCCTGGTAAAAGATAACCAGAGAAAAAAATGAGAGCTGCAAACATTATTGAGATGAACACCGCAAGATCTGACATCTCATTAGATGCTGGGGAGAGAGGACAGAATGATGATTATGGTTTCCACGTTTGGGCAACTGGGAGAATTTGAGTGTGTACACCCAGGAAAGGGGCTGCAGGGAGGGGAGAGACAAGGTCACTTTTCTTATATGAGACTGAGGAACCTGAGGGACCGCTGGATAGAGATGTTCTGAAGGAAGCTGGTGATTTAGAGGTGGTACCCGAGAATCAGAAGAAATGACTAGGAGCTGGCCAGGGAGAATCTCTACTTAAGATTCAACAGGAGATGTTCATACCCTGATAGCCTGTAATTCCATCACCAGGTTTCTGTTGTAGAAAAATAAATTCACATGTGCACAAGAAAGTGTGTAAAGGATGTTCACAGAAGCATTGTTTGTAGCAGCAAGTCAGGCTGAGAGGAGGAGTGAGTAAATAAACCATAAAACATCCACATTGTGCAGTGGTTAAAAATTAAGTAGATTTTAAAAAGCTAACATGGACAGATCTCCAACATATATAGTGGGTGAGAAAAGCATGTTGTAGCACAATGATAATGTGCAACACTACTTACGAAAAAAAGAAGGAAAAAAGCCAAACAAAAAAATGCCATCACATATATTTTACATGATGTGGGTGTGGGTGTATGTGTGCACAGAGAAACTTCTGGGAGGATAAACATACTGTTAATTATGCTGGAGAAGAGCTGTGACAAATATGAAGAGCAGAAGGGATGAAATGGGATTTTAGCCTTAGATGCCAAGTTTTAATTTTGTAAGAAGAATGTAATCATAATTACTTATGTGGATAAAAATTTCCAAACTATTAAAAAAAAAGTACAGAGATTCAATGGGAATAAGAGAGGATGGAAGAGACAGGGACATATTCCAAGGCTCCAGGTAGGGCAGTATCATTGGGAACCCTGGGAGAAGTTTCTGGAAGTGCAAAGCGGAGGGGGGATCACAACACTCCCCAGCCCTGCAGAGGCAGCCCGCAGGATGAGCCTTGTGAGCTCAGCTAGTTTTCAGCACCTTTCAATTATAGCCACAAGCCTCTGTGTCCTTGAAAGGTCACCATGTCCCACCAGTAGCCTTGGAATGAGGCGGTGTTTGTTCTGTTCTTTTTCTGAGTTGTAAATATCCTGTGACTTTTCATCCAACTCTTGTTTGCACATGCCCTCCCTTTCCCAGAAATTCCAGCGTTCTTGGTGTTTTCATTCCAGTCCTTCAAGCTGCCCGTGAAATCCACTTCCTCTCATTCCAGTCCCAGCCAATTCCTGCCTCATCTCTTGTCTCCCATTCAAAAACATTCCCTCTTCAGGTCCCTTGTAAGAACATTTACGGAATTTCTCAAGACACAGCCAGCGTAGGTGTCGCTAACACCGAGCAGGATAGAGGGGCCAGGCACGGTGCTAAACTTCATAGAAAGCCTTCCAACAACCTAGTAGGTCAATACGATTATAACCCTCATTTCAGGCTTGGCGTGTGGTGGTAAGGAGCTGGTGGGTGAGTGTGTGGGGGTCTCACTATGCGAGTTTGTCCTGAGTGAATGAATGGGGGGCAGGGAGACTGGGGGGGTGTAAGGGACTGGACAAAGGAATAACTTCCAGGTGCTGAGGTGGGGGTTCCAATTTGCCAAGTGCATTTATAGCCATGATTTCATTCGGTGTCACCACAGTGATCTAATGATGGGGGTCATTAAGGAAAATAGTGAGATGAGTCAAGCTTTAATTCCCTTAAAGTGGCGACCCTTGGGTCAAGGGCTCCCAGGGCCTATTAACCCATCCTGCGGCCTTGAGCAAGTCTGCAGGGGGTGGACGCAGACAGAATGCATGCTGGCTGTGGCTTCTCTTGGCCCAGCTCTTTAAGGATTGCCAAATTCCTAGCAGTCCACTCCTCCCAGGCTGGGAACTCTTGGCCAAACACCCCCTGTTCTCCTAGCCTGCCCATCCCAGGAGATAAACTAAGTGGCTGGCAGAGGAGCCAGCTTCCTGGGGTTAATAAACAGGCTGTTTATAGCCAGAAGCAGTCATGGGGCAGGAACACACAGGCTAGGAGGTCACACTCCTTCTGAATGTTGAGGTTTCTCATAAACATTCCCCCAAGGAGCCTTCTGGGACGCAGGCACAACTCTGGGCCGGGCCCCCGCCCCTTGTGTCCTCCTCCTTTCTCCCCACTCTCCTCTTTCCTTTCTCCTGTCGCTCCTTTCTTTTCTTCTATAATGGAAGGAGGAGACATTTTCACAGTAGACACACTTGATAACTTTGGGCAGGTAATCCATGCCTCTGAGTCCCAGTTCCCTCCCTTGTAATACGGGGTAATGACAGGGCCCTCCCTGCAGGGTGTACAGGCAGGTGCATATTTAAAATGTTTTTGTCTTTCCCTGTACCCACTCCACTCCATCCCTTGTCCCTAATGTTGGCCCTGCCCTTTTCCGTTTCTATTTTTCTGCTCCAGTCCTGCCCCCACCTCCACCCAGGGCACGTCCACCCCCTCTGACTGTGCTTCTGCTAACTGGAAGGGTGGGACGGGCAGCCAGGCCTAGCTCTGAGGAGGGCTGACCACTGTGGGGCCAGCCCAGCCAGCCCAGCCTTGGCACTAACCCATAAGGCCACACCCTCGTCTCTCTGCTTTTAGTAAAACAAAAAAATTCTCACAGGATTTGGGGGTGGAGGGAGGAAATAGAAAGGGAGAGGCCAAGATATTTTACCCTTTGGCTCATTTTTGCCCTCAGTATGACTCTTCTGGTGGCTTAATGGCTGGAGATCATTGTGTACATTGCTGTGTGACTTTGGGCACGTCCCCTTCACTCTCTGAGTGCAGGGCCCTGGAGCCAGGTTGTCTGAGATGGAACTCCATCTCCACCACTTACTAGCTTGGGTTACGAACCATTCTATACCCCAGTTTCCTCCATTTTAATATGGAATTTATATGTATTTTACAGGGCTGTTATGAGGGTTAAATAAATTTGTCTGTTAAAACACTTAGAGCAGAGCCTAGCCCATACAAGGCACTCGGTTCATCTTAGCTATTAAATGTCAATGGAGAGGCAGAGCAGGGGTCTGTGCACACGCGGGAGAGCTGGACATCCTCTCAGGGTATCCCAGAGTCCTGAAACCCCACATTCCTCCTCTTTGCTGACCTCTGGTCAGAGGTCAGAATCTTGTACACAAAGTACTTGGCTGTCCCAGAGAGACCGCAGGAAACTAGTCAAAAGGCTTTCCAAGTCAGATGGAACCCTTAGAGGTTATCTGGTCCAGTTTCTCCCAGTGCAGAAAGGGCAGGGAGGACCAGAGAGACTGCAAGGACTCGTCTGAGATCACAGAGCTGGGAGGGGTTGTGGAATTCCAGGTGGCGATACGCAGGGCAGGGAGGGATTCGAGGGGGCAATGGGATGATCGGATGCTAAGGATCAGAGCCCCAGGCTCTGGGGCTTGAGGATGCTGGGTTCAAGCACCCACTGCACGGCTAAGATACTTGGGGTCATCACTGGTACCACCAACAATAACAACCACGTAATGAGGAGGGAATATATCCCACGTGTGCGGCACCAAATGTTTTCCCATGTGTTCTCTGAGTCCACACAAAATCTCCACTTTACAAATGAGGAAAGATGCCTTGCCCAAGAAGGGGCCAGATCTGGGGTATAAATACAAGTTTCTCTGATGCCAAAGCCAGCTAGACGCTTCCCAGTGCCTAATAGCCCCCAGAACAAGGATCTTTCCCCTGTCTGACTGAGCTGGTGGCCAAGCAGATCATAGCCATGGATGAGCCTGGACTTCCAGCCGTCTCTCTGACCCTGTCTACCCGGACCCACAAGCCACCGTGAGAGACCAGACCCTGTGTAGGAGAGCAGGCCCTTTCCTTCAGGGGCCCTGCCTCGATGCTGTCTGTCCCCGCTCATTTTTTTTTTTTTTCACGACTTTGAAAGATTGTAATACATTCTCTGGAAAACGTTAAGCAGTACAAAAGTCCACCCTGGGCCCTCCCATCTTCTCACAGGTCCACAGGTGGTGGATGATCCAGAAATCCTGGAGCCCTGGAAAGGCCCCTGGTCAGTCCTTGGGGACAATGGGCGGCTATAGAAGAAGACCCTGCTTGAGTGCAGTATTTGATGTCTGGGGGATTCTGAGGGGAAGGTCACTTCAAACTCAATAATGAGGTCCCCACATTTCATGGGCATTTGGGGGAGGGGGAGCCCTTCTCCAGGCACTTTTTGCTGCATGCCAGGCCTGATGATAGCTTTGACCACGACGGGTATGGTCCTGCTGGCTAGAGTTGGGGTAGACGCAGAGGCTGGTTTTGGAAAAGGCAAGGAAGTAGGTAGGGCTTAGAGCCTGGGGTGAAGCTTAAGGACCTGACTTGCCCACAATTCATCCAGGGCCTTGACTTGGGAGGACCAGGAATAGATGGAAAGCGGGAGGAAAAGCAAGGGATGGGTGACCTGAAAAAGAACTTCTACCTCTCAAAAGCATAAACTTTATAGCTGATATGAATTTGTCCATTTAATGCGGTGTAAGAAACTTGGGAGCAGGGCTGACAGCCGTGGGGACGTCTGTCAGTGGAGTCTAAGGACCACACTTGGAGCAGCGAGGAGCTCGATCATCCCCAACGACCCCTGTGGGCTGATAGTCCCTATGAGGTTGACAGCCCAAAGCCTGAGAAGTAGGACAGGACCTGATTCTGACTAGATGCCCTAAAATATTTTGGAGTTCAGTGTTTGGCCAGGTTATTTCCCGTGGACCACAGAGCCTTAAGGAAAAGGAAGTTGATGCCCAGATCTCTTTCAGGCTTTCAGCTTCAGGATCCACTCACCCTGATCCTTCTCCATAGCCCGTCTCTCACCCTCACCTGCACCTCACTTCCTGAAGAGATGAAACTTTCTGAGTGGCACCCCTCCCTGCCTAGGATTGTGGGGAGGGGCAGGGCTTGTCTCTAAATAAAGGCAAAGTACAAGGATTTAGGGACTCTCCCAAATCTATGTCTCCCCCTTTTGTTTTTATCTCATTCATTCATTTACTCATTCATTCGTTTGTTCTTAAACAACGACTTATTAAATACCCTCTGTGTGTGTGCCTGGTACTCTGGTAGGGCTGGAGTTACAGCAGAGAATAAGACATGGTCTCTGACGTCATGCTGTTTACATTCTAGGTGGGAGGAGAATGGGAGCAACCACTGTAGGTAGATAAATAAATGAATGAGAGCATTTAAAATTGTGAAAAGTAATAAAAGAATAACAAAACGATTCTACATAGAATGTTGGGTGAATGTTGGCTATCACTCTTATCATCCGAAAGTTTGGCCTTTGAGATGAATTTATCCAACTCCTCACTCCACAGATGAGGAAACTGAGGCCCAGAGTTGGCAAGGCATTGGTTTCGAAGGCAAAGTTTCTAGCCATGTCTCCTCCTGATGGACCCCCTGTCTGCTGGCTGGCTCTGAGACTGGATCTGCCAATTATTTAGGAAACCATTAGCTTCAGGGCTCCACCTGGATTCTGCAGTCCCTTCTTGATTGTGAAACAGGAGCATGGTTTGAGGTTGGCACTGAAGTGATGGGGGCTGGGCCTCCATTCCGCTGTCCTCACCAGGACCCATCAGTTGGACTGGCTGGCCCCCAGCACTGAGTCCAGCGCTTACTCAGCAATGACAGGGCTAGCGTCCATTGTTTGGGCTTTTTATAGATCTTATTTATTAACTCATGTTCCCTCTTCCTTGAAGACACCGAGCATCAGCACTTTAAAAAAAAAAAATCTCCTTCTAAGTCATCTGCACTCCCCATTCACCCACCAAGCAGGCAAGTAGTGAGCTCCTTGTGTGTCGAGAAAAGAGTGAAGAGGTCCTGGGTGCCCACTCATCTGGGATGCAGTAGGGCACATTCTCAGGCTGGAAACAAAACTGGCTTTTGATTCCTTTATAGCATCTATCTCCACACTTCCTTTCCTGAAACCCAGTGCAAATCATCCTCTGTCCCTGACAAGCTCACTCAGCATAGCTGACATGTCGCAAATCTTGTCAGCAGCTGGAATCAGACCAGTTTCATGGGCTCAAGCCTGTTAGCACTTGCTGACCTGAAGCCCTGCTTATTGTTTGCCAAATAGTGTTTTATTTGATCTTTGCTTATTTAATAGTTATTGAGCAACTACTGTGTATTAAACCCCATGCAAAGTGGTGAGAATGAAGCCTTTTTGGCCCTTATGTTTTAGCGTAGAAAATGGACAAACAAGAAATGATGGTAGAGGGGGAGGGTAGAGCTCAAGTGGTAGAGCGCATGTTTAGCATGCATGAGGTCCTGGGTTCAAGCCCCAGTACCTCCCCCAAGGATAAATAAATAAACCTAATTACCTCCCCCACCAAAAAAGAAAAAAGAAATGATGGTAAAGTACAGCAAAGGGTTGATGTAGAAAATGTCAAATACTCTAGGAACTAGAATAAAGCAAAGGGACCTGAGCAAAACTCTTCCCTTAAGAAGTGACATTTACATGGAGACCTGAGAAAGGTAGGAGAGAACCAGTAAAAGAGAGGGAACGTGGGGAGCTCCAGGCAGAGGCAACAACACAGACAAGACCTGGAGGTAAGAGGCAACCGCATGTTGGAAGAACTGAAGAAAAGTCCAGTACAGCTGGGGCAGAGAGAAGAAAAGTGTGGCAAAAGATGAAGAAGCAGCTGGATTTGGAGGATACTGTCTGAAGCGCTAAGGAATTTGGACTTTAACCCGAGGGCAAGAGGAATCAGCCTGGTGAAGAACAACATCTTTCAAAACATAGGCTTCCTGGGAACACATCAACCAAGTGCGCTAAAAAGGCTGATGGTGAAAAGACGGGCAAGTACTGTTTTTATCCTTGTCTTCATGATCTTTGTACTGAGGCTCAGACCTCCTCTGAAAGCAGCCCGTAGCATGAAGGCCCAGCCCCATGCTGCACCGTGCTCCCCCAGCCGCCCACCCCGTTGTCCACGGAGCCAGTACTGAGTCTGGTGTGGCACTGGCCTTCTTAGACCCTTGGCTCTGTGGAGCCACAGAGACCACCACGGAGAGACTGTCAAAGACCCTTGTTTAACAGGTGGACCAACTGAGGCCCAGAGAAGGAAAGTAATTTGTCTGTGTCCCCACAGCAGGCCTCGGGCTCTGGCTCCTTCTTGTCACCCCCCAGAGAAAATGAACACCAGGGCTGGGACTAGGGTGGGGCAAGTCAGGCACATGGGGTGCAAAATTTGAGGAGGTGCTCACCCTTAGGTGCCAGCTCTGCCCTCGCCTCACCGTAGCCCTGGCTCTGCTGGACATGCTTCAAGGGCAGGGATTGTTACTGCCGGAAAATGCTTTGACATCTCTCACGGTGTTGACATGATGTTCGGTCACTATTTTGAGGGTCACTAGATGCCTACTGATGCTAATGAACAATGGATTCCTGACAGACTGATAAGCATACAGGTGTTTGTATCTTTTGGTAAATATGACCTTCAAATGACAACAAAATAAAGTCAAGAGGGCCCAAGAATGGAGTCCAGAGACCTGGATTCTAGTCTCCTCTCTACCACTGATTTGCTTTGGGAACTTGGGTGAATTGTTCCCCATCTCTAGGCTTCAGTGAAATGGAGTGGTTGAATGAATAATATTTATTGAGCACATATTCTGTGTCAGCCACTATTCAAATATTTCCAAGTTTTAACTCATTTAAAGAATTCCTGGCCTTCAAGACTCCCTTTACTTCAACGGGCTGTGGTTTGAGGTAAGGGAGGCATCACAGAGAATGTGGGACTTGAGAGAGAACTTCCAAATTCCCACGGGGACAATACTCCCTTAAATCATAGTAAAAGCATGTTATCTCAAGGTACTTCTTCATCAGAAGACAGGGAATCACCTTTGGAACATGTCTGAAGACAGACTAGAGATTCTAATGCAGTGATTCTGAACGGGGCCTGGGAATCTGTATGAAAAGCTTCTCAGGTGACTCTGATGGTCAGATTTGGGAAGCAATGATCCCAGCGCATTCCCCTGTCTGTGGACAGAAACTTACATAGACAGCCCAGACCTAGAGCTGCCTTACTTGATCATCAGCATCTCCAGGCAGAGAAATGAATTCATTGGTTGACTAACGCTGCAAATATTAAGCACCTGTTGTGTTCTAGGCCCTGTGCCAGCTGGTGATTATGGTCCCTACTCCCAGGGGACTCCTGGTCTAGGTCTCACACTTATTTTAGAAGGAAGTCATCAAGCCAGAACTAGAAGGGCCTTAGAGATCAACCAACGCCATCATTACACAGTGAGGGAAAGTGAGGCCCAGAGAGGGGGAGCAACATGTTCAAGACTACACAGGGAGCAAATGTATTTTCTGCTCCCAAACCAGGTGAGGAGTCTCAATGTTCTTCCCAGGACTAGGCTGCATCCAAAGTCCTGGGGCACTTACTCTTCGCTTCTTAAGCACTAAACCTACCTAGAGTAAATTTTCCTGGATGTCTCACTTCAAATCTTGCTGACACTTTAAGTCCTCAACATCCCTTCAACCAGAATGGAGGCGGGAGGGAGCAGGGAACCCCATGGGGTGGGTGTTCCATCAGTTTTCTTGGTTTAAAGCTCTTTCCCTGGCTGTGCTGGAGGACATTGTGCCAGCCTCTCCCTGCACTTTATGGAGTCGAAGGAAGAGGGGGCCGCCTCACGGGTTCATTGGGACCTGGCTCCCATCTCTCTTCCCAGACTTGCTTATGTCACTGCAGCTCAGGGGCTGGGGAGGGGGAGAAGCGGAGGGTAAGTAGTGCCCGCCCCTGAAATGCCAGCCGCTCTGCGATTGGCTACAAGGACTCGGGCCCGGCCGCGGATTGGTCATCGCTGAGGGCTTGAAAGGTGGCTGAGAGCGGCCGACACCTCAGACGGACGGTGACCTGGGATCAGACAGCGTCTCCGGCGAGCCCGAGACGCGCCCCCAGCCCGCCATGGCCCGGCTCTTCCGGGCATCCTGCCTTCTCTCCCTGCTCCTGGCCGGCTTCGTCCCGCCGAGCCGGGGACAGGAGAAGTTGAAGGTGAGTGAGCCTTGGGGTGGGGGACTGGTGAACTAACCTAGCCCGCAGGTGTCCATCTCTCAGTGAGTGGCCAGGCACCCCTCTTCCCGGGCTCCCCTCCAGAAGGGTGACACCTAGGTGCGTGAGACGCCTTTAACTCCCGTTGCCTCCCTCTGCGGCGCACCCGGACCTTCCTCAGACTCTTCGTATTTCCATCTGTTGGAGACCTGGGTGTGCCGGGTGGGCAGAATGAATTGGGGAGGAAGGTCCTTCTCCCCCGAGTTCACGCTTTCTTCCCCACAGCTACCTCAGGGTCGCCTTTCTGCATCCACGCCACCGTCTGTTTCTGGATACTCCCGTCCAGTGGGGCCTGAAGGGGGTGGGGGCACAGAAAAAGGCCTGCAGACTCCACGTCTGGGTTGGCCGCAGAGGTTTCCATGGGGACTGGCAGGCAAGATGCAAGGGAAGGACAATGCAGCTGAGTGGTCCTCGTCTAACCGAAGCAGAAATACGGGTGGAAATGCCCACTTGGATTCTGGGACACTGGCAGAAGAGGCAGAGGTCTGTGACAGAAAGAGCTCTGAGCTGGCAGCGCAGAACACCCAGGATGCTCACTAGTTCCCTAAGCCTGTCTGAGTGTCAGTTCCCCCATCTGCAGGGGGTGGGAGGACAGGACACAATGCAGCTGATGATGGCAGAGGGGATGCATGGAGAAGCAGCAAAACCCAGATGCCGTTCTCAGAAGGCTTTCCTGTTTGGGGGCAGCCTCCCTACCCACCACCCACTGCCCATATTGGCCTGAGCACACCTGGTAGTTATGGAAAGTGGGGACTGACAGCTCAATAGGAGGGGCAGAGTTCTCCTGAGCCCTAGTCTCCCTCCAGCAGAGTGTGTGCCCCTGAGCTAGAGCAGGGATACTGAGCCAGGAACAGGGGTGACCCAGCATGCTGATCTCCTGGACAAATATGCCAAGGTGGGCCATGCAGGCTTCGCCTCTTCCCCAGGTGGGGAGGCAGAAGCCAGGCACAGAATATACCCAAAGAGAGAGATTTTTGTCTCCAGCTTCCCAACACACCCATGCACATACACCACGCTTATATTAGCTCAAGAAGCAGCTTTGAGTTTTGTGTTTCTCAAATCTTCCAGGTTCTAATTCTAAGATCTTAGACTCCATGATTTTGTTTCCAAATCCTATCTACTGCACAGGAAACCCATTCCAAATGCAAGGTTCCTTCTGTCTGTTTCTATCCTCCATCCTGTCCTCAGCCTAAATTCCATTCAGTCTGCCCCTCCTTGAAGTCAGCCTAGAGACTGGATGGTTATGAGGCCACTTCCTTCAAGCCTCTGGCTTTGTATCCAGTCCTGTTCATTATTTCCAACTCAGAAGGCATCTTCCAGCTCAGGGATGGGAGTGAGTTTCAGGAAGTAGGGGTATACCATAGGCAGGCCAGTTATCATGGAGTCAGTCCTGTAACCTCAGTTTTGGGAGATGCGGAGAAGGGAAGATTGGGCCCTGCTTCAAAAAGGCTGGACATAAGAACATGGATCCCATGAATAACTCATCATCATTGTGTGTTCTCTGTAGAACTCTGGGGAGGAACAGATGGATTCAGAGAAAACAGAATGGGTATAGTCTAGAAAAGCCTTAGAGTGAGGTATGATCCTATCAGTTGCAACCAGTAGGACCTGCTAGCTAATGTCAGCCTGGGCATGCCCATGTCTCCTCCCAGGTCCTTAGAGAGTCGAAATGTCATAGCCCTGGGTTCTAGGACTCAACCCCTTATCCCCAACTCCAGCAACTTGGGGTGGGGCAAGGGGCAGGTGCAAAATGGGATGGACAAAGGGTAACAGCCCCAGAGGGATGTTTGTCTCCTCTCAATTCAAAGGGAGGGGCTGGGAGACAAAAGGAATCCTTTCCTTGCTGCGTCTGCTCTCCAGTCCAGCTTAAGGCTGCCCGGCCTCCCTGTCCTTCCTCTACAAAAGGACTTTGCGGAGGCTAGAGAGAGTAACAACTGCTGACGTGCGTGGGATCCTAGTAACTGCTGGTTTCTAGGTGACTAAACCAGGCAGAGAGAATCATGGAACCACATGCTGACAGAGCTGAGGAGCCCTTAAGACAGCACTGAATCTGACGCCATCTCACAGTGGGGAACCAGAGCCCCAAAGAGGGGACAGGAGTGGTCACACAGGATCAGAGACCCAGAACTCAGGGCTCCTGCCCCAAGTCTAGCTCTCCTTTCACACCTTCACGTTGATGGGAGGGGTAGGGTGGGTGAGGAGAAAGAGACAGGACCAGCAACTCAAGCCGGGGTCCTGGCTGTGTCCCCATTCCCACTCTTAAGCCATCAGAACTCACCTATCTTGCCTAATTGTGGGAGGACTGAGGCACCCTCACTGCCTGTCCCTTCCTCCCCCTCTGGCCTCCTGGTTAAGGTGCAATGGCTCTGGGACTCCATGGGCCCAGGAGAGGGAAGCGGACTCCCATAAGGACTGGGCTGCATGCTCGGTGGTGAACGCAGGCCATGGCTTCCCCCACCTTGGGTACCCTCTGACCCACCTCGGTCTGAACTCACAGCACTGGCCCCAGTAGAAAGTGTGGAGGCTTTGTCACACGTCTCCTCCTGAAGACACCCTGCCCAGAGCATCATCTTCTTCATACTGGCTGGGGAACATCAAAGAGTATCACCTCTCCTCTATCACAACAAGGTAGGGACGTCAGGACCCTTTATCCTGGCCGCAGGCAGAATCCTCACTATCCCTTAATGGGGGGATTTGTTTCCAGGAGGCTTTCAAGACAGTTTTGATCTGTTAGCTAATTCTCACAGCCATTTTGGGAGGCAGGTGATATTATCCTCACCTGTCAGCAGATGGAGGCTCAGAGAACGACTGCCCAGGGCCGCACAGCCAGCAGAGGCTCAAATCTAATGAGGAGATTCCCCTGACCCCCCCACCCCCGCCACTCCCCCTGAAACTGCTCAGAAGCTGATCCTCCTGCTGTTTACAAGCTTCTGAGCTTCTGTTACTTGAGCAACCTCTTGGCTTTTTTATCCCCATTTCACAGTTTTCGGGTGGGGCAGAGTGGAGGGGGTGGAGAGGCATGCAAAAGGCCTTGCTTTCTGGCTGCTAGACGTCTGTGGCCAGCTGGGGTGTGTTTGTTGTGTCCCGGTTGTATGTGGAGGTGGAACTGACCCCTGCCGCCGGGGCCAAGGAGGCTCAGGGGCTGGAGGAATGTTGAGCTTCGGGCTCAGGCCTGCCTCCAGCACCCACCACAAGTCATGGGGCATGGAGTATTACTCACGTAAAGCAGGGACTATGTACCTGAGCCAAGAGGAGAGCTTGCGGCTGTCAGGGAATGGCCTTGTTGAGGGAGCCCAGCCTCTTCTGGCTCAACAGGCCTGCAGCATCTTTAAGACAGAGGCTGCTTTTCTACACCCTCCTGGGGCCCCGCCCTGCCAGCCTGCTTCACGCTTCACGCTTCACATAGTTGGGCCCAGGTGTCCTGCCTCGATAACAGGATTTCCCGACTTGATGGGAAGAGAGGGCGTCAATTTGCTTCTCTAATTCCAACCACCTGTCTCTGCCTTTCCTGGGCTATAATGCTAGTTTGCACTCGATTTGTTCACTGTTTTTCTACCTGTCATCGGATGGCAGGGCCAGAAAGGACCTTAGAGATCCTCTGATACCGGGGTGGCAAGCTTTTTCCCTCCTCATCACAACCGACCCACCTGCTGATTGTGGTACTGATGCCATGAGACCCTTTCAAGAGTAGACCCAGATTTTTGGAGTCTGTACCAAAAATGGTAGAGACGAGGCAGAGGTTGAGTAGGGGCAAAGGCAGTATCCCGCCTGCTAGCAGTAATCCATCTCCTCCTCTTCCCCTGAGAGGGAAGCTGTCCAGCCATCGTGGAGAATAGCTGGTCCCGTTCAAGGTGCTCACTTTATAAATGAGAAAACTTAGACCCAGGGAAGAGCAAGGGCTAGCCAAGACCACACAGGAACTTAGTGGCAGAGCTGACGTGGAATCCAGGTCCCCTAACACGCAGTCCATTGTACACCATCCGGACGAGTTCTGGAGCAGCAGTTAGGCAAAGAAGAGGCATCATGGTCATCGTCACAATTACTCACCTACCGGGAACACCTGCTGGGCACTGGGGCTTCACCGTGACCATCAGCAAATCCTTACGGCAGGCCTCGCCCGGGTCCTGGCCCCAGTCCTGGCCCCGGTCCTACTTCCCTATTTTACACCAACAGCCTCAGCTTTCCAGTCCTCCAGATTTGGAACCTCTGAATCACCACTTTCGGTTCGGTTCTTCCTCACAATGCTGTAGTTCAGGCTCCCATCATCACCTGCCTGCGTCATTGCAACAGCCCCCCAGGCAGTCTCCACCAGCCCATCCAACAACACAACCACCAGCATCACGGTCGTCTCCCTCAGAACCTGCCTGCTGAATGCTGATTAATTGACGTGTAACCCAGAAGTATAATGGCCGTAGTGAGTAATTCTCCAAGTTTCCATAGCACTCACCAGCTTATTAAGTGCTTTCAAAATTATTATCTTATACGAGGAATTAGGAGACCTCAGTGCTAGTCCAGCTCTAATTCTTGGAGTGGTCTTGGGCGAGTCAAGACCATTTGGGAAAGTCAGTTCCACCTCTCCCTGTTATCTTGAAAACTGGCATCCAAGTTCCCTTCCAGCTCTGACCGCTCCCTGGCTTCTGTTCCAGATGGACTGCCACGCTGGAGCGAGCGGCACCATCTACGAGTACGGAGCCCTCACCATCGACGGGGAGGAGTACATCCCCTTTAAGAAGTATGCTGGCAAATACATCCTCTTTGTCAACGTGGCCAGCTACTGAGGCCTGACAAGCCAGTACATTGGTAAGAGCCCATCCCTCCTCCCCTGCTTTATTTGGGGCTGTTTCTGCCAGTTGGGTACATTCCAATCACAGGAGATTTTCTGGTGCAAGGGGGAAGGGGGAAGGTGATCATGAGATTCCAAACCCTGTATCCCAATTCCGCAGTGTTCCACGGTTCTGTGAAAATGATTATTATATAAGCCTGAAGTCTGATCGCCTTCAAACGTGTACTAGAAGATTCCCAGTTACCCTTCATCCCTGGGCACCTCAATAGCCCTAAAAGCAGAGGGGTGGGGGAGACTGGGTTTGTGCCTTAAGCGTCCTTTCACTGGAGTAAGAAATAATAGCGTTAGCTTGCTGAGAATTTCTCACCTGCCCTCGGCCCCATCTGCCTTAGTGCTTCTCTTGGACCCTGGAAAGCAGGCCTAGGTAGAAACCAAAAACCAAGGATCCAAAGCACTCCCTTCATTTTGTTTTCTCTTCTCCCCCTGCCTCCCGCCCCCGCAGGGGCCTGAGAGTATGTGTGTTCATGGCAGAACCGGGCATTTCCCCCAGGTTTCACGATCCCTAGTCCTCACTCCTTTCTCCCTAGCTGGGGCAGAGTTAAAAGCCTGAGGGAATAGCCAGGCCAAAGGCACCTGACAGCACCCACAAGAAAGTGCTTTGGGGTTGAGCACACAGTCTGCTAGTGGGGAGTGGGGGACAGGCAAAGGCAGTCTGACCCAGAATGTTGAGAATCGCAGGCAAAGTGATCTGGGGAGCTGGGCACGACCTCCCTGGGATTCCTGAATTCTGAGTAGAGGAGAGTTGTGAGGGCCCCACTCCACCCCACCCCAGGGAAGTTGTCTGCCTTCTGCCCAGGGGTGGATGGTTCCTGCTCCAGGAAACTCAATCCTGAGGGGCCTGAAGGAGCCCTCAGCCTGCGGGCCTAGGGGGTGGACCTTGGCCGTGGGTGGGTGACTGACTACTGACATGAGGAAGCGTATTGCTGTTTACCCCCAACCTCCAGCCCATCCACGTTGGAACCAGGAGGTTGGGACTTGAGTCCCTGCATTGCCACACTCACTGGGTGATCTTGGGCAAGTCTCTTCCCGTCAGGCCTCAGTGACGTCATCTGTACAGTGGGTGAGCAGGTGGAGTGGTACACGGCAGGCAGGGCTCCGTGCCAGGCTACCCCCTCATCTCTGCTCTCTCCCTCCCTGGCCCAGAACTGAATGCACTACAGGAAGAGCTGGGGCCATTTGGTCTGGTCATTCTGGGCTTCCCCTGCAACCAATTCGGAAAACAGGAACCAGGAGAGAACTCGGAGATCCTATCCAGCCTCAAGTGAGTGCTCGCTCGGTGTCTGGAGAAGGCTCCGCTAGCACATCCCACCCTGCCCCCCAGCCCAGGCTCCAGGCATCTCTTACACTGACCCCTACTCATGATGAAAGCCACCAAGAACTACTGTCCCCTTCCAGGAACCCCGATTAGTGGAATGAGTGGAAGAGGGACAGGAGAGGGACAGGGTCAGGGATGACTGGTTGTGACTGCATGACCAGGATCAGGGAGGACAGTGAGGGCCAGGGGTGACTGAGACGGTACCAAACTGGAAAAAGACTGCAGACCCACATTATGCCTCTGCCCACTCAATATTCATCAGCTCCCACTGCCCACTATAGAGCAAACTCCACGGATTCCCAACACCCCTCCCCTGTTCTAGCCCTTCCTCTCGTTTCTGAGCCCTGTGCCCATCTTCCCGGGACCCACATAAGAACATTCCTTGTAGGTATGTCCGACCAGGTGGGGGCTTCGTTCCGAACTTCCAACTCTTTGAGAAAGGGGATGTGAACGGGGAGAAAGAGCAGAAGTTCTACACATTCCTGAAGGTGAGTTCACAGCCAGCTCTGCAGGAGCCTCTCTGCCCGGTGGATGCTGGCTCTGGACGGGGCTGCAGCTGCTCCTGGCTCCAGCCCATGTAGGCAAGGGCCGTGCCAACCTCCTCTGCTCCTGGGCTCCTGGGGAACTTCTTGGCATCTGATTGTTATTCCAGCTAGAAAGCTTTGCAGATCTTAGGGTCTCACCAGCCCGTTTTACAGGTGGGCCCCAAAAGGGACAAGCTTAGGGTCTCACAATCTGCTAGAGCCAAGGCTGGGATTCAGTTTTCTAACTCTCAAACTGGTGTTCTTTTCCCAGTGCCAGGCTATTCCCCTACCCACAAAAAGGCCTAGGGAGGCAGTGGGAGGGGCCCTAAGCAAGGCTAACGTTACTCTCATGCCCGCTCCAGAACTCCTGTCCTCCCACCTCGGAGCTCCTAGGCTCACCTGGCCGCCTCTTCTGGGAACCCATGAAGGTCCACGACATCCGCTGGAACTTTGAGAAGTTCCTGGTGGGGCCAGACGGTATACCCATCATGCGCTGGTACCACCGGACCACGGTCAACACTGTCAAGATGGACATCCTGGCCTACATGCGGCGGCGGGCGGCCCTGGAGGCCAAGGGGAAGTAACTGAGGCCCACCCCAACCTATGTCCACCGTGCAGGGGCTGGGGAGGACCCTGTGCAGGAAGGAATCCATTTCTCCAACCACACCACACTCCCACTCTAGACCCTGTTACACAAAGCCCCAGCCTGACACGAACGTGCGCATACGATTTGTGTCTGTACTGCTGTGCACGTGGGTGTCTGCATTCTATGCCTATGGGTGTGTGTGACCGTGTGTGCACACATGTGAGTGTACAGCCATATGTGTTGACCTGCACGAATATCCAGGAATGTGTACTGTCTGTGTGCCCACAGCTGTATGCCGTGGAGAGTACCAGAGAATGACTCCCTTTTCTCTCCGGCTCTCTGTTCCAATGATACCAATTCACTTTCAGCTGAGCCCAAAGGAAAAAACCAGCTCTAGATTCAATTGTTCTGTTCCTACCTAAACGTCAACCCTTGGCGCCAGCATCCCCCACTGCCTCTAAACACCAACACTGAAGTGCCTGGAAGCTTCTGGGTCTGCCACACTGCCCAACCTCCCTCCTCTCCTTCCTGAGGGCCCTCCCAAGCCCCCTACCCACCCCACAGTGTTCCCTGAGAGTGGCCAAGGCAGCTGTGAGAGCAAGGACCACGTTCGCCGGGTCAGAGGCGGCATCTGAATGAAGGAGGGGCCCGAAGCCCTAGTGGGCGGGCCTCCCTTGAGCCTGTCTGAGGGGCCAGCCCTTAGTGCATTCAGGCTGAAGCCCCCGGGCAGGGATGCCACCCCCGCTCCTTCGGAGGACGTGCCCTCTCCCCTCACCCTGCCCCACTGGCGTTAGACTCACCCCTGTGTGCCTAGTAAAGGCCTTTCTGCAGCAGCTCAGCCTCCTGTGGTGCTTCCTCAAGCGGCCGCCCCAGCGGGGACAGGAGGCAGGGAGGAGAAGAGAAAACAAAATGAAGGCAGTGCTTTGGACCCTTGGTTTTTGGTTTCTACCTAGGCCTGCTCTGCTTCCTCGGTCAGCATTTGGAGTTTATAAGACCAGTCCATGTCTCCTCTCATCCCACCGTTCTCTAAGGCAGCTAGGGCTGAGATGGGGTGGTTTCGTTCGACAGATGAGGAAACTGAGGCTCAGAGAAGGGCCAGGCCTTGTCCAAGGTCTCCTGACAAGTGAGGGGAAGGACCAAATATAAATCCAGGTTGCCCCAGGCCCTGGACGCCCCACGCTCATGGCGGCTCTGAGCAGGGCCCCAGGAGACATCTGCCAAGAGTAATGGTGATGCTCTCAGGGGGTCTGGAAGGAACAGAGCACCGAGGGAGGCAACAGGAAAGCCACACTCTGGTTGACTGGGAGGGGAACATTAGCCAGGGCATCAAAGAACACCAGTCACAAAATGTTGATCTTCAACTTGGATTTATGTCCAAGATTCGTGCAAACAGCTGCCCAGGGATCAAGAGCCACCCCAGGCCAGGCCTCTGGGACCACAGGCCTCCAGCTACAGGCCGAGGGCCTGGCAGCTTCAGGCTGGGGCCGTTGGCAGATGTGGCTGGCATGGCCTTCATCCCGGGCTGCAGTGGCACTGGTGAGGCTGCCATGGGCGGGGGCCCAGCAGCAGGATGACTTGTGGTTTTCTTCTGCTCCTGGAGGCAAACCTGCTCTTCCCGCAGCCCCTCGGAGTAGAGAGGGTGTGCATGGGGCAGGTCCTGCTACAGCAGAGCTTGAAGCAAAAATAAAACACGTGAATTGAATGTGGTCCCCAGAGGCGCTGCTGAAACACTTCTGGGGAAGTTTTGAAACGAAGGGGTCTTGACTGCACCCCACTGAAGACTGACATCCCCCCGCAGCTCCTGCAGAGGATGGCAGGCCAAGGCCGCATGACGCTTCTCTCCACTCAGTGGCAGAGTAGTGAGTTTTTCCCAATCACTCCAAAGGAGAGGCCCATATGGATGCCTTCTGGATGGAGCCTCCCCAGTCTGGAAACAGTTCGGGTTGGGGCCGGAGCACAAGCTGGCCATCCATCTCAGCCTCCTGGATGGCTGAGGCTCTGGCCACACAGAGCACGTGGCCTCTAGTTTTTCGGTAGTCTGAAGTCAGCTGGCTCTGTAAGACGAAGGTGGAGCCAAGTGACGTAATCTGGTCTCACTGAGGCCCCTCGCGGTCATTTTTGGTAGACTCTAAATAAACAAAAATTTTGAGGACTTAAAGATGATGTGGTGCAGTAGGTTTCAAAGTCCTGTGGAAACCAACAGAGTAAGAGTGGAGAAAAACAGGGTTGTTGGGTGTCACCGAGTGCCAGGCTCTGGGCAAAGTGCCATAGGTACGTTTGCCATTCAGTCCTTGCCCTGGCCCTAGGAAGCAGGCAGACTGTCATCCCTTTATGGGGGAGGGAACTGGGACACAGAGAGGGTTTAAAGAACTTGCCTGAAGCCCCAGGTCTAGGAAGTGCTGGAGCCTAGTCAGTCAGTTCTGGACCCTAGAAGCGGAGCAGTTCTAGGGAGGGGACTGCCCTGCCCATCTGGCCACCCTGTGTCCTCATCAAAGCAGCCTCCGAGGGGCGCCACAGAACCTCCAGGACTTTGCGAGGAACCATTAGAAAAATGACTGATCAACCCAACACCCCCTTCCAACCACTGGCTCCTCCAAACCACGCTCCCTCCAAGTCGCCCTGCAGCCTCTGCTCACACCCCTCCTGTGGCAGGCCCTCCACCTCCTGGCAGAGCTGGCTTCATTTCTGCACAGCTTTCAAAACTCCTCTTTCTGCTGAGATGGACTTGGCCTCCCTATCGCCTACCCGCTAGACGCAATCCTGTTCCCAGAAGCCCCACAGGCCAGGCAGTGCCTTCTGCCCCACAAGAGCCTCGCAGAAAGTGAACAGAGCGGCTAAGGGGCCGGGGTCCTTTCATGACTAGCGAACAGACCTCCAGTCCCCAACTGTTTATGGTGGATACCATGACCAAAGGGAGCTTTTTAAAATGCAAATTTAACCTGTCATGCCACTCTGATTTTAAAATACCCAAGGCCTGCACATCCTCTTTAGGATAATGACCAGCCTTCTGTCGTGGCCTGCAAGGCCCTCACGGCCGGGACCCGCCGACCTCCCTGACCTCCTCGCCTTGCCCCTATCTCCTCCCCGACCTTGTTCCCGGCTCCAGCCACACCGGCCTTCTCTCCAGCCTCAAGTCGGCCACACTTCCTCACTCCCTCCCACTGAGGCCTTTGCATTTGTCCTTTCTCTGCAAGAACATCCTCTGCTTCTCCTTCTTCACTCGTTAATGCTGCTCATTCCGAGGGTCTCAACACAAATGCCACTGCCTCCAGGCTGGGCCGGGTTCCCCTGCTGTTTGCTCTCACAGAAACCTGCTCTTCCTCCCCCAGGGTGCTCAAGTGCAATTGTACGCCCACTGGTGTGACCTTTACTGTTCATTTCTGCCCTCCTCAGTAGACAGTAAGGTCATAAGGGCAGGGACCGTATCTGCTTCTGCTCTGTCCTGGCCAGCACAGTGCTTGGCAGGTGGACGGTAAGCTATAATGAATGAAGGAATGGTTTCAATCCCTTCGCCCTGCAGTCACCATCCCCTTCTGAGAAGACTGCTTCAGAAAGCTGGGCCTATCCTCCACCCAGATCAGGAGGTAGCAACAGCGTCCCCAAACCGGGGCGACCCTGGCAGATAAGAATGATCTCCCCGGGTGGAAGACAAGACCCAGGGCCAGGGGATCCGGCTCACCTGGCTCCGCAGGCCTGGCTGCGGGCGAGTCCATCACTTGGGAGCTCTGATTCCGTATCCCTCCACAGGGCAGCCGCCAGGTGTATTCTGGCTGCAACAAAACCAGCACTTAGTAATCAAAAACCATACTGGAAAAGTATGGTAGCAGCCACCGTGCGGGAACAGTGCTAAGTCCACATTAATCAAGTATCACTGAGTCCTTACAACAACCCAGGCTGCCATCCCCACTTTACAGGAAAGGAAGCTGAGGCTCAGAGGGGTTGAGTAACTTGAAGAAGTTTGTCCAGCTAGGCAAGTAGCCAAGCTCTGATTTGAGTCCAGGTCTTCATAACCCCGGAGCAGATCGCTTAAGTTCCACACGATACTCCAGTGTTTAAAGAAGATGCGTGGAAGGAATGGCCGTGGGTGAGAAGCTGGGGGAGAGGCCGGATTGGAGGCAGTGGTTGTTGTCCGGGTAAGAGTGGGAAAGCCTGAAGGGGCTGTGGCAGAGGCACCAGAGAGGATGGGATGTGTGACAGCAGCTCACTGGGGACAGAATGATAAGCAAGGGGGAAAAAAGCAAAAAAAAAAATAGAAGAAAAGAGAAAAGGAAAGGAAACTGAGAAGGGAAAAGAGAAGGAGAAGCAAAGGGAGAGAATGGCTGGTGGGGGCCTGGCACCTGGTCACAGGTGGAGGTCACGTGCTCTGGTGCCCCGGGCCTGGCTGGTTGGAGGGAGCCCTCCTTCCTGCCCCGCTCCCTTCCTCGACCTCTTCTGTCCCACACCAGTGACCCAGAGCAGCCCAGGGCTGGAAGTCCTGCCCCTGCACAGCAGGCCGCACCCCACAGTGATGTTCAGATGGGCCGGGCCAAGGATGCGCTTTCTGACCCGGCACTTGCCCTTTCCCTCTGGAGTGTGTCTGGGTGGTCTGTGTGTATCCTGCAGTGAGGGAGGGGCACAGACTCACCAGATGGAAGAGGCGCGAGTTGGGATGTGGGGGCGGGTGCTCCATGGCCGTGGGGGGAGGAGGGTAGCGGATCTGGGACCAGTCCTCAAAGCCGTGGTGCGGCATCATGGGGGGCATGGGCGGGTAGGCGTAGGGGTAGGCCCCGCAGAGGTGCTCCGGGTGGGGCTCCACGTGGTAGCGGTCTGCTGAGGTCTGCAAGAAAGACTGACATCTGGTTCTGGGCTGTGACAGGCTGTACAAGCCATCCCCAGTGACACCCATCCCACCTCCCCACCTCTACTTAGAATCTCAGTTCTCTGAAGACTGGCACGTGGGCATGGAAGGCTGGCACACGGTACAGAGCATCAACCATGATGACAGTTAATGCGTCCTGAGCACTTACTCTGTACCAAGCACTGTTCTAAAAGCTCTGCCTGCATTACCTCGTTAGTGAGCTGGATACCTGTGCAAACAACACCTCTCCCATCAGACTGTAGCTTCCAGGAGAAGGTAAGACAAGCTAAATGCTGCTTTCTCCCTCAAGCCTCCTCACCTTTGCTTTCCTCTTCTGCTGTCTGAGGGCTTCTTTTGCCTTTTCTTCATCTTTGAAGGCTTTTAGCTGAGACAAGGAGGGAAGGGGAGAAGACTGTTGGCACAGGCACTTCCTAGCCAGGCCTGGATCCAGGCCTAGCCAGCCCCAGGGTTGACCGGCCAATGCACGAGGCCTCCACTCTGGGCTGTCCTGCCTGGCCCAGCCCTGGGAAAGGGCCCAGGGGGGCGGAGTGCAGCCCAGGCTGGGGGCTGCAGGTAAGGCCTGCTCCTTGTACGTGGTCTGAACACAGGTCAGGAGGGCTTCCTGTGCTTCCATATTAATACCTTTTGGTTCCAATCTGGGAGAGAGTGGGTGGCTTGGAGTTAATTCCTAAATTTGCTCTTTTGAGGCATCAAAACTGATGATGGAAAATCAGAGCTAGAGGTCAGAGAAAGGAAGGGCCTCTATGAGGGACAGAGAAATGTGGCAGCAGAGCTGGAAGGAGAATGAGTGAGTGTCCTGACATCCAGTCTCACCAGGGACCTTCCAATCCAGGGCCCCCGCCCCACGAGGACAGCCAGCTGCCCCTTCTGTGGTCCAGCTGCTCTCACCTGGGCGTTCGACAGGGTGACCTGGGCCTGCAGCTTCTCCACCTGCTTCTTCAGCTCTTCCTTCTCCTCGTTCATGCGCTCCCGGTCACTGCGCTCCCTCTGGAAGTCCTCCTCAAAGATCTTCACCTGAAGGGGCGGGGGTGGGGGGTGGGGAGGAGGGGCAGCTCTGGGTGAAGGCCCGGAACCCCAAGCCTCCTGATGGGTGTCAGACATCAGAGCTGGCTTCACCCCATCTCAAAAATCCCTGTGGGGAGGGGAACAGGCGCACCTCCAGCCCCCCACTCTCAACTTTAGACAGTAGTTCTGGGTACCTCTATTTTATGTTCTGGGCTTCAACATGGGGCTCTATTGGAAAAAAGGATCCATGGCTTACAAAAAAAAAAAAAGGTTGATAGCCATCAACCAGTCCAATCCTCTCACTCTGCCGAGGCCCACAGTGAGGTGGAGGCCACAGAAACAGGTATGAGCGGAGGACTGGCATCCTGGCTCCGAGAGCAGGGGACCCACACACCTGTCCTAAGGCTTGAGGGGTGCCCTGGCGCGGAGCCCCGTCTCCGCTTCTGCAGTTTCACTTTTTACTGCAGATCAGGGAGATGCTAACCAGGTTCGAGATGATTTAAAAGGACCCAAAGCATGGCACCAAATAGCACAGAAACACATGAGGGAGCCAAGACCTCTTCCATTTCCTTTCAATCCTCAGTGTCCCTCAAGGACAAAGTCTCCATTTTATGCTACTATGTCTTTGACAGCTTTCTAGTACTTGTTAATTTCCCTTAAATGAAGGGAAAGAAGACTCAAGTTCAGAGTCTTCATCAGGCAAGAGTATCCAGTTAGAGTTTAATAGCACTATTTTGTCTTTACTGCATTTACTGCTTGTAGTTACTTTTTTTCTTTTTTTTTAATGGAGGTACTGGGGATTGAACCCAGGACCCTACGCTTGCCAAGCATGCGCTCTACTCTTCCACTGTGCTATTACCCTCCTCCCAGTTACTGTCTATTTATGACAGATAATAAACAGGTTTTCCCATTTATAGAAGAAATCTGAAGTTCCCTTTTAAATATATTTAATAAATTTATTTTAAAAATTGTTTTTAAAATACTAGGTAAATAACAGCACAGCTGGAACACAGAGATGGTTAAATCATGAAGGTGGTAGGGAAATGATCTAAATGATGAGAAGGGTAAACCTATAACCAGACAGGGGTCCTGGCCGATGGCCAGAAAGTGGACTACAGATTACAGCTTCCACGTGATTCAAGGCCCATCCTGGGCCCTCAGGAATGCTCCAGCTCCACTGAGCACCTCCTGCCTGCCCTCTTCCCTAAGCCTCACCTGCTGTTTCAGCAATTCGTTCTGTGTGACCAGCTCCTGCTTCCTCAGCAGGCCTCCAGCTCCTTCCGGGCTCCCAAATGCTGTTGGTGGAGATGCTGGGGAAGCCTGCATGCTCAGTGCTTCCTCCAGGGCCTGGGATCAGGAAGAGAGGAGATGAACTCATCACCAGAAGCCCCTAGAAGTCAGGCCCCACTGGCAGGGTCATCCTCTGGGCCCCCTTCCTCATAACAATAACAATAACAATAACAATAACCACCACTATTTAGTAAGTGCTACCTTGTTTGTACACACACATCATTTCATTGAATCCTCTCCATAGTCCTCTAAAGAAAAGATTGTGACCATCATCCCCATTTTATGGATGTGATAAGTGAGGTTCAGAGACTTCAAGTGATTTGTTCAAAGTCATAGAGCAGTAAGTGGCAAAGCATGGATTCAAAGCCAGCATGTGCTCTTAACCAGCAGTCTGAACTGGGGTCTTTATGTGGAAAGGAGAATCTCCCCCTCTCTGAAAAGGTGTGATTCAATTCTCAGCATCCAGACCTAGAAAGAATACTAAGTCCTTTGGGGGCAGAAGTGTCAGTCGCCTTGACAACTGCCTGCCCTGAGATTCTTCAGCTTCTGCAACCCATTCCCATCAAGCCAACCCCTCCATCTCCACCTCTTCTGTGGTTAGATTAGAATGGATTTTAATTTTGACTTAATATTTTACCTTTCCAACCCTGAAAATGGCCTGAAACATCACTAAATAACATTTTGAAAATTTAAAAAGGACCCCTATTTTATCATGTTCACAAAATACTTTTCCTTACGTAAACAGTGTGCTCACGTCCTCTTAAAAGTTTTCCATTAACTGGGTTTCTCCCTCAACCCTGTTAACATGGTGCTTGAGAACTCTGGAACACCTCTACAGACCGGCCACCCTCATCACCACCTGGACTTTACTCCCTGGACAGGGGACTCTGCTGGCCACGCGTCAGCGTTGCTCACAGTGCCTCCCTGGACCGTGGGGGAGATAAAGGAAATCCTCCCCAACTTGGACTTGGGCCCCACTTGGTCCCTCAACGTCCCCAGAAACACGAGGAAATTGCTGAGCCAAGAGTAAATTCAGGATGCTGTGAGGGGAGGCGATGGCTCCACGTTATCCTCCTCCTCCTCCATCTGCCCTGTTTTTTAGATGAGAAGACTGAGGTCCAAGGACAGGGAAAGCCTTGCATTAATCATCCCCACCGGCATCTGCCCCAGATACGCCACAGAAACCTGGAGGGCAGCAAACCTGCCTGGGGCATCTCTACAACCAGCACCACGTACAATACTCTGCCTGGATTTACACCCCTAAATCCCCCAGCTTGGGACAGGTCACTCTTTTCTCTTGAAAACAGGTCCCAAGGCCCCAGACTTGGCATCATCAATGCTTATCAAACACCAAGACCAAACAGAGAGGGTTACGCCAGCACGGCTGGGGCCCAGTGAATGCAAATGAGGAGGCAGAGGGGAAAGGTAAGACACACAGGAAGGGAGGAAAAGCTGAACACCGACTCAAAGGAGGAAAAGCTGAGCCTTTGGAGAATGTTTCCTTTTAAAGCCCCTCCTGTCAGCTCGCTTCTTTAACCCCTGCAATGGAAGGTGGGCAGGACTAGCCTGATCCCAACTAGGGTTCAGATGGCAAAACTGAGGCCCAGAGAGGTTTGAGGGGCTATAAGCTGGGACCAGAACCAGCCCCAGCCTGGCCCGGCCTTTCCGCCCTTTGCCTTGGCTCAGAGCAGAGGGTTTCTGCTTTACCGGGCTCCCCCCCACACCAACCCTGGATCCCCCTTCTCAAGGGCAGGAACCCCAGCCTGTGCTCATCCGTCCCCTTCAGCAAGCTTTTCCTGAGCACACGCCGGGGCGGTGCCCTGGTGAAGAAGCACACCTCCCAGTGCTGGACGGGCAGACAGACCATCAAGACACCATCACAAGGAAGTGCTGGAAGGGGTGTGAAAGGAGCTGCTGGTGCTTTAGGCACATGGAACAGGGAGGCGGGGGGACCCGAAGGAGACTCGGTGGGGAGGGAGGCCTCACAGCGGAAGCAGCACCAAAGTGAAACCTGAACGATGAGCAGGCGGCACGTTGGGGGTGAATAGCACGTCCAAGGCCTGCAGGGGAGCGAGCACCAGGCTCAGCATGCGGGAGGGGGAAGACAGATGGTGAGGACCGCAGGGCTGCAACGAGGCCCTCAGTGCCCGCGCCCTGACCCAGGAATCAGCCCTCCTGAGCTGAGGGTCCGGGGACACCGCCATAGGGCGGGCATTGCAGCGGGGCTTGGGGAAGCCCTGCCTGCCTCACGGAGCAGGGCCGAGGTGCCCACCCTGTTGAGCCGCTGGATCTCCTTCTCCTGGTACTCCCGCTGCCGGGTGAGTGGGCTCAGCTGATCCTGCAGGTACTTGACCTTCTGGCGCAGCTCCTTGGCCTCTGCTGTCAGCTGCTCCTTGTCAGTCTGCAGGGAACACAGGGCTGGTAAGCAGCGGCCCTGGGCTCTTGACTGCCTGCCTCACCCCAAAATGCAGCCATGCCTCTCCTCGCTCTCACCCCACAGTCCCCAAGATTTCACGCACAAGGCTCTGGTGAGAGCGGTAATGTCCGCACAGTCCTGTCTTCAAGGAAGAGGCCGCTCAGCTGAGTGAAAGGCCCTGGGTTCCGCCACTGGCTCCTCTCACAGCGAGTTGAGCCCTCAGGCACTGTCACAGCCCTTTCTGGCCTAAGCTCACCTATCTGCCATGGACAAGGGGCTCATAACATGAGTCATGGATGGGCTTCAGGAGGTCCGTGAGCTCCCAAACTAAGAACAAAATTTTGTGCAACTTTCTAGAGAAAAAAGCCATACTTTCCACCAGATTAACACAGGGGTCTTCTATGATGCACAGAAAGTGATAAACCGAAGGTCTCCAAAGGTCCTTTCAGCTCTTACGGTCTCTGAGCCCAGAGGAGAAAAGGCCCTCAAAGAAATAAACACAGCATAAGGCAAAAAGGGTTCCTCCACAGAGAAGCAAAGTACCGTGAGGTTACAGAGAGAACACTAAGCTGAAAAGAAACCAGGGCAGGCTTCAAGGTGGAAGCATTGACTCCATACCTACTATGGAACAATCAAAGTGCTTCACTGCAAAGAGCCACAGCTGGAATGGCCCTTAGAGGGCATCAAGTCCTAGCCCTTTTATACAACAGGAAATGAGAGGGGCAGTGACTTACTCAAGCCACACAGTAGCTGGGGCTAGGCAAGAACCCAGGTCTCCTAATTCCGGGGCTCTCTCCCCCCTTGCAAGCCAAAGGAATTGTTTAAAATAGAAGAGGGCAGCACGCTGCACCCCCACACTAAACCGTCTACTTTTGTGTGTATATGAGATAAGAGGCCAAGAAAGACACCGAAATGGTACAGTGGTTACCACTGGGGAGGGCCTGGAACTGGGGGATGGAGGTGATGAGAGGAGATGGCCCAGGGAACCTCTCACTGTACCTGTATCATGTGGACATTTCATACCTATGTATTCACAGCATGTGGACTAGGAGGTGGCCACAGGGGTTTGTTTTCATCCCAGCCTTCTGTGACTTTTAGTCAATATTCTGCAAGCTAGCTGGTGATGTGCTTCCAGCCAGAGATCACTCAGGGCAGACTTGGTCCCATCTTGTGGGAGTCGTTGCTGACTCCCCAGTTAAGAGGCTCTCGGGTCAATGTGGCCTCTGTCACCATGTATCCTTATCCACAGGGCCACACTTTGTCGTGAAACATCCCACCTTTCCCCCAGCTGACAGGGAAGTGTCGGTGCCAGGGACTTGTCTCACACCCGGCGTGAGCCAGAGCCCGGCTGACAGGCCAAGGTGTGACTGTATACTCGTGAGAAAAGACAGGGAGTGTCCTCCCGAACATGCTTCTCCAAGGGACGGGGCGGTCATCAAGGCAGGCTGGGTGATAAGGCCCCTGGGTGTCACATGCTGACGGGAGGGAACTCTGAAATGCAACCTATGTTGGAAACGGCCATTTCTAAGTCAGGGAAAAGCCCGGCCGGTGCCCAGTTCTCATGAAGGAGAAGACATCGTGACATAAATAAAATCTCCAGAGAGTCTGGAGGCCAAATGGCTTTTCCTGAAGGGCCTTGGCTGGTGTCAGTTACTCACAGGACAGGTCAGATGCTACTTCTTCAGGGGACCTGCTCCTGGGCACCCCCCCAGAATGAATCCGGTCCCCCTTTATGCCCTCTCCCTGATCCCTGTAACTTCTCCTGTGTCATAGTTAACACACTTCTATTCATTTGCTTCTGTAATTAAACGTTCCACATCTCTTCCCCTGAGAGCGGGGCTGAACTGCTCACCGCTGAGTCTCTGTGCCCAGCACAGCGCCGGTGCATGATCTGCTGAATGATGAAAGGGAGCTTGTCTAGTGCTGGAGCCCCTCCCCCACAAACAGCAGACCCCACAGAAAACACCCAGAGCACCCACCCCATCAAGTGTAACAGCTGAATCCCTTTTACATTCGTGTTTCCCTCTAGAGTTCCCTAAAGATTGTAATCGAACAAAGAGCTCTTCTGTATGAAAACAAGAAAAAAAAAAAAGAATAGCTAATTGAACCCCCTCAGTTTTCAGATGGGAAACTGAGGCACAGGGAAGGGACATGCTTTTGCCTTGGGCCACACAGCCCTTGAGCACGAGAGCCAGAGCCGGAAGCCCGGTCCCCGCCTCCCATCCCTGCTTGTTGACTCCACTGAGCTCCAGGATGACAAGGAGGGGACAGCAGGCCCCCGGAGCTGAACCTGCGGGGCCAGCAGTCACACTTGCCTCCTCCATTTCAATCTTGGACTTGGCCAGGAGGAGCTTGCGGTCAAAGTCACGCTGCTTCTGCTCCCGCTCAGCCTCCAGGTCAGTCACCTGCTTCTGCAGGTCCGCCAGCTTCTGGCGCAGCTCGGTGATCTGGGTTCAGAGGCAGAGAGACAGAGCGTGTGAGGGCCGGGGTGAATGTCCAAGGTTCAATGGCTGCTGTGAGGGAAGCAGCATGCAGAACGCTGGGGAGGCCCCGAGAGCCCAGCTGAGAAGCAGGGGGCCAAGCCTTGAGTTCCCGTCACCCCCACACTACCTTCTGCTCGTACTGCTGCTTCATGGACCGGAAATGCTGGTCCCACTGCTTGTTCACTTCCAGCAGCTGCGGGGAAGACATTGGGGTGCGCAGGAGGTGAGCAGAGAAGGACCAAAGAGAGCCAACTCCACCCACACCAGCTTCCCAGGTGCATGGAGCGTGTGTGGACGGTGGCTATGCACACTGCCTCCATCCTGCGCTTCTCAAAAACCTGCCTCAAAGGGAGTCACTTTTATCAACCACCACATTCTACCACTGCCAGGAAAGGAAGACTAGCACCAAGGCACAGAAGCAGTACACAATTTTGGTGTAGAATTATGGAACACACACTCATGTACAGGGTAATATGGGACCATGTATTAAAACATCAAGTTCTGCTTCTATTTAGCCAAATAATTCCACTCTGAAAAACGTAACCAAGAGAAGCACTTGCACAGGTGTGTAAAAAATACGGGCATTGCTGATCATCTCAGCAATGTTTATATTGCAAAAAACAAGAAAACCTAGAGGCCAACGTGAGCATTGGAAATAAGTTAAGGAAATTATAGAATAAACAGAGAAGGGAGGACTGGGGAGCTCTTCAGAAAGTCAAGTGTCTAATACATTGCCTCTGTTCTAGGATGACACTAAGTATTTGCCATAATCTTGATATAACAACAATCCTTCAGGGAAGAAAAAAGAACCTAACATCATTAAATAGATAAAATAATGGGAAAGGGTATTCCAATTTCAGAAACGTTAATATATGATATAAAGTATTCAGAATTAAAGGAACAGAGAGTATGTTTTATATATAAATATCCTCAAAGATAGAGTTAATTCTAAGAAAAGAAAGGAAAAAGCAATCTGTAATGCAGTAGGTGTGATATCATTTTTACAAACATTATACACTAGTAAGTACATAGCCAAAATTGAGGCATATGCAGTTAACTTTTTCAACTGTGGTCATCCCCAGCAGGTGAGATTCTCGATCTTTTTATAATGAGCATTATATTACTTTAGTAATCAGAAAAAAATATCTTAACAGCAATACAAAAATAAAATAAAAATAAATATGCACATAAACAAAAGACCAACAGAACCTGACTCTCAAATGTGCTGGAGGACCAGGGAGGGCAGAAAGGCCCAGGGACTGGACAAGCTCCTGAGCCGTGTGGAGAGGAGGGGCTCAGGGAACAGAGATGACCAGGCCTCCACCCTGATCCAGAAATACCAGTGCTGGGAGACGGAGGAGGAACAGGCAGGAGATACAAGGGAAGAGCCCCAACTTCTGCAGACTCCCAGCTGATTAGAAGCAGTGCTACAAGTAGGCATGGGCTCTCTCTGTCTGTGACAGTCTCTCCCTGAACCAGCTGTGTGGTGACAGATGAACCCCAGACTCCCCTTTCCTGATGCAGAAACTTGCCTCTTATCACAACCTCTTTCCACCATCCAGGGTTTACCACAGGAGCCTTTCTAAATTACCCCCTCAACAATTTTAGACCATGTCCCAAATGCCTCCTCCTCAGAGTGACTCCTGTAGGCAGGGGGACTTATCAAGAGACAAGAGCCCAGGGCAAGGCAGCATGTCTCACCTGTGGGCAGATGGCTCAGCGGTCACCATGGCAACCGGTCATGGTGACCTGGAACTAGCTGGAGCCAGGAGGCCAAGGAAGGCCTTTGCCCCGCTGGTCCCAGGAGGCAGGAAGGGTGTTTCCTGACCACCACCACCCCGTCCAGCCACCTACCTCAGTGCGCTGCTGCTCCAGCATCCTCACCTTCTTCTCAGCCGCACCCAAGGCCCCCACCTCTGAGATTTTACCTGCTGTCACACTAGCCTGAGGAGAAGCACAGAGGCGCCTTCAGCAAAGCCTCAAATAACAATTCTCTCACCCATTCAGTGCTCCTTTAAGGCTGCCCAGCCCTGAGACCCAGCCCTCTGTCTCCTGCCTCTGTACCCTCCCACCCATCAGGACACTGCTACACATCCCAGCCATGACTGAGTGCCTCCAGAAGACATGGAGATCACTATTCCCCACCCCTGATGGCAGGGCCGCCTAGGCTCTTCCCTCCCCCTCCCCCCTCCCCCCTGATGGCCACTTCTTTCCCTGCCCAGGCTCTAGCTTCTAAGCACTGCCAGCTGCCCTCCCCTTCCACTCCCATCAGCCAAAAATCCTCTGGCCAAGGAGGCCAGTGTTACATGTTTTTTTTTTTTTTAAACATTTTACAAAATGTTTGCTCTTTAATTTTTTTTTAAAAAGATACACAAATAAAGATGTGTGTGCATGGGTGATGAATACATGGATTTCCTGGCTCTGACCTCTCAGAGGACCCAAAGCAACGTCACTGCAATGGCAGTGAGCACAGATCTTGGTTTCTAAATGCCATTCTCCAACTAAAAGAAACAGGGCTCCCTGGAGAAGTGGTCTATTTCAGGGTTGGGGCAGGGAAAATACAGTGAGTAGGAAACACCTTACAGGGCCAGAAAGTAAGGATGTGCTTGGTCATCAGAATAATATTAAGAAGGAGATGGGCGTGTCACATGGGCAAAGGGGACAACCTGAAAAAGCTTCGTATCACCAAAGCTGGAAAAACGTGAACGAGAAAATAAATCGCGATTGTGTTGGATTATAAACCAAAGAACAAAATAAATATCCTTGAGTCCGTATTAATAGAAAGAAATAGATGAATAAATAAATAAATGGGGGAGAAGGAACAACTCCTCTTTACAGGAGAGTTCCAATGAATAAACAGAAGGAATGAGGGAAATACAAAATCGCCATTAGAATAGTTCGTAATAAAAATCACCGCCAGTGAGATCCCCCAGGGGATGCCAAAATTAGTGTACGGAAACAGAGGACACCTGCAGCCTCCAAGTTTCTCCTCAAAGATAAGTATTTGTTTTAAAAGAGTAAGTATCTGTTCATTATAAAGGGGAAATCGATCCCTTTATTACAGAGAAAACTGACAAGACACTCCTTTAGTCTAACGACCAAGATTAACAGTAAATAGACACAGTGACGTCATGTACCCTTGACATGATGCAAGATGTCACTCCCACAGTCTGCTCGTCCAAGTCCAAAACATCAGCCTCAGCATGAGAAAACATCAGGTGGTCCTCAGACTGAGGGACATCCCACAAAGTAACTGACCGGTGTAACTCAAAAGCCTCAAGCACGTGAGAGATAAGAACCACTGGGGACTGTCACAGACAGAGGAGGCCAAAGATACACATGACAACTAAATGCAATGGGGGGTCCTGGATTCAATCCTGGTACAGAAAAAGGACATGAGTAAAAACTGGTGAACTCGAATGAAGTCTGTAGCTCAGTTCACAGTCCTGCATCCGTGTTCCTTTCCTGGTTTTGATTAACTGAACCACGGTTACGTAAGATGTTAAGGGGATGGGGATATGGGCACCCTCTGGACTATTTTTGCCTCTCTTCAGTAAGTTTAAAGTTATCTCAAAATACAAAGTTTAAAAAATATTTTTTAAAATAAGAACTATTGAGGTGAAATGGCAGAACGAAGCTAGCAATCCAGACATTAAGCACCAGCTCTACCTCCAAGGCCCTGCATGATGTAGGCCAAGACTCACACCTTCTCTGGGCCTCAGGCACAAGGAAGACCAGTCAGGATGGGCTCTGAAGGCCCCAACCTCTGACAGCCTGAGGGCCTGACAGCATCTGTCCCAGAGTCACTGCCCACATTCTATGTCCTGCCTTCCCAACCTCCTCCACACTCCTCTGTGGCTTTGGTGGGGCCTGAGTGCAGAACTTGTGGGGCTCAAGTGCCCCCTACAGGCTAAGGTCTGTAAGCACATCACAGAACCAGGGAGTAGGGGGAGAGGGAGGGCTGGGGGACGCCCTCCAGGGATCATTACCTCTTTTAAAGAAAGTGAGAGATGGGCCTGCCCCGAGAAGCCAGCTGCCTCCTGGAGGAGAGCTGTGCTTAGCCTTACTGGAGGAGGAGGAAGAAGGTGTGTCATGCTCCTGGGGATGCATCCCTAACCTCCACAAAAAAGAGGAGTCTGCCAACCTGGCTGCCGGCACCAAAGCTGCCATTAAAAGCAATGGCCAATGCTCACTGTCCACCACATGCCAAGTGTTAGATCTACTTTACAAATGTCACATCGCTGAATCCTCTAATCACCCTCTGGGGTAGGTGTTATTATCTCATTTTACAGAGGAGGAAACTGAGGCCAGAGGGTTTATGCAACTTGTCCAAGACAGACGCACCAACAAGAGGGAGAGCCAGCATTCAACTCATGACACTCCAGGGTATGGGCTTCACCACCGCCCACAATGCACGCCCCCTATGGGGCCTTCCTCCCTGGCAGGGCGATAAGAGCATCTGGCCTTTCCAAGGAGTCCAGTGAGATGAGCTGATGTTGAGGGCTTTGGGTGAGAGAAGGGGCCTGCCCACAGACTTCCGAGAAGCCAGGGGTGATTAGGAGAGTCGGCAAGTCACCTCCACAAGAAGGCAGGCAAAGCAGGCTCTGAGTTGAGGGGTAAATGAAAGAGGAGAGGGGCTTCATGGGCTGGGATTCAGGAGGCCATTCATCAGCATGTTGCCCACCCACCCCCAGTCTGCCTGAGAGCAGGTGGATATGGGAATCTTGATGATGTGATGTCACAGGCCCTTTCCAAAGCTCCTGCCATGGAGCAAGAGTCCCAGCCCTGCCTTCCTGACATGCAGAAGGAGGTCCAAATCAGATAATGGATTTGCAAATCCTAAGTAAACTCTCCATTGCCACATAGCCATGGATAATTAAGTTATTAGGATAATTGTTAGTATTACATAGATGTGGGGTTTGTTAAAGACGCTGAATCCTGCTGTGCAGCCGTTAAACCTCATTAAAGGGGGAAAACATATCAGTGAAAAGGCTGAGATTCAGCTCTGGAAGGGGAAAGGCACAGACTTGGCAAGGGGACAGCCAGCTCCCTCCTGCTCAGGAACTGGATGTGAGCCAGTGCTGGGAGCAGCCACGCAGAGGGGGCAAGTCAGCCAGCCCAAGGCATTAACAGGCCCTGCAAGTTGGCCCACACCCTCCTCCCTGCATGTCAGAGGCCCCAGGGCGCAATCACAGGAGCTTAACAGAGTCCCCTCAGGGGCTTTCTCAACCTAACACCCTAATTCCACCAGGAGAATCAGAGTTAAACTGTTATTTACAGCCACCCTGTAAGAGATCTTGACAAACTGGAATGAGTTTAGGGGATATGCCCAGATCGCACAAATGACGTGTCTTTATGAGCAATGACCAAAGGAACTGCAGCTACTCAGCCTGGAGAAGAAAAGGCTTGTGGGGGCCACGGAGCCACAGTCCCCAGCAGCCTGGGCGCGTGCCCCAGGGGATGGGATGCTCTGTGTGGCTGATGGCAGAATAAGGGCCGAGGAGTGTAAGACCTAGGGAGGCAGACTGTCAGGCTGACTAATGACCAGAACCTTTTAACAGTGGAAGTGGCTGCAGCAGGAGGAGGTGAGCTCACGTGGCTGGAGGCTGGGCAGTCGGGGTGCTGAGGAAGGAGCTGCTGACCTACATACCTGTGGCTGTGGGGCTACCTCCTTCTTGCCCGCACCTTCCAGCTTTGGTGAGCCTGGCCGCCCGGAGGCACCATCTTTGCCGCTGCTCGTCAACAACTTCTTGAGCTCCAGGTTTTCCTCCCTGGGTTGGAGGCAGACAGAGAGGTCACACTGCTGGCCCTGAGTTGAGGGGGCTGGGGGCCTCGGACCTACTACTCATCTCAGTTGCAGGTGAGTCCTGGGGAGGAAGGCAAGTGCCTGAAATCTGCCCCTTAGGCGCAACCACAAAGGGCATCCTTAAGCCACTTTGCAGGGCTTCCCTAGAAGCCTCTGATTCTCACCACAGGGTTTCCCCAACTGTGGGATGTCTGAACACGTGAGATCTTCAGGATGCACCCACGCTGCATTAAATAACCCTGGACCACACTCCTTGAAGAAGTGACACCCTTTCCAACGATCCTCAGACTCCCTGTGTAGAGCACGCGAGGCCAAGTCTCAGTTTGGTGCTGCAGGTTTGGAGCACCTCTCCGGTACCTGCTAGTCTCCTGCGTTAACAGAGAAAGCGCAGGTTTCAGGCTCAGAGACTTCAGTGGGCAATCAGCCAGAACTAACCACCATCCCTCCAACTTCACTGCATTTGTTGTTGGAGTTATCTTCTATTTACTGCAGGTCATGCTGGTTTTCATTTACTCTAGTGCAAGCTTTCTTTATAATAATTTTAAGTAAAAGCATGATCCAAATTAACGTGAATTCTTGAGTAAATAATAGGGTGGGTGATACAAGGCATAAGAAAAACGGTGATGTGGATTCAGGTACGATTGAAATATAGAAACTATTTCTTCATATTCTATTTGTCAGCTGGGTTCCCACACAATAAAAGGAAAACAGAGAAGTAAAGTGGCTTTCCCAAGGTCAAACAGTGGGGACTGGCCCTCTTGCCTCCTAACCATGAGTCTTTTCTCCAGCCCTGGTTTTTGGTGGAGTCATTATGGCTATAAAACTCCAACTGCTTGGCCATCCAGGAGTCAATCAACACATATGGCCTGGAAACCGCACAGTGGTAGTCTCACACGACTCCCTCTGGACCTCCCTTGGCCTCGGTCTCCCTCTGCATGATGAAGGGTTTGGCCCACATAATCTCAAACGGCCCTCCGAGCTCTGACAGTCAAGATCAGTGCTTCTCAAGTGCCATCCTGGGCCCACCCACATCATAATCACGGAGGCCCACTGGAAAATGCAGATGCCCAGGCTTCTCCGCAGGCTCACTGAACGAGAATCTCAGCACAGGAGGAAGGGGCGGGGAGGGCAAACTTGTAATGCCTTCCCGGACCCTCGGTGGTCTTGATGCACAATTAAGACCCAGTAGCCTAGATGAGCAACCCCTGACTGTTCTCAGGAAAACAGCAAGACAGGATGGTGACCGGCAGGGGGCAGCAAAGTCCTGCGCCCTCTCTCCAACAGCCAGCCCGCCCGGTTAACAGGCTGAGGGCGCAAGTTCCCAAGGATGGAGTGTACCTTGTATAGACCTTCTAAAACTCTCAAGGCACTTTATAAACAGGTACTCTCCAAGGTATTAAAAGAGCCAGAGACGAAACACCAAGGTACCCAAGGAGAAGGAACAAGAGACCTGACATCCAAAGCAGGGCCCTGGGCACAGACCTCAGAGCTCTCAGCCCAGAAACCAGAGCCACGCACCACCGCCCTCCTCCTGCCCATCCGCTCCTCACCCCTTCCCTGAGGAGCCTGGACTCACCGCAGCCTCTCAGCAGCCTGATCCCGCTGTTCCAGGCCCTTGTCCAGCTTGGCCTTCAGGGCCTCATTCTCCTTCCGAAGCTGCTCACACAGGGTCTGCGGGGCAGAGAGGGAGACGGGGGTAAGGTAAGGGAAGGGGTGCATCCCAAATCCAGCTTGGTACTGGAGGGCAGGGGAGGAATCATAGCTACACCAGGTCCCAACACAGCATCCCCTTTGCATGGCCTCAGCCAATCCCTCGTGGGACAGCAGGAGCCATACCATGAGGCCCATCCAGGCTCCTCTATGCATCCTCTCCGTCAGGAGCTAGCCGTGAGGATGCCTGATCAAGAATCAGCCTAGGGGCCTTCTGGACTCCCAAGGCAAAAAGCATCAACCCTCCTCCTCCTTCACTGCTGTTCCCACAGCCTGAAATGCCCTTCCCCACCAGCCTTCCCCTGACTGACTTCTACTCCTACTTCAAGTCTCTGCCTAAATGTCACCTCCTCAGAGAAGTCCTCCCTGACTCCCACATCTCAAGTGAGTCAGGTCACCTCCACTGTCCTCACTCACAGCCCCTGCTCTCACCCTTCTCTGTACCTGTGATAATTAGAGCTAAAGAACCAGTGGTGGTGCTACTTTCTTAATGCCCACCCCCCACCCACTGCTAGTCCATGAACTCCCAGAGGGCTGGGACCCCCTCACCACTCTCTTGTCCTAGGGATTTCTGCCAGATCCCCAGCCCAGGGCCCAGCACAGCTTGTCATTTAACTCCACTGCAGGAAGACTGAATGGCTAAATGGCTAAATGAATAAATGAAACAGGAAAACCCGAGTCCTAGGAGGCCTAAAGCCTAGTGAATTTGGAGAGCGTGCGAGGCTTCCGGGGTGAGAGGTTGTCAGACGGCAAGTCGGAAGACAGGGCACTTGGTCAAAACCTCACCAGTTCCTCGGTGTGGCTCAGGGTTCCCTCGCTTCTGAGTCACAGTTCCCTCCCCTGCAAAATGGAACACCTGCTCCTTCCCTCCCCCCTTTCAGGAGCTGTGAGGACGAAGAAGACAGGAGGAGTGCAAGTGACTTGTGAGCTGCCAGGCACTTGGTAACACCTGAGGACTCGCGCCTGAGTGCAACGAGGTGGGGGGCATGGAAGACAGGGACCAAAGCTACACACTTGACTCTGTTTTAAAGGGAGGCTAAATGCAGGTGAAATAATTTGCAGGAGGTTGTACCGCTATTAAGAATCACCACTGGGCTTAAACTCCATCTGGCAGACCCTGAACAGTGCCTCCTTCCCCTGTGACGAAGGAGCAGGGAAGGGAGACGGCAGCCTGTAAGCTGGGCTGGGGGCACAGACATTCTCCCACATCTATTTCCCAGGCTCGCCGTGATCGTGTGACTAGTTCTGGCCAATGAAAGGTGAGTGGAAGGGACAAGTGTCACTTCTGGGCTTGGCCATGCACAGTCCTCTGGTCTCTTTTTCCCAGAGGCTGCCTCATATTCCAAAGGGCACAGGACAGTGGGCCTCTATGTGACTGTGGAGCAGAAACAAGCCCCAGCCACACAGAACGTGAGGGAAAACTTTTATGTTACCCAGGGAGATTTCAGAGTTGTTTGTTTCCACAGTAAAACCGAGCCCCTCCTGACCAACACAGGAGAGACCTGGGAAGGCTGAATGAAGGAGACAGCCTGGAACTGGTGGGGACTCAGACACGAAGGAAGAGAAAACCACTGTGACTGGCTGCAGTGCCCAGCAGAGGCCTTGTGCCAAACCTGGCCTTGGAAGTGCTGAGTGAACCAAGAAACCAATCAGTGTATGAATGAGGGGGAACCGGATTAATCTGCCTCCACCCACAGGTTGGGCAAATACCCAGGATGCCATGGCCCTGGGCAGGGCCTCCAGGGAACAGAACGCCCTGCTGTGGTCACTACAGGAGGCCAGGACAAGGCCTCACATGCTCTCTGCCCTTCCAGGCTAGAGGGCTACTTCCTCCGAGTCTCTGGGCAAATGTCCTGGGCACAAAGCAGCTGATAGACAGAATACATCACAAAGGTCATCACTTTCCACCAAAGGGGCTAAGAGAGCTCCTCTGTGAGTTCCTTTGTTCACATTCATTCATTCGTTCATTCACCAAATGCACACTCAGCACGTATTAAGTGCCAGACGCTGGGGTACAGTGGTGAATACACAGACAAGGTACCTGCCCCTCTTGTGAGCTTACATTCTAGCAGGGAGCACAAGGGGAAAAACACAAAGTAAGTAAACCGCTTAATAAAATAAAATTATTACAAACTATGAGAAGAGCTAAGAAGGAAACAAACGGGAGTCTGGTATAAAAATAACGGGTTGGCAGGACCCCTTGTATGAGGCCTGGTATCAGTCCTCATTTCAAAGCTGAAAAGGAGACACTCAAAGTCTGGGCAGTGCACCAGGTTCACCTGCCCAAAGCTCAGCCTTGACATCCCCGAGCCTCGCCGACAGACAACTGAAGGCTGTCTCCCTCAGCCTGGCCCTCCAGGCTCCAGTCACCACTCCCAGCGTAGCCCCTCATCTGTCTTCCGCCTGGACACCCCTCCTGCTCTTGCCGACCCAGGCCCTTCCCAAGGCTGCACACAGCTAACACCTCCCACCACCCATCAACTGGTCACTCCAATGTTACAGACATGAGTGAGACCACAGGGCGGTGACTGGCACAGAGGAGGGAGGAAGGCTTCCAGTTACAGCTCTGTCACTAAGGGGACAAGTGCTCAGGGCCTAAGCAGGCCCTCTTGGAGCCTCAGTTTCACCACCTGTGAACCTTTCCCTACTCCCAAGCCCTCGAGGCTCAGATCCCCTTCCCAGTGTGGATGCCCAATCACCACAATATCACTGACCACTTTTCAAGCACTTACTATGTTCTCAACGCTACTAGAGGCTTCATTTAATACTCACTGCAGTTCCCTGAGGGAGGAAGCTCCAGACCCATGTTACCGATGAGGACATTGAGGGACAGAGAGGATAAGTGACTTGTTTAAGGTCAGAGAGCAACAAAGAGTCACTGCTGGAACCAAGGACCAAATGGCCCAAGGCCTGGCCTGGTCTAGGAAGAAAATCTGACTTCATTCCCATTTTCGTAACAGGGAGGGTTATGAAAGAAAGCTCCCTCTCTTGGGGAGGCAGGTTGGGATGGGAGTTGAGAGCATGGGCTTTGGGACATGACAGATCAAAGTTCAAATCCCAGCTGCACCATCTACTAGCTGGGTGACCTCAGGCAAAAAAAAAAAAATCACCTCTGAGAGCTATGGTGGGAATAATGATGGTCCTACCTCAGGGGTGAGGCAGACATACGAGAGGCCATCCTCTGTCCCCTCTCTCCCCACCTGTATGTGAAGAACAAGAAGGGCCGAGCTGCTGCCGACCTACCCACAGCCAGAGCCTCACGGGTAAACCCAACCATGAAATTTGCATCGTCCACCCCATTATTTCCCAATTTCCTTCCTCTTCCTTGTCCCTTCCCACAACTTCCTTACCCTGCTCACCATCTTGAACAAGAAGCCCAGGTCGGGCCCCCAACCTCACCCTCAGAACTCCCCGAGGAACCCTGGACTCCCCAGCAGAGCTGGAGGAAGCGGAAGGGGAACCACACAGCCCAGCGCAGCCCAGGCCACCCTCCCCGGCCCGGCCTCACCTGCAGGATGGAGGTGCGCTGCTCGTTCTTGTGCACCTTGGAGGCCAGCCGGTTGAACTCGAGGGCCATGCGGCTCAGGTGCGTGAAGAGCTGGCTGCGGTCCGGCTCCTCAGCACACACGCTCAGGGTGGTCTCCAGGCGCTGCAGGTGCAGCATTAGGTTGCTGTCCTCGTGGGGCAGGGGGCCCAGGTACTGCGGGGTGGGGAATGCAGACTGCTCTTCAGCACCATCTGAGTAGGTGACACCAGCCATTCCCCCTCCACTTCCCCGTTCCTCATGACTCAGTTTCCCCCCATCCCAGCTCAGCCCGGGGAAATTCTCCAGTTACGCAGGTTCCCTGTCTGGGGCTGAGTCACAGGGCAGGACCTGGGACTCCCAGGCCACTGGCTGGCTTACCAGTCGTGGAGCCACCTGCCTCCCACATTCAGGCCTTGCCGAGTGCCTGTGGGTAGATCACTTGTCCACTGGGCCTCAGAATCCTCAGTTACTAAATGTCCACGCCCCCTTTCTGCCCTCTGACCACACAGGGTCCTCATGCAGGTGAACTGACATGAGAAAGCAGGGGCCCAGGAAAGGGTACCCCTCCACGTGCAGCCCTGCTCCTTTGGCTCAGGGATTGCGGGCCAGGTTAAGAATCCTAGCTCTAGATAGCTCAAAGGACCCCAAACTAGTAGAAAATAGAAGAAAAGAAGCAAACCCTGGGCCAGATAGTCCAGTCAGAATTCATTCTCTCTCTCCCTGTCTCTCTCCTTTCCATCTCTCCTCTTTCTAGAACACTCTCACCATAGACAGGGCCCAAGGTTCCACAGGGGCACCTGAAGCTGATGGCATCGAGCTCAGTTCACCTCCCAGGCGTCCGAGGCCCCACCTTCCCCTGCAGGAGCCCCCACACCTCCTTGTGCTTCATTCCCACTGTGTCCCATCTGCTCGTCTTTCCCAGCCCTGCCCGTTTCAGCTGCTCAGCAGGCCTCCCCTAAACATATATGGGAGCCACAGGAAGTGAGAGCCATGGGGAGCCTCCGCTTTCAGGCTTGGAAACCAATGTACATGGAGAAGGAACTTGTCCAACGTCGCCCGGTGAGTCAGTCAGGACTGGAACTTGGGCTTCCTGACTCCCTGTCTCATAGTGACTTCCCGCATCTGAGCTCTGCAGCAGTGGAAATGCCCTGACAGCCACAGTGGTGTTCAGTGAATGCCTAGATAATATTGTTAGCGCCTTATTCTAACAGATACCGCTGCTTCCTCAATTCTGCCTTCCTTCCCCACTGCCTCTTTCCACGAAGGATCTGAGGTGGCAAATGATGCTCTATTTAAGCCTCATAAATTGCCTCATCCCTCTGACCTCTCTGACTGGCCTACAAGCCCCCAGAGGGCATGGAGGCTGTCTTGTCTTTGCTCAGCACAGATTACGCACATAGTGCTAAGCAGGAACCTATTAATGAGATGAAGTTACTGGCCCAAGGTTATAAGAGTGAAATACTTTCTGAGCAGCGGTCCTCGACCAGCTCCGCAGAGCTCTCAGGGACACAACAGGACAAGGGACTGAAGTTTCCAGGAGACGAAACACAGACCCTTCTAATACTCAGAGCTGCCTGATGTGGTTGTGAGCCCCTCGTCACTGAAGGTATGCCAGTGCAAGCTGGAGGACCATGTGATGGGGACGACCTTGCATGGGGACTGCACTGATTGCACAGAGGCAATCAGTGAACTAAAGAGCAACATTTATGTCCCAAATCCTTGGTGGAAGGAGGCAGTGGAGACCGAGGTTAACAGTGAAGGATTAGACCACAAACTGCCTGTGTAACAGCCAAAAAAATCTCAAAGTGAGGAGGGAGGGAGGAGAATAGGTCTTTAAGACTATTTTAAGACTTAAAGACTTTTGAAGGTCTTTAAGACCTTTGCAATGGTTCTCCAAAAGACTGCCATTTTAAGAGAGAGCAGGAGGACAGAGCTGGAGTAAAGGCAGCAAGTAGGATAAGGTACAGGATGAGGATGCTGGGTGGACACCCCAGGGCCGGGGGGCTGTGTGTGCGTGTGTGCGTATGTGTGTATGTGCGTGTGTGTGCGCATGTGTGTGTGGAAGTGGAAGGTCTACCCTCCTCCCTGTGTGCCCCGAAGGGGAGCCTGGGGGGGGGGGGACTGGGAGCCTGCACAGAAGGGCCAATCACCTGCTGTAAGCCAGTCTGGGCCTCTCTGACCCTTTCTACTCTGCCCGGGCTAGGAGCCCACAGGCCCAAAGGCTGAGTCATAACGTGGAGGTGCCCGGTGCTCGGCAGAAATCAGCGGGGTTGGCAAGGTGCCCAGGATTTCACAATGTTGTCTGCTTGTGCGGCCCATGGGAAAGTCACCAGCCAGGCATTTGCATGTGTGAGCAGGAAGCACCCCCCTCAACACGCCACCCCGCCTGCTCTGGCCCCTCACGTGTCCCCAGGTGACTCCAAGGTGCCCAGGGGACGAGAGCAGGTCCTATGCCTCTTCCCCGGAGCCAGGTGATTGAAACAGAGAGGAGACGGGGGACATGCCCAGGGGACCTGCCGTCTACTCACCGTCGGGTCTCTGGTGCGGCCACTGCTCTCTGGTGGAGAATGCCCCTCGGTGGGGACCACTTCAAATTCAGAGGAGGTGCCCTGTGCAGAAGAAGGGAGCCAGGGGCTGCCTGAGAGAAAAGCACCTCACCCCACCTCTTGGGCCCCGAGGCTGAGAGCATCGAGGGGTAGACATGGAAGGACAAAATCCCTTATCATGTCCAAGTCCCCTGGGCGCCCCTCCGTGTGAGGGCAGCCAGCCCAGGAAAAGCTCAGAGACCGTGAAGCGGGAATCCCGGGAAGTCCGCCCGCAACCCACAGTGTGGGTCGAGGTCACATCCCTCTGTTGCCCGTTTCCTCATCGGTAAAACAGGGATACTGGACTACCTGACTTCAGATCGCTTTAGCACTTCAGGATCGTATCTTTTTTAAATGCCTTGCACTTTTAAAATGTCTTCCTGAACTCCAGTTTTTCTTAAAGCAACCCATGGAGTGGTCAGAAGGTTGCATCCCCTTTGGACAGAGGAGGAAACTGAGGATATATCATTACTGAATGCAAAAGTAAGGACTGCAAATCCAGCACTCCTGCTGTGGCACCAGGGCTATCGCCTAGGCCCGGGTGTCTCCAACTGGTCACAGACAGCAGTTAGCATGGCCATTGCCACGATGGTCCCGTGCTAGCCTTCCCAGCCCAGTCCCAGGGATCCCAGAGGAGAGGACTGATCTGTGATAAGTCCCAGAGAGGTGCTGACAAACCTGAAGAGACTTTTTCAAGACACACCCAAATCCAGAGTGGCTAAGGACTCCAGGCTTTCCCACGCCTCCCAGCCACTCCAAGTAGAAGGTACTGGCTGTGCAACCAACAGATGGGCCGATGGTCCCTCTGAACAGCAACTGGCTCTGGACTTGCTCCTAAACCTAACAAAGGCTAATTCAGCCTTCCCTGGTCCCAGGAAAGGGCAGGGGTGGGAGGATCTCTGTGCTCAGCCTCTGCTGAGCCTCATGGCCACCAAGAACCCAGCTCTGGATCTCGGCACCACCCTAGAAAGTTTCCCTTTCACCTCTCCATTTTGCTAGTTGTCTGCGTGACCCTGGAAAATGCTCTTCTTTCTCTGGATCTGATCTGTGGGATGGAGACTCTAAATGATATGACCACTTGGGTCCCCTCCAGTCCTACGATACCAAGCAAAACTTCTCAAGGCAAATCTGCAGAAGATAGTTGCTGAGCCCCTGCTGAGAATGTGAGTTCCATGTCGCATCTGTCTGCTTTCCTAGCACTGTGCAGTCCATTCCTGCAGAACAACATGCAACCTAGCAAATGGGAGGCACTCCTTGTGCATATCAGGGTCCTCCTGGTAAGATTTAACTTCAACCTTCACTTGAAAATGGGGAACCCGAGGCCCCAGACAGACTGAGATCAACTTGCCAATATCACCCAGCAAGTAAGAAGCTAGGTTTCCTGACCCCAGCCCTCTCTCATCATGTTTCTGCCCATGGGACCTTGAAATCCAGGCGACTTTCAGCCATGACTCCAAATACAACTTACACTGGATGGAGGTTTGGGGATTGGCTCTGGCTTGTCGCAGGGGTGTGCAGGGTCAGCGGGAGGTGCTGGGACATCTGCATCCTTTCCTGGAGAATTGAGAAAACGTGGATAAGCAGCAGGGAAAAGAGAAAAGCCCAGATGCCACCTTCTTAAGGATAGCCTTGGCCAGGGGAGTTCTCAGAGTTCACTACACGAGTCCAGGAAACTGGGAGGGGGTCCCAGCATGGCCAGGGGGCCTGGGAAAACAACTGGCTCAGGAATGATGGGGTGGAACCTGGGCAGAGAGAGACCATCTTCCCTGGACTTGCTGGGAAAATCCCAAGGTGGTCACTGCTCCTTGCTACCCTGGACCTGCCTCAATGTGACAAGTACGACAATTTACAATTAATGAAATGTTTTTATATTTATCATCTCAGCCAACTCACAGGACAGCTTTGTACCCCATTTTAAAGGTAAGGAAACTGAGACATACAAAGGTCACAACCTGCCCATGGTCACACAGCCAGCAAATGCAGAACCAGAACTTGAACTTGGCTCTCCCTCCATGACCTCCTGCAGCTCTTGCCACAGGGAGCCCCTCGAGGGTAGTTGCACGTCTGCCTCTGGGGGTGGGCTCAACACCCACCCAGGACTCAGGAAACATTGGTCAATGGACAAGTGGAGGCTGGAAATGCCCACTGCCGGCAGCCCAGCAGACTCTGAGATCATCGCTTTCCTCCATGTGTCCATTCAGCAAATGTAACCAGCAGCCAAAGAGAAGGCAGGCACATCGGCCTGGGCTGAGACCATAAGGCAGAGCCGTAGCAGGGGGCATGTGAGCCCCATGCGTGGGAACCTTCTCCTCCTGAGTCCCAGACCTTGCTCTGGACTTGGAGACATGCCAGAGGAATGCACGGTGACCACACACAGGACTTCAACCCTTAGTCACAGTCAACGCTTTCCTTTACTAGGTAGCATGTGAAACCTGACATCTGACAGACACTGCAGCAGGCTGATGGGCAAGTCCAGTTCTTCCAAGGGCCTCAGCCTCCCCAGCTGTAAAATGGAAGGAGGGGGCCAGACCACAGAGCTTTTGACTCAGATGCCAACTCGAGCGACCCAAAGTAGCTTCCTGGAGCATGATGTCTGGCACATAGTAGCTGCTCATTAAAAATTTGCTAAGTGTGCTGGTAAAGATCCTGAGTCCATATTCTGAGTGCAGTGTGTGGTGATCCATTTCTAACATCTGCCAGGGCCTCAGGGGTGCTGAATCACCAGCCACTTTGGGACAAGATTATTCTGAAGTCCCTTGCACATCTGACTTTTTGGGGGATGGTTTAGCTAAAACATGACTGGGAAGATGGCCTGCGGCCTAGGGATGAATGAAGGAGATGTGGATTTGTGACTGAGGAGGGAGTCCACGGTTAAGGGATTAGAGAGGTAGAAGATCAGGGAAGGCAGAGGACAACCTGGGTTCTCTGTGTACCTGTGAGCTCGGCCAGGTGGTCGAAGGAGGCCAAAGAGGGAGACGGCGGTGGGAGAAGCTCACTGTCCTTGACCAGCTCCTCTGCCTTCTGCCGCAGCCTGGACGCTTCCATCTGGGACTCTTCCAAAAGCTCCCCTGGGGGGACAATGAGGAAGGGAGGAGCAAAAGGAATTATTCAGCTCAGTACGCTGGTTCTCCTGCCCTAGGCTCCTAAGCCTGCTTCTGCCTGGCTTCTGATGCTCCAGGCCCTGGGCTTCACTCCCCCATCGCCTTGTGGGCTGAGTGGGGCACACATCATTCTAGCCCACAACCCGAAACTGGCCTGAGAAGGAAGAGGTCTTGCAATCACGAAAAAGGAGCAGAGGGGAGTCTAGAACAAACTCCTGGCCCCTGGCCCCTGCTTCCTTCCTCACTCCTGACACAACAGGCTGGAAACTGCACAGAGCCAGGGGCTCTCTTAGCCCACCATCATGGTCCCCGGGGGGCTCCCCACAGCCTACGGCCCACAGTCAGGGCCTGCTTGAAGGGAGGAGACCCTTGTAACATCAACCACCCCTCTGGGCCTCAATTTTCCTTCTCTTACAGGTGGAGACAGGGAAACTCCAGTCCTCCTTCCCCAATCTGCCATTCTAAGCAGAGACTCGCCAAGCAAGGAAAAAGCATTCGGAAAATTGGGAGTTGTGCTCGCCCCTAAAGATTAATAAGCCCTGAGAAGATGGCAGCAAGGCAAAGGAAGAGTTTTAGGAGTATGGAGGAAAGAGAGACCCCCTCTGGACGAGGAAGTCAGTGAATGCCTCGCCTGGAGGAGGAGAGGGCACCTGAGCTGGCGGCTGATGGACAGGGACTGTTAAGTCATGTGGAGGTCAGCGGGCTTGTTCTAGGCAGTGGTGGCAGACTGAGCAAAAGCCAGGAACAGAGAAATCCAGGGGCCTCCTCCCACCTTGCTTCAAGCCAAGCTCGGCTCCCTGCTCCAACACTTGGGGACCGTTCTTGGGTTGCCCTGGTGATGCCAGCTCTCCCCATTTCTGGCGCTTCTGGAAGACAGACCATTCTACTTCCATGCCCACAAATTGGGCCTTTCAGCTCCCTCTCCCCCACCCCATGCCTCCTTCTCAGTCCCCCAAGGCTTTCTGAGTCTGTCATCATGGTTCTGGGGTGCTAGGGACTTGGGGCTGGGAGTGCAGCCACCATGTACAGAAGTGCATGAAGATACAGCTGTGGACCAGGAGGGAGAGGGATGTCTCGGGCAGAGGCACATGCCAGCTGGCACAGCAGGCTGCAGGGAAGAGGCTTGCAGGGAGAGCACAGAGTCTGCTTTACCTAACATCTTTATCCCTTGCATTTTTTCCTTCAGTCGGGAATTCTCCTCCACTAGGCGCTCAAAAGCTGCGGATGCCTCTCCCAGAGGCACGCCGCCCCCAGGGTCGTAGATCCGGTATGGTCCTCTCCCTTCCATGAGGGTGGCTCAGCCCCTGCCGTGGTGCCCGCCTGGCTGTAAGGACAACAGCAGTATGTCAGGGGGCTGGCCAAGCCACTGAGGCATCCTAGTCAGTCAAGGCCCCATAACCCAAAAGAGAACACAGCACTTCGGGCTGGTCTGGCCGTGGTACAGGAGAGCAAGACAGTCACCTCCTTTGATCTGGACACTTTGCCTTTATTAACGCAACCTACGAATGACATCAGTTTCTTTCAGCAGCTCACTGCATTGCTGGTTCATTTGGAACAGCAGCCAGTTGCGAGGTGCCATGGGGAGTACTTGAGAGCACTGGCCTTGGAGTCAAAAAACTTGAGCTCGTGGCCTGTTGACCGGGTCCAGAAGGAGAGGGACCCTGCATCACTGCACCCCCAGTGCCAAGCACGGTATCAGCTATGACGTGAATACCCAACAAACACTGAATGAATACATGATCTAGCTATTAACTCACTGCGGGATCATGGGCAGTCCCCTCCCCTCTCTGAGGAGGGGAAATGAAAGTCTTACACTAAATCAGTGATCTTTAAAGTGAAATACTTGTGCCCAGAGGGATAAGCAAGTCAATCCAATCCAAAGCTCCATTTATATGTATGTTATCTTTTAAAAAAGAAAGACCAAGAAGAAAACCCCCTGACTAATATTTAATATACGAATTGACACTGTCAACCTCCTCCTTCAGTCTCGTGTCATGTATGGTCTGTCCCTTCCAGTTCTAATGAACAGATGGATTTTCCATCAAACCACCATCTACTTATGCAGCAAGTGCTCTGCATTACTCTGTTCAATTTCCCCTACTTTATTTCACTTGAAACCGCACTGCAAAGTGGTTTCAGAATCCCAGTTCTGTGACTTAGTAGAGAAACTTCCTTCTTGCATTCATTCAACAATTATTTACTGAGTATCTACTCTGTGCTGGGTACTAGTCTAGGTGCTAGGAAATTATCAGCAAACAAAATAGACAAAAATCCCTCATGGAGCTTACATTCTAGTGGTGGAGGCAGATAAAGTAGATAGAGAGAGATGAACACAGTATTAGGGATGATGAAAACATCTATGGACAAAAATTAAGCAGGGAAATGTGAGGCAGGGACTTCAATTTTCAATGGAGCTGTCAGGAAAGGCCTCACAGAGGAGTTATTTTTAACAGAGACCTGAAGGAGGTGAGGGAACTAGCCACGCGGACATCTAGGGGAATAGATATTTCAGGCAGAGAGAACAGTAAGTGCAAAGGCCCTGAGGCTGAAGAAATGATTCAGCCCCCAGCCCTACCAAGAGCTCATCAACCAGCAAAGATCTCCAAAAGCCCCCACTGGGGACCTCGGAAGGACTTGGAACCCTGAAACCTCCCTCCCAGGATCACCATTTCAGTTACAAGTTCTCAAAGGCCCTTTGATCACCCATACAGTGCTTGCTGAAAGCAAGTGTGAAAAAGAACTAATAATAACAACCACCATTCATTAACCTACTCACCAGGCACTGCATTAAACGCTTCAGCTGCATTATCTCAGTGAAGCTGCACAACAACCCTAAGATACGTGCTAAATTATCTTCATTTTATAAGAGAGGCTCAGAGAGGTTAAGTAACTCAGCCGGGATTACACAGCCAGCAAGTAAGGGCCGAAATGCAAATCCAGTTCCACCTGACTAAGAAGGCTGAGCTAAATCCCTGCTATCCTCACACAGCTCCCCAACAAGACTCAGGCCAGAGAGGCAGAATGCAAGTTCAAGCCTGTTTGCAAGGTAACATGACGCTAGGTATTGGGTACCCGCTGGGCTGATTCCCCTGCCTTGTAGCATAGGAGATAACAAAGATTTCGTCTAGAGGGTCTACATTACCCTGGGATGCCACGGGCCAGAAACAAAAACAAAGTTCTAGTGAGTGGGACCTCTCCCTCAAAGACTGACAAACAAGATAAACACATGCTTCGAGAGGCACCCACGCCCTGCTGAGCCCCACGGAGGCAAAGGACAGTCGCCCACACTCTCAACACAAAAGTCACCAGTCAGCTTTGGTTGTTTTTAACTTGAAAGGTCAACTTTACACTACAGAGCAACAAAGCACTGATGTATTCACGGAATTGAAATAAAAGATAGTGTGGGTAGGGCACTGGGCACAACGACTCGCATATAGCAAGGAGCTCGAAATGTTAGCAGACGTGGGCGGGGGGTCCTTCCTCTGTGCTCCCCATCTCCTCCTGTGCCTCTCCAGCAAGCACTCACCGCCCAGTAAGGCGTGGATATGACTGGTACGAGCACTGGCGCATCTGACTGAGAATTTCTGGAGGCGGGAGCGTGTTTTCCTCATCTCTGCTGCCAACACAGGCCTGGCACCTGGCGGGTGAGCCATGACTGAGAGCTGAATGGAGTTTACAAACCGGGAGATGGAGAGCTGGAAGGGGCTATAGCCACTCCCAGGCAAAGTGACAGGAGGTGTCCAAGTTCCTGCTCACCAGTCCACACTCACCCTACACAGAACACACAGTTGACGCTATGTGATGATTTGAGTAGGTTTTTACTCCACATCTGGCTTGCCCAGTAGATTAGAAGCTCCGTGAGAGCAGGGGCTGAGTCCATCTGGTCTACCAGGGTATCTTCAGTGTGGTCCAGAATAAAGCCCCAATAAACCTCCAAACAGAGCAGAGAGGCTGAAAGAACCAGAGGGGCCTTTCATCTCTCTCTATCTACTTTTTTTTGACCCTGACTCTGCCTCCTGAGAGGCCAAGTGCAAACATCCCTAATGCCTGACTGAGACCCACTGACCAGAGGCACCTGATAGCCATACGGTTGTAGAATCGGGGCTGGCACAGCCATGCTCCCTCAGAGATGCCCGGAGGTAAGCCCAAGCGACAGAGCAGAACACAGGATACAGGAAATGAAACCCCATCCCCATGCCCTCCATGCCACACATGCTCTTGCTCAGCACGGGGCAGCCAACGGGCAAGCAGCGGAGGGACAGGCAGGGCTCTTCTCCCGACTCCAGCCTCGGCAGGCAGAGCTTGAGGACACGGAGAGAGAATGGGCTGCAGGCAGAGGGAGACCAGACCCAACAGTCTACTATGAGAAAGTCTCTCTGGAGACGAGAGGAGCCACCCAAGGGAAGGCCTGGACTTCGGAGGAAAGAAACACAAAGAGAGGAACAGGGAGTTTCCAAGTCCTGCTGACCTCATGCCCAGATGGTCAGCATCAGTTCCTTTCCTGGAGAGGGTTCTCGTTCCCAGGATGACAAAGCTGGATAGGAATCTCCAAGGGCAATGAGGCCAACCCCATTACCAAGCGCTCCCAAGGCTCTCTGAATGAGGGGCTGCATCACTGACCTGCCTCCCGGGCTGATGGCACGTCTCCCCCAAGTCACAGACGTCACAGACGGCAAGTGGGTGTGGAGAGGGGAAGAAGGCGCTGAGCGCACCCCCGCACGGGGCAGTACCAGAGCTCAGTGCCTGGGCATCCTGGGGCATGAGCTCATCTGACTCTCTGTTACAGTCTGAGGACAGCAGTCAGGGCCCAGAGCATGGAAACCAAGGTTACACAAAATGTAGGATGGAGTTGGACCAGAAGGTCCCAGCTCTCTCTCCAGGCTGCCACTGTCCTCACCCCCATTTCTGCTCCTGTGCTGCAATCACACCACAAGCAGAGGTCCCATCCATGTTCCTGCCAAGTCTGGCCTGAATTCCATATCCACCTGGGCCTGGTTCCAGCAGCTGCAGATCAGGTGACCTACAAGCAATGGACACCAACCTGCCTTCCAAAAACAGAACAACCGGTGGGGAAGAGGCCACCAGCTCAGACCTTGTTCCAAAACAAGATCTTGGCTCCATGGGGATGGGGGTGGGGTCCCACAGCACACCCTGAGAGGCCTGGGGATGCCTGCTGGAACCAGAAAGGCCCAGCTTGGGGGCAGAAAAGGTATCAGACAGATGGCAGGCCAGGCAGCGACCATAGAGCGTTAAGTAAAGATGGAGGTGATGCTGTTGAAATTGAAGGAGGCGCCAGCAGAAAGAGGAGAAGAAGGTGGTGAGACAGGATGACAGACAAGCAGCTAAGGAGGTGGGGGGGTGTTGGGACCGTGGCCCAAGTTGCAGCCTCTCCCCAAGAAGAAGGTTGAAAAAGGCCAGATTCAGAATTATATTCTATTTCAACTTCTGTGCTGAAATGCTGCCCATCTGAGACTGTCCTGCAATTAGCCCATGTTCTGGTGCCAGGAGTGGGGGCTCTTGGGTCCCCTAGATGATATAAATTTGCATAGCCAGGAACATCTACAAAATACCTAGCATTTTCTGAGCATTGTTTCCCCATCGGATTGTCACAACAGCCTTGGGAGGAAGGCAGGGCTGATATCTGTTGGACAGATGAGGAAACTCAGGCCTACTTGGGAATTTAATCCGTTGGATCTAATGCTGCTGGGCACTGGCTGCACCCTGGGGTCAGCTAGACCCTGCAACTCTGGGGAGTGATGTTCTCCATGGCCCAGAGGGAAAAGCCCGAGCAGATCTCTGATCCTGGGAGTTGGGAGGTCATGATGGCCAGTGGTCACCTTTTCAGGCAGAGGCAGGGGCCGCCAGGGACGCCGGTGGGTGGGGAATGCAGTGTGGTGAAGGGACAGGGTCTCTGGGAAGAAGGCACAGGACAGAAAGTCAGAGGTTCAAGCATCTACTCTGATGCCCACTCTCATGGCCATGGGCAAGCTGTCCACTCCCTGCACCTCAGTTCTCTCATGGGCACAGGAAGGAGCCTGGACTAGAGAGAAACTGGGTGATGTTTTAAAGCTGGCCTAAGGATCGACAGAGACCCAAGACTTGGGAGCCAGCAGCAAAGCAAGGAAAGACAGAGGACCCAGCACACTGGAGATAATACAGCCTTGGAGTCAAGAAAAAAAGGATCCGGGGTGAAGCAGGTGAGGCAGACAGGGTGCCACACTGAAGCGGGCACCCAAGTGCATGCACATGACCCTGATGGGGGCCTGCCTCACCTGCTGCACCTGGGGCCTCACCAGCGCCTGCCTCGCCCTGGTCTCAGCTCTGCCCACCCCCGCGGGCTGTATGATACTGGACCAGCCCCTCTCCTTTTCTGAGCCTCCGCTGCCTCATCTGCAAAATAGGAATAATAATAGAATCCACTGGATGTCAGATTAAAGACATGAAATGAAACAATATATGTACAGTTGGGAGTCCTCACTTTCTACTTCTTGATTTTTGATCTATTTAACAAAGAAATGTACTCATTTTGTAATAAAATTTCCAAAACAATAATAATAGTAAACAACAATAATAATAGTACATCACTAAGTCCCCGAACGTAGTAGGTTCTTACTAAAAGGCTGACACAGCCCCGTAACTGTGCCCAGCTGACTGGCCGTGGCATCTACTCAATTTCTGGTATCTGCAAACAACCATTAAGAAGGGACACTGGGACAACACCACAGCTGGTGAAGCTGTAGCTACGAGAAGCCCACGCTCATGAGAGATTAAGAATCATCTGAATCTCATTTTTCTCAGTTGTAAATGGGAATATCCAGCAATTCCCCTGAGAGATGACTGGAAGTGAGGCATCAAAAGCACCTCGCAAACTAAAGAAAAAAAATCTGTCCGCATCTGCACTTTGTGATGACCTCCAGTCCACCCCGCCCATTTCACCATCAGGGAAACTGTGGCTCCTGGTCCACCCGCCAAAGGTGCCCTCTCGATGACTGTCAGCAAAGACACAGCACCTACTTTAGAGGGTGTGTACTCAGGGAGCCCGTCCTGGCATCCACACCAGTGAGGAGCCAAAGATTTAATCAGTCTTTCCAACCAATTCCGTAATAAAGAGGCTGCAGGCCTGGGGTGTAAGATGAGGAACTGGAATCGGGGGATCAAGTCAAGGTACACCAGGGCAAACATCTTCCACCACAGGGCCTCAGTTTTCTAAAGGGAGGGGTTGGCAACAATAGCAATAATACAACATAACGGGGTAGACTGGACAATCTTCAAGGCCCCTTCTAGTTCGAACATTCCAGAACTTGCAATTTATTTTTTATTTTTTATACCAAAGCACATGTTTGGCTTCTTTTGGTTGTTTAAGAGGGGGTGGTAATTGGGTTATTCATTTATTTCTATTTGGAGGAGGTGCTGGGGATTGAACCTGGGATCTCCTGCATGTCAAGCATGAGATCTACCACTTGAGCTATATATACCCTTCCCCCAGAATTTGCAATTTATTATCAACAGTTTCTAAAACCCTCTGACCTTGAAAAGGCTACTCTCCCCAGCTCCAATCCCTCCTAACGCCCAAGCGGTCCTCCCATAAGCTCTATCACCTCCCCAAGAGTAAGCAGAAACCCCTAGATGATGTCTGCAGTCTTTCCCCAGGTACCCCCCTCCTCCCTGGCCTGCACCTAGGCTTCAGCTCAGCATGAGGACTGTGTCCCTCAAAGACAGCATGCATCTCCTGTGTCCTTCTTCCTCCCCTCCCCTCCACTGATTCACCCCCAGAGGGAGCCCCATTCCTTCCACTTAGCCTCCAAGACCCAGGCTCCACACCATCAGACTAGGGATAGTCGGGAGGACCAGGACCATCAGCTGGCTGGAAACGCTGCAAAAGAAGACCAAGGACCAACTAACTAGAGCTGGGAGAGGGCCTAACAGTTGCATGCTACCGTATACCAGGCTGTATCATTACACAATTACCTCATTTTCTTCTCACCACACAGAGATAAAAATTATTATCCCTGTTTTCCAGCAAGAAAACCAATTCTCTCAGCTGTGTAGCACACTCTTTATTTTTCAGATGAGGAAGCTGACTCAGAGAGGTTAAGTCACTGGTCTAAGGACACACAGCTGGTTAGTGGCAGAACAAAGAATCCAGCCTCGATCTGTGAGACTCCAACACTGCTGCCCTTTCCAGTGGCCTCCACTGCCTGAGAGGGACTCAGCTGAGGCTCAAGGGGAGGAAACTCGTCCTACTGTCCCACTACTTGGAACAAGCCCCCAGGTTCCCAGCCCCTGCCTCTATGTGTCTCTACCTTTGCATGCTGTCAGGTACCAGTCTGCCCCTGACTGTCTGAAGTCACCAGGGCTTAGAATCTCGGGAAATTCAGTCCTGTGCTTATCCAGTCCCTGGAGAGTCAACGGACTCCAGCTGACCACCTTTGGTGACCCAGACCAACTTCCTCCTCAAGGAGCCTCACTAGGCAGCCAGCATTGACTGTCGCTCAGCTACTCCCAGTTCTGCTCCCACTGGCCCTTACTCCATCATCTGGGGTCCCTTAGTTTATGAAACTAGTCCCCTCCTGATGAACATTCAGGACATTTTTTTTGCTGTTACAAAGCATGTGGCAGTGCACATCTTTGTCTAGCCCCTGTGTGTAGTGATACAAAGATTCTAGCTTCTTAAATAGGGGATTACCGAATCAGTTACCTCTGGCCTTGGAGATAATTGAAACCTCCTCAGGCATGCTCTTCTACAAGAGAACTTTGTTCTCGGCCAGCCAGGCATAAAAGCCTGATTGCTGACATCATCGAGAAAGGACATTCTTTACTATGGGAAACCTAACCATAAGAAAAGCAAATGTACACAAGGCTATATCAATAGAAACATGATTCCTAAAAGGGTGGAGGTGAAAGGTCCTCTGCTGGGTGAGACAGACCACACCTGGGGTGTGGTGTCCAATTTCAAGACCAGCTACAGATAGGGTAGGGGTGGAGGGTTGGGGGGGGGTGAGTCGGGAGGGGTCTGGAAGTCAATCCCTATAAGGAACAATGCAGGCAACACGGGCTGAGCCGCTCCAAGAGAACACTGCAGGTTCCAAATCTCCTCTGAGCTGAAGTGGAGAAGAGGGGCATCTTGTTCCTTATTCTAGGGAATAAAAGCCAAAGATGTCTTGTTTCAACAGCAAAGGCTAGAAACACCCTAATGAAGAGGAAAATGAATAAATCCACCAGGGCCATTTCACATCAGGGAACACTATACAGCTGTGAAAAACAAATGAGCCAGAGCTAGAGATATAAACGAGGATGAATCTCACAAATATTAAGCAAAACAAGCAAGTTGTAGAACAGAGTATGACAGCATTTAAATAACGTTTTAAAACATATGAAACAATACTGCATATTACTTAGGGATGCATACATTTACAATACAACTAATGAGAGATACAAGAGAATAAACTCAGAACGCTTGTTCCCTCTGGAGGGGTGGGGATGATCAGGGAGAAGTTGCAGGTGTATAGAAAATACGTTATTTCTTAAGTCGGGTGGGTGGGTGCCCAACTGTCTGCACATTCCCCTCTATGTCTGAAAGAGTCCCTCAGACTTTCTAAAAGTCAACGCTGCTGTCCTCAGACCCCCGTTCCTCTTTGCAGAGGTCGGCATGGGGGGAGCACCTGCAGAGGCAAAAGTGGAGGGGCGGGGGGACCAGGGTTCCTCAGACCACTGACGAGGCTGGCCGTGACGAAGGCGCAGACCGTGGTCTCCGGCCAGCCGAGGGCGGTGTGAGCAGGCTCCAGTGTGGGTGGAGACCAAACCAAGGGCCCCTGACTCATGGGCCACCCCCCCACGCCCGCCCTAAAAATACCAGCTCTGGCCTCTGAGCATGAGTCTCTGGTGGCATGACTCCCACAGCTCCCCCCGCCCTCCCCCCCCACACACACATCTGCCTGGGCCGCCCGGTCTGTCCACGCAGCAGGTGCTCACGACACAGCGAACAGCCTCTGGGTGAGGTCCTTGGGGAGAGAAGAGTTCAGCCCCGCCTGGGGACGGCCCTCAGACAGACAGACAGCTGCTCCTCGGCCCAGTCATCCGTTCCTATGTTCCTATCGGAAGGGTGACTGTCCCAGGCCAGTCATGGGGGAAATACACCCAGAACTTCCTGCAAGTGGCCAGGCTGCGGTGCCTGCCAAGGTTTGTCTCTGCAGGTCGGCGGCTCTGCTCCCCACAGGAGACGGGGTGCTTCTCCCTGCTTCCCTGTGCCTTCCTTCTGGCAACTCTCCGGGGGTCCCAGATACCCTCTCTCCAAAGAGGAACAGGAAAAGGAGGGACAGGCCGGTGCTGGGGCTGGGGTGCAGCAGCGAGAAGCTGGGAGGGTGGGCACAGAAAGGCCTGGCCCAGCGGGAAGAACTCAGAAACTGCTGGAGCCGGAGAGAGGGCGGCCCAATCACTGGGCTGGAAGAGGACACCCAATCAGGGCTGGAAGAGGACACCCTAAGACACCAGCCAGTGCAACCCCTTCGTTTAGCAGCTGGGACACCAAAGCCAGCAGAGAAGAGGGCCTGCCCAAGGCTGCAAGGACTGTAGTGACACAGAGGGGAGGCAAATTCAGTCCTCTGGTGGCCAGCTGTGAGCTCTTCTTCCACACCTCCTACTGCCCTCCCCACCCCTCCCTCCAAGTGGGCTGGTGAGCAGTGAGGGGAAAAAAGAGGGGGTGAGGAAGGAGGTGGGCCCACAAGAGCAAGCCACCTGTAAGAACACTGGAACGGGCTGCCTACAAGGGCGCGCACTCCCTGATCCTGGGGCGGGGGTCAAGCAGGGGCTAGATGATCACCTGCTGGGGTGCTGCGTGCTGTTGACGAAATCTGGGCCAGATTCCTCTGCGGCCCACCCACATGCATACTTTTCATTATTCCAATTAGGGACAAGACGAAATCTAAGACAAAGTAAAGGATGACCCGTCCAGAGAAGGCACAGCCTGGTCCAGAGGTGGCAGAGGGTTAAAGGCAAGCTGTTCCAAAGCATGGAACATCAGACCATCCCCATCATCTACTGAAATTCCTTCAATACCCTCATGATTAGCATCATTAACCTTAATGATATTCAGCAGCTTTTACTCATTGCTTACCCCTGTGCTGAGTGCTTGACACACACCGTCTCATTAATTCATACCACTCTGTTAGTAGCACCTACGTCACAGAATCTTACAGATGAGGGAGCAGACACAGCACCCACCCAGGTGTGCCGAACTTTAAAGCATACGTGCTACACCAGGGGTTCTCAAAGAGCAGCTGGCAGCGTCACCACCACCAGCTGGATCAGATGCTCTGGGGGTGCAACCCTGCAATCTGTTTAACAAGCCACCCAGGGGATTCTGATGCACTCTCGGGTTTGCAAACCAACTGTTCTAATCACTCCCAAGTCTTGCCGACTGACCAGGAACAGCTGACACTTCTCTGCCTGGTAGTCAAGAGCTTAGGGTTTTTTCCTAGTGCAGCTGGTCAGCTCCCCCAACCCAGCAGAGCCTTACCCCAAATCCTCTACCTGGCCTACTAAGTTCCAAAAGGGGCTTAGGCCCCAGTCTGCACCTCATCATCTTGGAGGGCCCAGCCTTGAAATCAGCTCCCTCTGGAAGCCCCCTGACCATCTGGCACCCTCAAATTGCTCCACACCCAGGGAGACTCACTGCCGAGCACCTGCTGGCACACAATGCCCTCCAGCTAGTGCCCATGGCACATTTCTGCCCATTCTATTACAAGTTCCTGGACAGAGCCAGTACCTTATTCCCCTGAGAAACAGACACAAGCGTGACCAAAAATGTTTGCTGACTACTGGAAATGCAAGGGAGCAATTCCCCCTGACTCTGCCACTACCTCTCTGGGACAAGTGCCTTCCCATCTTTAGGCCTCAGTTTTCTCATCTGTGAAATGCACCATCATCCTGGTTTCTTCTATTCTATTCATTCATTGAACAAACCCAGCAGACCCTGACCCCAGATACTCTTATCTAGTATCAGGGATGCACCTGTGAAGACTAAAGGGGTCCTTGCTCTCACCTTCCTATTCTAGGAAAAGAGAAAGCTAACAAACAGGTAAACACTAAAAATTATCATATGCCAGACACTAAGCTCCATACATATACACTTTCTCATTTGCAAATAAGCAAGATTATTGCAAAGCGTGATGAATGTATGAAAAAAATATAATAGTAATATGATAGAAAGTGAAAAAAGGGGCTACTTTGCATAGAAAGGTCAGGGAAGGCCCCTCTGAGGAGGTGACATTTGAGCTGCGACTTGGCAGATAAGGAAGAACCAGCCATGGAAAGAGCTGGGGAAAGACGTTCTGGGCAGAAGGAACAGTACAAAGGCCTCAGGCAAGAATAAGCTTGGCATGTTGGAGGGGGAAGAGAAGCAGACTGCAGTGGTTAAATCGCAGTGAGTGCAGAAGTAAAAGTAGTACCCCATAGTACCCAGAGAGGGAGGCAGACAGCCAACCTTCTGCAACACTGAGGTGCTCAAATCAGGTCGGCAGACCCAAATCAGGACATCTGGGCCCCAAGTTATAGGCAGCACTGGGGGTAAGGGTATGAGTCAGACCCCACAGCTTCCTGGGGCCCCAAAGGACCTGGTGTGGGCATAGGGGCAGGTAGCAACCCTCAGCATGAGCCTTACCTATGGGTACCCATGGGTGGGGGAAAACAGGGTCATGTAAGGATGCAGAACACAGGACACTCATGGCTGCAGCCTCTAGAGGGACACAGGATCAAGTGCTTCTGTGAAGTGCCAAGCCTTGATCACATTATTTTCCCAGGACACAGCCAGGATGGTGGAAAGGAAACAAGGCCCAGGGTTCAAGGCTTACTAGACTTGGACAAGTCTTAACCTTTTGGGGGCTCAGGTTTCTCATCTGAAAATTGAGGCTACTAACAACTCCTAGAGTTGGTGAAAAGATGAGATACTAAAATGTAAAGCACTGTGCCTGGCACACGGTAAGTGCTGATAAATGTAAGCTACCATATTTAAAATGTTATTATTGCCATTATTGGCTTTTCACTGACTCAGTTCTCTCTGCTGTAAAATAGGGATATTAATACATCACAGGATTGCTATGAGTTTGTGCCAATAAATATTCCAGCCTCTAAATCCAATATCCATTGTCACGAATGAAAAAAAAAATTGAGAGTCCCCTTTCCTGACCTCGCATCAGATGCCAAATTCCCCTCTACCATACACCATTGTTTGGAAAATGAGTAAGAGCTGATTAAATTCCATTTTGACAATACTGTGAAATAAAAATGATGCATTAGGAATCTACAGATTTCCCTGCACTGTCATTCTGCAAGGGGGCGTGGACGGACGTTGCTGGTTCTTCTGCATCATCCACAAAAGTCCCCCTGCCCTCAACCAAAACACAATTTCTCACCCAGTCACACAAAATTCCCACCCACTCCCAGACACAATGAATGCATAATACAATCACTTTCACATACACACAACCTCACACACTCTTGTAGACAAATGTTATACGGTGGAAAACTCACCCACATATAGAATAACTCCACAAAACAAACTCACTACAGCTACCGTGCACATGCACACAAATGTTGTCTCTAACAGCGGACAAAATATGTTCAACAGCACAGCAGGGAGTCTGGAGTCAAACGTGAGTTCACATCCTGAATTTGCAACTCCCTAGCTGTGTGACCCCAATCTCCAAGTATCTCGGTTTCCTAAACTGTAAAATGCGGATAGTAAAAGGCGGATAATAATGATCATATTCATTTTGAGTATGGATATGTGACCATTAAATGAGTTTAATATATGTAAGGGGTTTAGATCAGCACTTAGAAAGCGCCCAATAAGAGTTATTTTCCTCTTCATTACATATGCACGCACTCTGCTTCCAAAACCGGTCTCCCACACTGTAAACAGACCAACGCCCGCGCACACACCCCCACCTGGCTGGTCTGCACGCTGTGCACAACACATGCACGCCGTTCCCAGGCGGGCTCCCCCACGCAGTGCGCACGCGCGCCCACCACCCTCCGCGCGGGTCAGGGATTCCCCGCTCAGCCGGACCCCGCCGCCCCTGGGGGCGCCCCGTGCCCGGGGAACTCGCGTACCAGAACCCAGGAGCCAAGAAGCCTGGGCCACCTGGCCGGGCCTGATTCTCCCCTCCCCACCCCGCCCCCCGCCACAGCCAGTCACTGCCGAGGCTCGAACGGCCCAGTACCGGACTCCCTTCTTCCCGTTCCATCCCAGCTCCGGCCCGGCCGGCTTACCCGAGGGTGGGGGCCCTGGGGGATAATGCCCCGCTCTCCGCGTCCAGCCCCTGGTCCAGGGACGGGGGTAGAGGCCCAGGCAAGGCTCTGGCCCGGCAGCACTCCGCGGGTTCCCAGGCCAGGGCAGGGGGAAGAGGCCTGGGACTAGGAAGTGCCGGGGGCTGGACAGCCCCACCCCTGGGAAAGTCCCAGGTGATTGATAGGCAGCTCGCCCAATCACGCCGCGCCGTCTAGTCGGGCTCGCGGCCGCTGGGGTGGGACGCGAGGAGGTAAACAGCAGCTGCCGGAGGTCCGGGGCCTGGAGAGCAGAGGGGTGTGAGGAATGGCCGCCGGGGTCCCGTCCAGCAGGCCGGCCCCTCGGTAGGCTTTGCCTCTGGCGGCGACCTCCCGGGTCCGGGCAGCCCCTCGCGGCACTCGTTACTCCGGAAACTCCAGGCGCCGGAATGAGGCTGGGGCCACCCTAAAAGCCGGAGTTTCAGAGCAGAGTTGAGCCGCGGAGACCACCCACCCCTTCTCTGGGCCAGGGGCACGCAGGCTAGAGCGCGGGGAGAGGACTTGACAAAATGCACGTAAGCATTTGGAGCTGAGCCAGAGCTAGAGCGCAGGGCCCTAGGGTTCCTTCCACGGCGCTCCTGGACTTATCAGAGCTCATGGAAATTCCGAATTGAAAGGACCTTTAAAGAATCTTACTGTCACTGCTAACATTTTTTTTGCGTACTTACTGCTCCAGACTTGGTAGACACTTTGCATGCGCTATTTAATCCACACAGCCACCGTAATGAGATGGTTTTATCATTTTTTTACTATAAATAAATTAATATGCAAGGCACAAGGAAGCTAGATGACCTTAGTGAATGGCTGAGCTAAGATTCAAACCTAAGTAGGCAAATCTAGAGCCCACCTCTTACCCTGCCTACTTATATGTGGCCCAGACCATGGAAACACACTGTGGGATTTTCGAGACCAGTAAGGAGCGGGAGCTTGATTTAAGGTTGGGAACACTGGTTTTTTGGTTTTTTTTTTTAACCTCACCGTTTTATTTGAAAGAGGTTGAGTTTTTATTTCAAAAAATGGAAAGGCCTAACCTTGGACTAAAGGACAGCTCTTTAAATTGGGTAAATACAGTTTTATGAAAACCTTACTCCAAAAGAGGTGTTTCACTAGAACTGTTGAAAATTTAGTCATTGACAGGGCCTCATTCTCAGAAAGGATTTGGGGACCTATTCGACATAGGTCCTCATTTCACAGGAGAAATCTGTCAATCTACTGTGACTATATGAAAACACACACACGTCCCTACCCACGTGTATGCGTAATCCAAGGACTCTCAGGCTTTGTGACATCATGGGATGCCTTCACTTACTTCAAAGGAGTTATCAAATTCTCAAAACAGTATCAATTCTAGTTCATTTTAATTATGAAAATAATTACACACATACCCTGATTTTGAAGAGAGGGAGGGAGAAAGGGATTTGAACACCATAGCAACACTGAGCGTTACCAGTGTGGAAGGTATGGGGAGATAAGAATCTCGGGCTGGTTCTCACCGCAGCTCTCAGGTATCACCTCACCCATCAGGCCCCACAGTCCAGTTTCCTTCCTGCTCTTGTCCGAAACTCCTAGTTTGCTTCTTCCTAGAATGCTCTCTTTCTAATCCCAACCCAACTCTTCTCATGCCTGAAATTTACTTTAAAAAATGAAGTCTCCAACTATTTGCATTTTTTTCCCCAAACTGTTTTAGCTGTGTTTGTAAAGGTCTGATCTTAGAGACTTAGGCAAATAGCTTCATTCCCCAAAGTGCCAGATGACTCCTAGAGGTGGCTTGTTGAACAATGGTCTAGCATGGCATAAAAAGCTCACATAGCTGTCTTTTTGCCTGATTGCCTACTTGTGGATACTTCTTCTTAACAATTACAGTATGTGAGAACACTCATCTCTTCAAAGTCATGACCACACCTACCTGTTTCATCGTTTTCAGTCTGAGTTCAGAGCATTTCATCATGTTATAGAGGCCCTGGAGACCACTGATTACAACCCTCTATTTGACAGATTGGTAGACAGAGTCCTCAGTGTAGTAAAGGACTTCCTCAAGGCCAAGCATGTTGAGTGATGCAGCCAGGGTTGGAACCCTGGACCTTGGCTCCCAGTCATATGTGCTCTTTCCACTGCACCATGTTGTCTTTACAATGTCCTGGTTTTTCTTCTTTCTTTCTTATAGAAACTCAACACTCATGATGAACATAGGCTATGGATCTAACTAATGGGGTTCTCACCCTGACTCAACCGCTTACTTCCTGGGTGGCCTCTCTAAGCCTCTGTTCCTCTCTGAAAAAATGGAGATAATAATTACCTACCTCTTAGGTGATCATGAAGATAAATGAGATAATGCAAGTAAAGCTCAAAGTTTGGCACACAGTAGGCATTGGAGAAATGGTAGTGGTTTGTAGATGTGGATTGCATGCATTGAGTAGAATTTCACTGTTAAACCCAGGAATTCAGCCTCCCTAGGTTCCATCCCACCATCCACATCCTCTGTGGGACCCTAGACTCTGGGGGCCTGGCAGAGTGGGAAACAGCCCCCCTAGAGCCTGGCATCCCTGATACGCCCATAGCTGGAAGGAGATTTCCAAGCTGAGAAGCTGGGACTGACACTGGAAACTGGGTGACTCAGGCACCGGGAAACTTTTGCTCTTCCAGGGTGACGACAAGCACCCCACAAAGCCCTACCTGGGAGGAGAATCAAAAGGCCTGTGTTTTTGTTTCATTTTGTTTTGTTTTGAGACACAAAACTTCCCAGTATCTTTTCTACCTTTCCTTCTCTCTCTACCAACTCCACCAAGGCTGCTCGGAAGTCAGACCTAAATCCGCATTTGAGGGAAATAAAAAACATAACAACAAAACCCAAATTCCATGTGTAAATGATTGAGCTCTAAATCCAGTGCCTGAAGAGGAGTGGAGGCTGCATGTGACAAACATCAGAAGGTGACGTTTGTGGGGTATTTGCCGCGTGCTAGGTCTGCACTTTCACATAATGTATCTCCCAACCCACCTCTGAGGTCAGTACCATCCCCTTCCCCACTTCACACATGAAACTGGGGCTCTGAGGTGTTAGGTGACTTATTCAAGGTCTTAAATAGCACCAGGTCACTGGAACGTGAAGATCCAGGCTCTTAAACTCTTAACCCGCTTAAGCTACATGCTATGGAATCTTGCCAGCTTGGCAAGGCATAGAACTCAAAATGCCAGTCCTTGAAGGGTCCTTAGAAGGGATCAAACCCAGCCTTTTTCTCATGGGGTTGAAGCCACTGACGGCAGGGACTTGCCAGAGGTCTTCCAGCGAGTTTGTGATAGTACTTAAGTCTCCTGCTCCCAGAGCAGTGCTACTGTCACACACCCTAGTGATGGGAAATGGAGCTTCTAAAGCAAACAAGCATATGCCCCACTTGTAGTGAATTAGTCAAGTCGGGTTCTTGGCTAGGGGTGAATGAAACTCAGGGCAAGCAGCTAATGAACTGAGGAAAGAGCAGTCCTGGGTCTGGGTCCCTTCCTCAGATGCAGTCTCACATCCCCATAGCCAGAGGCAATCTCAGGAATGTAAAGCCCTACGGTGGATTCTGGGTGTTTTTTTGGTGTTGGGTGTGTGTCTATATGAGAGATTTCAGTGATAAATGAGAAATGCATGTCAAGTACATGCCGTTGACTTAAATTGTACTAGGTAATCGTATTTTGGGGTAAGAAGTAAATTAGTGAGCAGAGACTATGGTCCCTGCTTCCCACCCTCAGCCTGAGAAGGCATTTTTAATTCCATCTACCTCCCAATAACTGCATAAGGGGATGCATACCACAGTGGTAAGAGATGCATAACTTTTCAGACTTTTTCAGCACCTTAAGCTGAATTAAACCATTTCGTATCCACAATTTGCCCTACTTCCAAGAGGCATGTCATACCAAGGGTTAGGATGTGGGCTCTTGAGTCAGACAGCCTGGGCTCAGATCACAGCCCTGCCACATACCCCTCACGATGCCCCTCCTGGCCTCCTCATTAGTAACATGAAGGTTAGAACTGTGCCCAGTGCACAGGGTAGAAAGAATGAGACACCCCAGAGCCTGGCATCAGTGAGAGGCAGCAATGGCAGTGATCATCCACCCAATGCAGTGGGCAGGGATCAGTAATCTCCTCTTTCCAGTGAGGACCTCAGGGCCCAGAGCTGTGGAGGAACTAGCCCTAGACATCGCAAAGCGTCCTCGGAAACACCAGGCCTAGAAGGCATTCCTCCTGACTTTTTCTCCAGGGTCTTTCCTGTTTTCCTCTTTCTCCATCCTAGCTGCTTCCCCTGCATCCCTGGGCCTGCCTGTTACTCTGAGCTTTCTAGGGCCCCGCTGCATGGGAGGAAAGGGCAAAGTGACACTGGGGGAAATTCCCGGCCCTGGCCTGTAGCATACGTGGCCTGGCCAGGCCCCTCCCACAGCTCTAGGAGCCCAGGCCTCCCCTACTCCAGCTCCTCTCCCTCTGGCCCCCCTGTCTCCAGCTCAGAGTGTCAAGCTGATCTGGGTTTGGACCCAAAGTTGCCTCTTGTCATCCTCTTGGAAGTGGGGAGAGGTCAGTCAGGCCCAGCCCAGCCCCTGAAGGAGGCAGACCCGTGGGAACCAGAGCATTTCCTAATCCTGGGAAGCCCTTCAGGGCCCTGAGAGCAGCCCTCCTACCGCCTCACCCCAAGTTCTCTCCTGTGCTCCCTCTTCCAGGGCCCCTCCCGCTTCCCCCTCCATTCTTCTCCAGCCCAGGAGCCACTGTGACAGTGACTTGGCCTCCATTCCTTGCCCCTCCTAGCCAGGGACTTCCCTGGGCTGGGCCTCTGATGAGCTTTGGAAAATCTGGACTGTTTGTGATCAAAGAGGAGACCGCATCACCACTGTCTGCCAGCCTGTCACCCACTCCAAGTGCCTCAGGCTCTCTCTCTGTTAAAGGCTCAACCACAGAAAGGTCCAGCTGGCCCTGGGAGGAGAGCAGGTGGGAGGGCCCTCCAGAGGTCCTTTTGCCCCAGGGTTAGGGAGGGCCCCAGCCTTCCACTGTGTTCCCAAGGGAGGCAGGGGCAGACTCCCACCTGCTCTCTTCCTGTCTAGCTTTAGATCACTAAAGTGCCCAACACACGCCCACACACTCACCCTCAAAGAGTCACCGACACACATTCACGTAATGACCCAGACACTCAAAGACACCCACAGACACACTCACACACAAACACATAAACATGCTCACACATTTTTCGCTCACACGGTCACGTCAGGAGATGTAAGGTGTGACACACGCTCACAGAGACACACATCCACACACACACACACACACACACACACACACATATCTGCGTTCAAACTCATGAACCTACTCCCTTGTCTTGGGAAAAGGATAAAACAAAAAATAGGTCTTTCTTTTCCTTCTCTTTGGAAAAACCAGCAGCCACCAGAGAGAAAAGGCCTGGCTGAGAAGGCAGCGCAAGGAGAGGAGGGCAGGAAGACAAAATCAGAAGTAGAGGGAGAGAAGCAAGAGGAGAATGAGGCCAGGCAAGGAGTGAGAGAGGCCGGAGCCCAAGCCTGGGGGCAGGGGGCTGGGCCTGGCAGCCCGATCCCAGCTAGCAGGGAGGCAGGAGGCCAGGTAGCTCGTGGCCCAGAGCCCGGAGGGCCTGGTGGCCCCGCAGTCCTGTGCAGTGAGCCCTTCCCTGTCCTGGCTCCCGTCCCCCGCCGGCTCACTCACCTGGGGAAGAGCAAGAGAAGACAGGGTCTGTGCCCCAGCTCGAGGCTCCTCCGCTGACTGTCTGCAGGAAGGAGGGAGGGAGGGCTGGGCTGACTTTTAGGCAGGAGGGGAATTCCCCGAGATGGAGGAGCACGCAGCCCCGCAGACTCAGCTGAGGCCCCATCCCGCCCCCTGGCAGAGCACAGGGCCCTTCTTTGTCAGTTCCCCACCTGTCACTTCCCAGACTGGCTGTCACTTGCTGTGAATTCCAGGGAGGGGAGGGGGCTCCGGGGAAGAGCCGGAAGCCTGACGGTTCTGTGGCTGGGCTGGGAACTGACACAGGGGCAGAGGCCACCCAGCTAGCCCACCCTACCCCACCCCCAGGTTCTCCTGAGGACCTCCATCTCTTCCTTTGCCCAAGCTGGGGGATTCCAGCGCCCAGGGTCCTGAGGAAATCACCAGACACCCAGCCCACATCCTCCTGCCCCCAGTCCTATCCCATCTGTTTCCACTTAGTTTCTGTGGCTTGTCCACAGGGAAGAGGAAAGCCCACTCCTTCCCTCTGTGCTGGGTCTCTTGGATGTAGTTTGGGGCCTCAGAGTCCTATCCACCACGGAGCAGCCCAGCTCGGCACCAACCAGCTAGTGCTCCTGCACCTCACCTCGCCATCCTGAGCCTCAGTGGTCCCCAGCTGTAGAGTGGGGATCAGGAGTCCTGCTTTGCACACCTCCTGCAACAGTGATTAAGACAAAATGATAGTTTACAGACTTCCTTTGTAAACTGTTGACCACTTTACAAACATAAGGGCTCACTCAGTTCATCATCTGCTGAAAAGATGCCTAGGGAGGGGATGGAGGGGGACCATCTGAATGAGCTGGCCTTTCTCCATCATTCCTAGTTCTGGAGTTTCTTCATTCTTACACAATATTATAGACCACTGAAGACATAGGAATGGGCAAGTCAGATCCACTTCTTGCCCGCTCAGAGCTCACAGACTCTGATGCTGCCCTGTCCAGCACAGTAGCTATTAGCCACATGTGGCTATTTAAATACAAATCAGTTAAAATTAATAATTCAGTTCCCCAATAGCACCAGCCACAGTTCAAGTACTCAGTAGCCACATGTGGCTACCACATTAGATTGCACATGTATAGAACATTTCCATCATCACAGAAAGTTCTATTGGATAGCATTGCTCTGGGGGCTGTAGGCAAATTAACTAGGTAGTTACAGTAAAGTGTGGTAGAGATGTATTTTGGCAGGAGAAACACAGGGAGCTATAGGAGCCTGGACAAGGGAGCATCTGGCCAAGATTTGGGACTGGGAAGTCTTTCTATAGGAAGAGACACCTTAGCTGAGACCCAGAAGTAGCCAAGCAAGAGCATAAGGAAGGGTATTCTCAGCAAGGGGAATAGAATATGCAAAGAGAGAGTATATTCAGGGAACTGAAAATTGTTCACTCTGAGAGGACCATGGAGTTTGAAGCAAGCAAGGGGAAGTAACAAAGGTGGATCTGGAGAAATAAGCAGGGTCAGATATCAAGGGGCCCCATCAGCCCTGGGCAGAGCATTGGGAGGCAGTGGACTGGGGGTGAGAGAGGGGGAGTCCACTGAATCTGACCCTCAACTGCCTCTGTGTCCCTCAGATTGGGATTGCCCAGGCAATGCTAGAGAGACGTCCTGGCCCCACAGCCTCACTGTACGCATGTGGAAGTCAAGGCCAGACAGTGGAAATGACTCTCCAAGTGAGTAAATCAAGGAACTTCCTGACTCCTAGTCCAGTGCTCTTTCTCACACCGCACTCAGTCCCCCGGTTGGACTGGCCACTTTTTAAATGTTTCAACAGCCACACGTGGCAAGCAGCTACCTTACCAAACTGCACAGAAAGTTCTACAGGACTAACGACACTGGTCCTCGCGCTAGACCAGGCTCAAAGGACGATACGCTTCCCTGCTCAGAAACCCTTTTCTCTGCAGGGAGTAAAAATATACCTTCTCACACCCACACTGTCAGATGCTGCCATTTCTGCCCTCCTGTAGCAAGCTGCAAGGCCTCCCTCGCGCATGTCTCCAACAGCTCAGTAACAGGCATTTGGGATGGTGGCAAGACTCAGCACCAGGGAGAGAGATCTAGTCCCTGTCTCCCTTTGTGAAGCCTCTTGGTAGCCTGGCATAAGCCCCCTGAGTCAGCCAGAGCCTTCCAGTGAAATTCAGCAATGTCTCTTCCTTTAGGAAATGGAGTTTCAGATTCCTCATCGGTAGAATGTGTAATTCAGCCTTGTTGCTCCTGGATTGCAATATTTCCCCTGTACATGAAAGTTTCTCTCCAGAGGCCACAATCGTCATTGATCCTCTGTGAATCCACGAAGCACAGCTTGGACTGGTTCCTGCTCATGGAGTCTTAAATGGCAGAAAGAACTTGAAGGGCTAAGGAGGCTCAAAGAGCTGGAATCTCCAGTTAGAACACTTGGCTTGCGCACCCTGGAGGAAGATTAGCTCTGAGCTTTAGCTGCTGAAATGCTGAGAGCAGTCAGCTTCTCCCACCTTCTCTTCCCCCTCTTCCTTCTTCGAGCCATGGATTCCCTGAAAATGCCTTCCTTGTTCAGGCCAAGGCATAGACATTAAGGAAAAAGAAGACTGGATATCAAAAGACTTGAGTTTGAGTTCTGGCTCTGCTGTGTGGCCCTGGTCAAGTCCCTTCCCCTCTCTGGCCCTCAGCTTCCCCTTCCATAATGTGAAGGAATCAGGCTAGATGATCATTAAGGGACCTTCCATGCTGACACTGTAAGGAAGTCCGAAAGTTCAGAGCATCTCAGTCTGAGAAATCAAAGTAAGCCAAGATGGTCAGGAAATAATAACACTAATAGCTAATTCTTAAAATTAACATGTACCAAGCATTGGACTAAGTGCTCTTAAATGCATTATTTTATGCCTTCCTTATCAGGACCTTATGATATCAGTACCGCTATTCTATAGATGAGGATATTTTATAGAGGAGGCTTATAGTGGTTTAAGCCAATGGCTACTGAGAGGCATGGCTGGAGTTCAAACTCAGGTAATAAATGTCTTCAGAGCTCACCTGGGGGAGATGAGACCTATGCTGAACTTCAAAAGCTGGGTGAAATTGGGATACACATAGGGTAAATCTCACAGCCCCACTCCTTTGCTACTTAATTATCCAACCGCACCCTCCGACCCTGACATCTCTGGTTTTGTTGATACTGTGTGACCAGCACTGAGCCAATCACATTGTGATTGCTGCTCTCAAAGGCCCTTTCTGACAGTTGGTTCTGATGCAGGTGGTCCCAGGACCTCGCTCTTTCCCTTTTTGTACCAGGGAAGGTGCCTTCTCAGTACCAGGGTAGAGACCATGCAGACAACAGATCTTAGCATCTGGAGAGGAGAGAGCTCTATTCCACTTTTTGTGGGTCCCAGGACATCATACATGGTGAATGTGAAAGGAAAAATTAAAACTCAAACCAGCTCACTTCAAGTAGAGGAGATACATATAATTCTGTCAACATCTTAAAATGAAATTCAGGAACGCATTTTGCAAAATTGTGCTTTCCAAGGAAACAGATACAGGATGGTATGTTGCAAGACCCTTGTCAAAGGAAAAAGATCCAAGGACAAGTGTTGCAAGACTGTGCTGCTAAAAGAAGTGGCTTCTTGGCCTATCAGCCCTGGAACAAAGCTTCTTCAGACCCACCCCTTGACTGGACAGGAGAGACTAAAGTCCAGGGAGGGGAAGGCATGTGCCCAAGGAAGGAAAGGGAGTTGTTGACGAGCTAACATCACAACCCAGGCTTCACCTCTCGCCTGCGGATCTTTCCTCTGTTTCTCAAACTCATCATTTCCGCTTTTGTTCCAGATCCCCAGACCACCCTCCACCCTCACACCCTCTTGGTCAGCATCCAGGATCAAAGGATGGGACTAGATCTGCGAGCCTGGATCTACACCAGCTGGATGACAGGGACCAGAGCCAGCGGGAGGCGGTGGGGGGGGGGATCCGGAGAGGAAGGAGCAGTGTCTGAGGCCCGACCTCAGAAAGGAAGCCTGGTCACCAGGGGGAATTTCCCCGGGTGAGGTCTCATGTCTATGCAAATGCTGCACTGCAATTAACCTGGACCCCGCACGGGAGAGGGGCAGGGGGACCGGGCACCCTGGGAGAGGCAGGAGGTGGGGAAGGCAGGTGATAGGAAATTCCCGGGTACCAGGCTTTGTGCTGGGATCTCTGGCTGCTTGATCTCATTTTGTTCAGGGAACACCCTCCTAGGTAGGAAAGTTGAGAGCCTGAAGCCTAGTGGAGAGGAAGGCGCATTTGCCCATGAGAATGAGAAATTCACCCCACGTGGAGAGCCAGCCTCACACAGAGGCAATGATGATGATGGATCTGGTGCTACAGCTACTGACCAGGGTGACAGTAAGGGGCCCTGCGTCTGAGAAGCCTGGCAAAGTTTCATTTTAGGTTTCCATCTCACTCACCTGGGGAGTTTTATCCTGGAACAGCAAAAAGTTATCGAGAGATAGTTACCCTGACTCCCCATGGGCAAATCCCAGGGCTCAGGTTTTCCCAGGCCCAACGGTGGGAGGTTGGGGGTGGCAGGTGGCGCTGTTAACCCTTTCACCACCAGCTTCCACCACCAGCTTCTAGAGCACTCCGAGAAAAGCGAACAGGGTGAGACAGGGGCTTCTGGAGGAAAAGCTCTCTCCCTCCTGCATCTGTATGTTTCACTCACCGTGAGCCTCACTGCCTCCCCGGAAGCCTTCCCTGGGGATTCTGCTCCAAAGCAAGGCTGATCCCGCTTCTGCTTCTCCGGGGAGCTGGTCTAGCTTCCCCAGTGCTCAAATCAGGGCAGTTAGGCTCAAAGTCTGTCTCTTCCTGTGGAAGAACAGAAGGAGGAACGGACACAGGGCCGGCGGGTCCCAGGTCCCGGGAGCTGTGTGCTGCACACCAAGGCTGTGTGCCAAGAAAAGCAGGAACGTGAACACACCCCAGGGAGTGGGTGTGAAAAGCAAGTTTGAGTACTTGTGTGAGGCCTTTCCTGTGTGGCCAGCAGTGCGTCTATGGCCAGCAGTCTGTCTTTCTGTTTGTGACCAGTGTATTTGTAGGCCTAATCATTCTTCTTTCTGGCGTCAGCATGTGCTTCTGGTTCTGGGTACACAGTGTGTGTGTCTCTGTGGGGACGCCAGGTGGTGACTTGGAATTCTGTGTGTGTGGTAAGGAGTGCTTAGGGGCTTTGAGTGGATACCAGATGTGTGGGAAAGTGGGAGTGGAAATGGTTGGCCCTACACAGGTTGGGATCTCTGTGTCACCCCCCACCCTCCCATCCCCGCCCAGGGCTGTCTCCAGGTCAAGGTCCATGGCATCCCAGTGGGGCAGCCGCGGAGGGGGGGGGGGGTTCTGGCTGCAGCCAGCAGCACAACAGGCAGGGGGGCGGGGGGACCATCCCACAGGGGGAATTGTTTGTTCTGTTAACTGCTGCAACAGCTGGGCCCGGGGGAAGGGCCCATTCCCAGGCGGCTCTGGTTTAGGGCCTCCTCAGTCCTCACCACGCAGGGAAGTGGGTGATGAGATGGCCCGCACCGGGGTCCTCTTCCTGCTCTAAAGCACTTTTCACCTCTCGGTTCCAAGGTGATGACACCTGACTTCACTGTGGCCTCCCTTTCTTGTTCTTCACAGCAGGTCAGGCAGTTTCCTGGGTCCCTTGCACCCCGATGTCTTTCTTCTCTTTTCTCTATCTCTGCTTCCCCCACCCTGGCCCACATCCCCATCCCTCCGCATCCGGGGAAGAGCTGCAAGCCTGTCCAATGGTCTCCCAGCCACTGGGCTGGTCTCCTCCTCTGCCAAGGGCCCCAGAGATGGCTTTCTAAAGGACATCTCTGCTCGTGCTACTCCCACCCCTAGCCCATTCAGGGGCTGGCCAGGACCCCGAGGGTAAAGGCCACACTCCAGCCTGGACTCTCTGTGGCATTCCCAGATGTTGTCCTCACACTGGATGTGGGGCCCAGGGCCCCCAGGAGCACATCCCACTGCCTCCGCTTCCCACCTCTGTGCCTTTACGCAAGTTGGGCCCCGCCTGGAACTCTCTTCGTCCTTCCATCTTTCACTGTTGAGAGCTTCTCTACCCATCTTTTGAGGTGCCTCTCATGTGCCCTCTTTCCAGGGAGTCTTTTTCAGGCCTCTCTGTGGTTAATCTGTGGCCTCTGCACTTGGTACCCCTTGCTACTGTGTGCTTGAATTTTTCTAATCTTTCCCCCCTTAGCTTTCGAGGGTAGGGAGGGACTCAGTTAATCATCTGAGGCTGTTAAGACTCCACCTCTCTAAGCCTTCGTCTGCTGGGAAATGGAATCCAGCCTGTTTATTAATAACAAAGCTGATATGTATTGAGTCCTTGCTGTATCCCGGACAGTGTGCCACACAGATGCACACACATTGCCTTATTTCGTCTTCACAACAACCCTGTGAGATAGAAGCCTTTGTCATCCTCACTTTACAGATGGAGACGTCAAGGCATTGAGAGGCCAGTGACTCACCCCATGCTTGGCTGGGATTCAAATCCAGGGCGGCCTGCCCACTTCCTTCCCATAGATCTAACTACTGAGTAGAGGGCTCCGTGATAGAACCAGAATTTCCCGCTTGCCTAACTCCAGCTGTGAAGTGGGGAAGTGCCCTTAGGAAACCTGAGGTCTGAGGGGAGTGGGGAGGCATGTTGGAGTGGTGATTTACCGCTTCTGGGTTCTGAAATTCGGGTTGGGCAACTTGACACTTCTCCCTCCCGTTCGTTCAGTCTGATTTCTGCCATCAGAGGGAAGAGGAGGATATGTCAGCGGAGACGGCAGAGTAGGAATCAGGAGACGAGATGTTCGTCACAGATCTAGCCCTTAGTAAACCACGGCCATGGTCCTGCTCTGTGAGCCTCAATTTCCAGATTTATGAAATAAGAGAGTTGGCTGGGATCTAAGACCACTTCCTCTAAGACCACATCCAGCTCAGTAAGTCCATGATGTGCTGCCTCTATCTTCGGGCCATCTGTGTCACCACTTGGACCCTCAGTTGCCTCGTTGTTAGGAAGAGGGTGCTACCCCTGCGCTGCAGCAGAGGATTAGCATGGGGGGGAGCTTCTCCTGCGGGATTACTCTGGCGATGACGCATGTTCTCAGCAGAACCGGGACACAGTATATACATCAGCGTGTTTTAAATAGCCCACAGTTCCCACAATGCTCTCCAACAGCAGGAAATGTAACAGTGGCAATTCCCAAATAGTTGCTCTCTGCTTGGGTTTTAAAAGGGCAACCTCTTCCCAACCAGCCACTTCCTTTAGACACGTCCTCGTGGCCCTAAAACCAAGGTGGGTGCATCTCAGTCCAGAGCTGCTGAAAAGCATTTGCCCCGACGGGAGAGGCACAGCTCCAGGCGGGAGGGGGGCAGTGAGGAGCTGGAGGGAGGCTGACTGTGGGCTGAAGCCCTCTCAGAGGGGAGGAGTGAACAAAATGGAACGACGTACATGGTGTTTATAAAAGCATTGGACCGAAGCCAGGACTGCAGGGCTCCAGTTCTGTCTGCCGCTGAAAGGCTTTATGACCTGGGGCCAGTTGCTTCCTCTCTCGGGAGGTGGCAGTTGTCAGTCTGGCTGAGGGAGGTGAGACTTCCTGAAGCCCCGTCGACACTTAGAGCATCGGGACCATCCTCCTGTCCTCCCTCTTTGAGACAGTGGCAGTCTGGGCTTCTGCTTTCCCTTTCCTTTTAGTTTTAATTTAGTCCCCACCACTTCTCAGTTGAACTTTGGCCACAGAAACAACCTCCAGTGTCATCTAATGTGTTTTGCAGAGAGCTGAGTGGGAGGGACACTGGAACAGAAGCTCTTAAGGATTAGGACCACGATGGTCTAACTTTTTATATCTTTAGCATCTAGCACGTAGAAGGCATTCAACAAGGGGCTGCATGAGTGGATGGATGGATGAATAAATGAATGAATGCGAGGGCTTGGATTCAGAATAGTGGCTAGTCCCTCCTCTGCCACAGCTCCAAGAAAAAAATGTGGTTTGTTCTGCAGGCACCTGGGACTCCGTGGGATTACTGTAATAGCCTCCCAATTGGCCACTTTCCTTCATGGGCTTGCCTTAAATGCATGCTTAGATGTATACCTTCCCCACCCAAGAACCTCCAAAGGCTCACCCTGGGTTATAAGAGAAAATCCTGACATACAAGGTCCTCTATAATTGGATGCAAACTCCCCTTTCTAATCTCATCTCCCTCCTATTACTGACCAAGCCCAGAACACAATACACTTTAAGAATTCAGAGAAAACCACATGTTGAGGGATTAGAATGATGTCTTATACACAGTGGTGCTCCCTTTGAACTATCCTCTTTCCTGGTTTCTCGGAATTCTAGAAATTCCTGGTTTTTCCACTTGTATGTTCCCCCTTGGCCTCATGGGGCCTCCCCACTTCTACTGCCTTGGATTCCATCACTTTCCTTTCCATTCCAGCCTATTTTTCCCTCAGGGCATATTTTAAGGCACTTTCATATGTCTTTGGATGCTTCTGTGATCTGCAGCTGACAAATTCTTGAAAACAAAGCTCAAGAAAACATCTCGGGGGCCACCTCCTGGTTCCTACAATTGGGCCTGGCTCAGGGCAGGTGGTGCTGGCAGCTGACTCCAAGCCAGGCAGGCCCCCACTGCAAACTTCCACGGGTCATCTCCCGTACCCCACGAAGGCTGTGAGCTAGGTGGAACTGGTCCTTGTCTTACAGATGAAGAAACTGAGGCTCGGAGAGATGGCACGCTCACGGGCCGTCAGTGGCCAAGGTCTGACTCCACAGCTCTGAACCATGGTGTTAATTTATCTTTGGTAACAGTTAAATCAAGTTGGGCAAATACCCAAACTAGCTCTCAGCTGACCCTCACGGGGTTTGAATTCACGGCCTGGTGGAGGGAAGGAAGTGGGGAAGACACAAGGTGACTGTCTTACTTTCAGACTCGTTATGTCAGAGATGAAGAGAAGGCATTTCAAAACTCCTGGGTCCAAGCCCTCACTGTACCAATGGAGATACTGAGGCCCAGTGAGGGCAGTGGCTGGCCCAAGGTCATGCAAGGCCAGACACAGCACGTTTCCCAACCTCCCCACCTCATTCTCGGCTCAGCTACTGCAATAAACACACTCTGAATTGCAGAAGAGGGCAGGTCAGCCAGGGTGGGGAGCGCAGCCCTCCAGCCGGCAGGCACCCACGTGCCGTGGTTGCTGGGGAACTTTAGATCTGAGTCTCAAGCAGAAACAGAGCTGGGGCCAGGGAGACAGAGAAACTGCGGCTGATCGCCTGCTTATCACCAATCTTCACCAAGTGGAAACTTTCCACAGGCCTCCCCAGATCACAATCGCATCTGGCGCCCCTGAAGAGTTCAAAAGAGGAAGTCTAGGTTCGGTTGTAATGGACGCAGGGTGCACAGAGAAACATCCAGGCAGCAGAGGGGAGAGAGCAGGCTGGGCCAGGCCTCCCAGGCTGGACCCAAGCTCAGACCCCCATTTGGGATTCCCAGAAGGGGTAGGAAGACAGAACTCCCTCCTGGGCAGGTTAACACCTCAGGGTCTAACGAGGACAATCCAGGCTGCAGGCTCTAGGTCACAAAAACAGATCCCCCTTAGAAATGTATTTATGTGTCTGCATGTCTCTTTTTATTTACAGAGAGAAGACATGGAAAGGGAATGGTGTGGAGGCATATCCTAGAACGTCAGTGTTAGAAGAGAAAGCCCGGATCGTTTTGTCAAACTCTCTCATTTTGTAGATAATAAAATAGACTCAGGGAGGGAAAGAGATTGGCTCAAGGTCATAAGGCAAGTGTGTGGCGGACGCAAATTTGAACCCAGGTATTTGGACCCAGGGTTCAGGGCTCTAGCAACCAGGACGGAGGCAGCGGAACTGCTGGAAGACACTTACTGTTTCCCTCCTTCCCCCAGGACACTCCACTGGCACCTGCCACCACACCCCACCATGCGAAGCACACACATCACTCACTTCACAGACAAAGGCTCAGTATGGTTTTGAATTTGACAAAGCCCAAACCAGGACAGGGGCTGTGATGAGGCACAGAAGCTAGGAAGGTGTGAGGAGGAAGATGGGGAGCGGAGGCGGACGGGATCAATGGTTACGGTTCTTCAGCCGCTCAGAGGTGAGCAAGAGCGACTGTGCTGGGCCCTCAGTGGCTCATGGGAGCAGCAGCCTTTCCTAAACCCCAGTTGAAGACGAGAGCCCACCCCGCCCCCGCCCCATCCCTTCCTTAGTCTCTGGAGCTGGAGCGGAGCAGTCAGGCTGGGTGGTGGCGGGTGGTGCTGCTGACCGTCGCTCGGCAGAGGTGCCCGCCAGTGCCGGTGGTCCTAGTCCTCGCCTCCACAGATAGCCAGCAAGGCCTTCAGGAAGTCCCCAGAGGTGTCGCCCTGGAAGGGGCAGAGGGAGAGCAGGGTGAGTGAAACCATCCTGATGGCCTCAATTCCCCCTCCTCCCAGCTGCTGTCAGCCTGGGTATCTCCCTAACACATAACTGTGGCTCTGTCCCTTCTGTGGCTCTCGCTATCCCCAGGGAAAATGTCCAAGCTCTCAGCCTGGCTTCAAGGCCTTTTGTGGTCTGACCTTCGTGAAGCTCTGTGGCTTCATCTGCCCCTTTCCTTCCAGGAGCATCATGGTCATCTTTCTGCCTATACAAACCATTCCTCCGTCCAGCACGCCCTCTGCACCAGCCCTGTATTCCTGTCTGCCATCGGATGCCCCCTCCTCTGTGAAGTGTTCCTGCTCTATTCTTGCCTCAACCTAGGGTGAATTCCCTCCTCCCTTGGCTCCCCTGTACTCTAAAACCCTCCCCATTAACACATGTGTTGTAACACATTCCTTATTTGGAGAAACATCATCGAGCACTTACTAGGTATCAGGCTTTTGCAGGAATTTATGTGAACATCACTGGGTTTATGACATATCATAATGTCTGATATACAACAGGGCTGGGGGGGACCAGACTTCCTTTTTAGAGGGGCACCTGTCATTTTTATCATATATTTTTTCTATTTTTTTGTTTTTGTAATTTTTGATATATGATTAAAAAAATATATAATCATTATAAATGATTCAAATCAAAGGATTATAGAATAAAAGTCTCCCTCCCACCCCTGACCCCCTAATTCTCTAAATCATGAGGTAGCCACTGTTACATTTACTTGTATGATTTTCTAGCAGTAAATTTCCATATGCATATACAAATATGTATATGTATATAATATTCCTTCTCTGCATGGCATTCATATTATTCTGGGCCATAATTTCACTTAGAGAAGATCCCAAATCAGCACATAGAGCCTCCTCACACTTTTTCATGGCTGTATTGTATTCTATCATATAGATGTACCATAATTTATTTAACCAGTTTTGTGTGAAGGACTTCCGATCTTTTGCTACTATAAAAAATGCTGGCATAAATATTCTCTTACATGTCTTTGAGAACACATGTGGCTATGTCTCGAGGATAAATTCCTAGTAAGTAGACTTATCAAGTCCAAGGTATATGCATTTAAAATTTTGAGACTGCCAAACTACCCTTTAAAGATGTGCTACTAGTTTAACTCAACAAGGAGGTATCACCTCACACCTGTCAGAATGGCTATTATCAAAACGACAACAAATAACAAGTGCTGGTGAGGATGTGGAGAAAAGAGAACCTGCGTGCACTCTTGGTGGGAATGTAAATTGGTGCAGCCCCTACGGAAAACAGAATGGAGATTCCTCAAAAAATTGAAAATAGAACTACCTTATGACTGAGCAATTCCACCCCTGGGTGTTTATTCAAAGAAAACAAAAATACTAATTAGAAAAGATATATGCACCGCTATATTCACTGCAGCATTATTTACAATAGCCAAGATACAGAAGCAACCCAAGGGCCCATCAATAGATGAATGGATAAAGAAGGTGTGGTATATATATATAATGGAATATTCTCAGCCCGAAAAAATGAATGAAATCTTGCCATTTGCAACAACAAAGATAGACCTAGAGAGTGTTTTGCTAAGTGAACGAAGTCAGACAGAGAAAGATAAATATTGTATGGTTTCACTTATACAGGAGAACCTAAGAAACAAAATAAATGAACAAACCTAACAAAACAGAAACAGTTATAGATACAGAAAGCAAACAGGTGGTTGCCAGAGGAGAGGAGGGAGAGGGGAGGAAAGAAACTAGGTGAGGGAGATTAAGAGCTACAAACTTGTAGTTACAAAATAAATAAGTCATGGGTATGAAATGTACAGTGTATGGATATAGTCAATAACTAATACCTTTCTTTGGTGACATAGCATAAGTAGACTTATCCTGGTGATCATTTTGAAATGTATAGAAAACGATCACTATGTTGTGTAACAGGAACTAACATAGCGTTGTAGGTCAACTATACTTCAAACAAACAAACATACATAGAAACTCAAAGGAACAGAGATCAGATATGTGGTCACCAGAAGGTGAGGGATGGGAGAGGAGGAACAGGATGAAGGTGGTCAAAGGGTATGAACTTCCAGCTGTACAATGAGTAAGTACTAGGGGTGTAATGTACAACGTGACGACTATAATTAACACTGCTGTATGTTGTGAATGAAAGCTAACAGAGTAAATCCTAAGAATTCCCATCACACACGCACAAAATCTATTTCTTTAGTTTTGTGTCTGCGTGAGATGATGGATGTTCACTCATGTAACTGTGATAAGCACTTCATGATGTATAGAAGTCAAATGACCATGCTGGACACCTTAAACTTGTATAGTGCTACGTGTCAGTTATATTTCAATAAAACTGGAGAAAAACAATAAATATGTGCTATCAGTTTACATCTCCACCAAGTCTGTGTGAGACGGCCTGTGAGATTTCCCAGGGTCTTGCCATCCACGTACAGCACCAGACTTTTAAGATCTTGGCCAGTCTCAAAGCTATAAAACGGGCTTTGCAAATGAAAAAAATCAGACATAAAAGATCACATATTTCATAATTCCATCTATATGAAATAATCAGAAAAGGCAACAGAGACAGAAAGCCACCGGAAGGTTGCCCAGGGCTGGGGGCGTGAATAGGTGGACAAGTATAAAGGATCTTGGCGGAAAAAACGTCCTAACACTGCTTGTGGGGGTGGCTGCACAACTCATTCAATTTACTGAAAATCATTGACTTATACCCTTAAAACAGGTGAATTTTATAGATGTAAATTATACTTCAATAAAATTGCTTTTAAAAAGCAAAAAAAAAAAAATAAAAATAAAAAATAAGGCTCTTGTTTTACTTAGAAATCTTTCATTATAAACCTTTGATCCATCTGGAATTTATCTTGGTATAAGCAGTGGGGCAGGCCTCCTCTTACTTAGCAGTATCCTGACTGTTCTAAGAGGTGACTCACTGGGAATAGAAAAGACTTCTAACCTATACTCAGGGATCTCTCTCTCACTCACCTCTCCCCCACTCACCTCTAAGCCCACCCCTTACCTCAATGGCTTGGTGGAGAGACTTGTCGTATTTCTCAATGAACTCCCGCCGGATGTTGAGCAGGTCAATCTCACTCCGGGAGACCATGATCCTGGTGAGGGTCTTCTCATCCGTGCCAGCACCCTGGTGGTGCCAACCGAGAGGAAGACACAGGGCAGGAGGAGGAACCAGGTCAGGCAGGAACTCATGGGTGTCCATCTGCCCCCTCCCTTTTCCCTCCAAAACCAATCTTCCACAAACAGTCCTGTCCCAAACTCCCCTGTCCCAAAGACTGGGCAAGAAAGGCAACAACAGCCCCCCAAATTCATGGCCACTTGGAACCTTCCAATGTGACTTAATTTGGAAACAGGGTCTTTGCACATGTCATTAGTTTAGGTCATACTGCACTGGATCCAATGACTGGGGTCCGTGTAAGAAGAGGACACAAGGGCACACACAAATAGAAGGCCACGTGAGGACAAAGGCAGAGACCGAGGGATGCATCCAAGCCAAGAAACACAAGGATTCCAGGCAACCACTCGAGCCTGGGACAAAGGCTCCCTCAGAGCCTCCAGAAGGACCCAATCCTGCTGATTCCTTCATTTTGGACTTCCAGCCCGTAGACCCATGAGAGGACACATTTCTGTTGTCACTCAATTTGTGACAGCAGTTCTGGGAAACTACTACAGGGCCCAAGAAGGAGATACAGGGACAAAGAACATACGGGCAGCCATGGCCCACCTCTGTCCCCAGGGGGCTTGGAACACCAGCTGAAGGGTCAGAGCCAGCACACAGTGAGGGCTGTCATGTTTGGGGACAGCAGGCTGAGAGGGGTCCCAGGCAGCCTGCCTGGGCTCTCTCAACAGCTAGAACTCCACCTGCAGGGCTGGCAGGGTGGCCAGAGTGGCCTGGGTTTTCAGGAAGCCAGGGCTAGTCCCAGAGCTGAGCACTTGCTTCCTTTTGTGATCATCTGTCACAGGAGACACTGTGTCACCGAGGAGGATGTGAGCTCCAAGGGGGCAGAAACTGTCCTACTCAGCTCTGCGTCCCCAGAACAAGTTTCTTAACCTTGGCATCTGGGGCCAGATCATCCTGTGCGTGGGGCTCTGTCCTGTGCACTGCAGGATGCTCAGCACCCCTGCTCTCCACCCACCAGATAGATGCCAGCAGCAACACTCCCCAAGCTGTGACAACCAAGATGCGTCTGAACGTAGTCAAATGTTCCCTAGAGAGGTAATGTCACCCCCCACTGAGAACTACTACCCTAGAGCCAGACGTGGGGCGGAGGCTGGTAAATATCAAATGGGTGGAAGCAGCCACAAGCCTTGATCTGGGGGATGGAGCACATCTGTTTGTGGGGGCAGAAATGCTCAAAGGGAAAGGAACAAGCAAGCAGGTTTTCTTACCTTCATGGATTTGTAAAGTTTGTCAGCAAAGAAGAGCGGCTTGTTCTTGACACTCTGAACTGGTAGGAAGAGGAAAGAGATGCAAGGAGCTCAGTCAGAGGAGGTGTGCCTAGACCACGGGCAACTGCTGCTGCTACAAAGGTAGGACCCCCTCTCCCCGCACCCTGGGCCAGGGTCACACCCGTGTCCCACGCCTTCACTCCCCCTTCTTGATGCCGCCTCCTCTGTCTCATCTCTAGGCCTGGCTCTCGCTGGGTTGCGACTCGCTTCCTGCTACGGTGCTTGCAGCTAACCAAGGCTGGTGGAGGACTCAAAGGGAAGAAACCGCCGGTGAAGCCAAGGCACAGGGCCTCAGACTTCTAAGTGCACCAGAATCAAAGGAGAACTTGTTTAAAACTCAGGTTGTAGGCTCCACCCTAGAGACTCAGATTCAAGAAATGTTTCAAGCAGCAGTTTTCAAAGTATAGTTCCTAGAAGGCACCAGTATCATTGGGGAACTTGGTAGAAAAGCAAAATCTCGTGGCCCACCCCGGGTGTGCTCAATCTGTGACTCTGAAGGTGGGTGACCAACTCACCCCACTTTGCCTGGGACACTGTTGGTTTTAGTACAAACCTGGATGGTGGCCACCCCACTCTGGTGCAGCTTAACATTTGAGAACTACTGAGAAAAACACTCTGCCAGAGAATGACTGTCTGTCAGTATAACCTAGGGCACTGTGCCAATCCCTGGGCTGCACACTCCTCCCTCATTGGAAGCCCCTGTTTACCACCCAGCCCCGTATCAGATCCTGCCGGCCTGGCTGTACCAACCCCAGCACCGGGCTCTCAAGGATGTGGATTTGAGCCCTCAGCAGCTGCTGGATTCCCAGGCTACAGACCTCAAGTAGGGGTGTCTCAGACAGTTTCAGGAGGAGGAATTAGACGCCAGGACCCGGAAGCCAGAATGACTCTGGATGTAAAAGTGTCTCTATGAGGAGGGCAGCAGGTGAGGCTGGCGTTGTGGATCCCAAGGGCAGAGCCACACAGGTGACAGGCATGTAACCCACCTGTGGCAGACTTGGGAACCCGTGAGAAAGATCACACCGTACACCAACCTTCCCTCCTCCTGCTGTAGCTCCCAAACTAACTCCAAGCTCTTTGGCCTGGAAATCAAAGCTCCTGTCTCCCTCTGCTCTCTCACTGCCTCTGTTCCCCTATTCTCCTAACATTCTATGAATTCTTTTGTGCCTTTGTCCTCCCAGTAAGGAGAAGTTTCCTGTCTGCCCTCCACTACTTTACCTCCCCAAATCCACATCTCCAGTTGTGTCACCTCCTCCAAGGAGCCTGCCCTGACTCCAAGCCTGGAGCTCGGTCAGTCTAGGTAAGGAACAGACTGGGCAGAAATTTCCATCCATTGCAACCAACCCTGAAAACCTTCCCCAGAACCTGAAGGCCGCCCAACTGCCTCAGAGGACCCCGGGGCCTGCCACAGGATGGAGTGAGGTGGAGTGGGGGGTGTGTGTGTGTGTGAGTGCGTGTGTGTACGCATGCGTACAAGCACACATGTACATGTTTCAGGTGGGAGGGGAGAGGACAGAGGGAGGAACACAAGGATGGCAAGATCTGAATGTGTCTCCATAGACCAATAATTCTGGTGATTAATACACCCAAGAGAATTGGGCTCAGGCAGCCTCTGATGTGAGTCTTGTCCCACTACAGACACGTAACCTCTTCAAACCTCAGCCTCCCACTGTGTAAAATAAACTGATAAAATCAGCCGGTACGGATTCAACCAAAGCCACGTGCAACTGACTTCACACAGGGCCTGGCAGGAAATAATAAAAGGCAACATTTATCAGTGCACTCCATGCGCCAGGAGGCAGTGTTCTGTTTTATGTGTAACTAACTCATTTAAATCTGGATACTATTATTATGTCCATTTTACAGAGAAGGAAACTGAGGCATAGCTTTCTGTGCCTCGCCCAAGGACACAGCTGTACAGCTAGTAAGTGGGAGAGCAGGGATCCTACCTAGATTCACTATGCTACTCTGCCTCCTGGGTATTGCCCCAGGTGGTAAAGATGCACTGAGTGCTAAACAGCAATATCACAACAATTAACAACTGATTCGTCTGTTCTAAAACACCTTTCCCCGCATTTGAAGTCCCTGAAATCAAGATGCATCTTATAATTGACAGCAGTTATGTGAAAACCTTCCACTGACATCTCCAGATAAGATTTTTTAAAAATATGCAACAATCCAATGTATTTTATAGTAATAAAATAAGATACTGCTGATCACTAATGCTAATCAAAACCAGTTCGACCTCTGCTCATATCTACTCATCCGTTTGTACACATGGAGAAATTGAGATCCAAAAGGAGAAAGACTTTTTCAAAGTCAAGAACCCAAATTATGCAATAAGAGAGTAACCAGAGGGATCTAAGTGCTGGGAGGAGGGAAGGGTGTGTGTGTGTGTGTGTACACACCCTAGTCCTGCAGGACACTGCACCCTACCCAACCCTGCCAACCCCCCTAGCCACTGCCCTAGAGAGCTATTTCCTCATCCTGCCCCGAGCCTGGAACAAGTCTTCCTGTGACTCCGCCAATCACACACGGGCAGACCCTGAGAAGTGGCAGTGTTTACCTTCCAGTGCTAGAGTAGCTTAGGATGCTAGAAAGGCCACACTCATCCAGGGAATGTGGCCGTGTTCCCTGTGCCCCCCAGCCCTTTCCTGTGGTCCCCGCCAGTTACCAATGGCCACAAAAGCGTCTCTGACATCCCCAGACATCTCTTTCTTGATGGTGTGCTCCACGTCATAGTTGGTCATCTTGACGAACTCCTGGAAGACTGTCCCCAAGAGAAGCCCCAGAGGTGGGGGGTGAGCTTCAACTCTGAGGTGGTGTGGGTAGCTCTCCCCTCCCCCACCCCCAGCTTTACCCAGAGGCTGTGCCCTGGAAAAGTGGAAAGGGGCAACAGGTATGGCCACAGCCCAGGCTTAAATGCTTTAATTGGGCAGGAAGGACTATTGTCACAGGAACATTCTGACCTCAAGCCTTCCCTAGGCTCAGAGCCAAACCTGTATCAAGTCATACACTGCCCCAGAGCTTCAGACAAGTTCCAGGGACCCGGGCTGGGGGAGTAGGAGCATGCGTCCTAGTCACAGCTCTGCCCCAGGCTCAGCCAATGACCTTGGGTGAACCCCTCCCCTTTCTGGGCCTCCCCTTCCTCCCGAGTCAAGGTGGGATAGAGATTAACGTTAAGTAATCACAACGATAAACTGAGGAAGTTACCAGGGGCCAGGCACTGTGCTAAGTGCTTTTTGTGTATTTATTTTTTGTACCCTCACACAGTCATGTAAGGTAGATTTAACATCCCAACATTGCAGGTAAGGGAATGAAGTCGCAGATAGTTAGTAACTTGCTCAGGGTCACACGACTGATAAGTGGGAGAATCGAATCAAGGCAGCCCAGCTCCCAAGACGGTTCTTTTAAAGCACCTTAGTGTGCCAGGCACATGCTTATTAAAACGTCACTGTCTGAGTGGTAAGGCCACTTCACCATCACCTAGTGTCAGGGCCACTGCATGCAGGCGTGCCCTGTGCACGTGGCAGCCTGTGGCTCAGAGACATGTATGTGGTTCTTGTGCCATATCCACTCCTCACTGCCTTGCTCCTGGCAGACGTCGCCAAAGAATCATGACACAGAATCTTCGAATCCTTCTCAACACAGCATTCTAGGCAGCCACTACCAACCCACTGCAGTTGGCTTTAGAGGCAAAAGCCGCCTGATCCCTTCTCCCAGGCACCCCACATGCTTGCTAAAGAGGTGAGGGAGTTGGCCCGAGGCCGAATGAGGTGTTAGCAGTAGAGCCAGGACCAGGCGCTGGGGGTCCTACATCCCCAGGGGCCACAATACTCCCTTGCTGCGGTAAGGAGTGGGCGAGTGGGCAATTAGCCACTCTTGTTAAGACTTGGGGATCTTCCTGCTGCCTTGGGAAAGGGGGGGAGTCAGGCCTCACCTCTCCGGAGGTGCTGATAGCTACGCGTGCACAGGATCATCATGAACCGTGTCTCCAGGGAAGACTTGTCGCCACTGGAAGTGTCTGCTATTTCCTGCAGACCAAGGGTGGGGACAAGGATTTGGGAGGGAAGACACAAGAAAGCCGTGGTCGTTATTGACTTTCACGTCTGCCTGGGCCGAGGGCAGTTAGAAGCTGGGCTAACCCAGCTACACGAGGAGGCTGACCTTGGCCCCTGCCTCAGCCCCACACCCCCTCCAGTTCCCAGGGACCCTGTGGACTCACCCCCAGGAGCTGAGCACAGGGGACTCCCACCCTGGCCTCAGGGTCACGGGACTGGGCCCAGGGGAGGGGCAAACAGGCACTGGGCACGGGGACTGGGAGTTCTCCTTCGGTCTTTAAACCCCTCTGAAAGCCCCTCTGGGGAAGTGTGTCTGTGCACATGTGCAAGGAAAAATGGCCTGGCCGGCGTTTCCCCCAGCGTGGTGAGCAGGCAAACATAATTAACATATTTTTACACACCACGTATGTATGTTTCCGCAATGATCTTCTGGCAAGCTATCAGTCCTAGTCACATAGATACTAAATGTCCTTTAAAATAACTCATTTGGGGTTAAACTACGTATTTTGCACAAGTCATATAGAGGGTGAGTGGTGAAGTTTGGGAAACACTCGCCTGGCCCATTTTTTACCCAGCAGGGTTCTCTGGAAGCCCTGAAAGGGAGAGAGAGAACCTGGGGGGGACGCCCCCAAATCACTGCCTGACTCTGCCTGCTCAGCCCCGCCCAGAGGCACAGCCAGGCTCAGACTTCACTCAGGCCGTGAGCATCCGTGCAGAACAGGGCACTCACCAGTATCTCAGCAGCCACCTGAGAGCAGGGAGGAGAGAGGAGAGAGGGGAAGGCAAGAGTCAGAGGAGGCCTGGAGACGGGGTGTCTGGGGGCCCTGGGGTACAGGCAACGGAGCCTGGCTCAGGGTACAGAGGTCCCACCATGTGGGACAGGGACGGGGCTGGAGCTCAAAATGGGAACAGGCCTGGGTTTTAATGGTGAAAGTGTCTACGGGAGGGGTAAGAAGAGGACCCAGGACAGAGCACTCACATCCAGCAACCTAGGGAGACCCCCTCAGAGCCGCCAAGAAGTTGGATGTGAGACGTGCCGAGTTCCCTGCACCCTTTACCATGTTCAGAGTTGCAGGGTCCTCAGGAGACCTGTCACGGACCCCCTTGTGTTACAGACGGGAGACAGGAAAGCTGAGGCCTGGAGGGGATGGGACATGCAGCCAATCAGGGGGGGAAGTGCCAGCTGTTCAAGACATCTCACAAGGGTGGATTTTCATCACCACATTATGCCGAGCACAGAACTCTGAGGTTAGAACACTATTTTGTTAGGCAAATAGCTGTGACTTGGAGGGCCCGGGGATAAAACGTAGCCAGCCCTGCGCACACCGGACTGAGTCCCGCCTTTGCCTCTTTCCCTGAAATTCTGCCGACCACTTTGTTCTCTTGGGCAGATCGAAACCATCCTCTTTATAAACTTCTCAAAAAGCGAATGCTTAAGAAATCTTTTTTTCCTTATATAAATTAGTGTCTATTAAAATTCAAAATGCACTTGCCACTTGATCAAGAAACTATGTTGCTAGGAATTTCCCTTACAAATAAACTGGCGAAAGTCTTCCAAGATATACTACAGGGCGTTCACTGCGTCATGCTTTGTAATAGAGAAAACACTTGCTAAACAGGTTATGGTTCGTCTAGTAATGGAAATCCACACAACTAGTAAGAAGAATTAGACTGGGTTACAGGGCTCATAAGGAGAGAGTGTCCATTTAAACTAAGCAGAAAAGTCAAGCACAGCACGTTGTATACAACGGTGCTCCTTCTAGAAAAAAAAGGTAAGTGCACACTTCCTCTTATACACTTGCTGGGAAGTCGCACGAGAGGGACAGGCAACATACTGCTGGCAGTGGTCACCTTTAAGGAGAAGGACTCGGGGGAAGAGCTTTTGCATTTTATTTTTCCTGAAATTTTAAGTTACATTATTTTTATTTTTTGTTTTGAAGCCCAGCAGGCATTATCAGGGCTACTAGGATTATGGGATGCTTCTGTTTCTTATTTATACTTTTCCGTATTAAAAACAACCTGGTTGAACCTTGAGGATATTATGCTAAGTGAAATAGGCCAGTTACAAAAGGACAAATACTACACGATTGCACCTATGGGAGATACCCAGAGCAGTCAGCTTCCTAGAGGCAGAAAGCAGAATGGTGGCTGCCGGGGGCTGGGGCTGGGGGGACAGGAATGGGTGGTTACTGTTTAATGGGCACAGACTTTCAGTTTTGCAAGATAACAACTTTAGTGGATGGATGGTGGAGACAGTTGCACAACAGCATAAATGTACTTAATGACCTGTACGCTACAAAAAGCTTAAGACGGTAAATTTTATGATGTGTTATGTGTATTTTACCACCGTTTTTCTTGTTATGCTAAAAAGTCTAGTATTATTATTTAAAAAGGAGATGTTTTTAAAAATTAAACAAAAAAAAGATTTTTCACTTATTTGGATCAGAGAACCCCCAGATATATTTGTTATTTTCAAAGCATCTTTATAGTATTTGTAATATGAAAAGTGAGTGGGTTACTACAATAATTTTCCAGATGTTCAACTCAAAGCTTTCCTTTATTAGCTTTGCTACTTCGTGCCAAAATTAATCTGGGCAGTTTCTCCAAAAGTTAAACATAGCGTTATCATCTGACCCAGCAATTCTATTCCCAGATATATACCCAAGAGAAATGAAAACATATGTGTATATAAAAACTTGTACACAAATGTTTATAGCAGCATTATTCATAATAGCCAAAATGCAGAAACAACCCAAATGTCTGTTAGTTGATGAATGGATTTTTTTTTAAAGTGATAGATCCATACAATGAAATATTATTTGGCAATGGAAAGGAATGAAGTACTGATATATGCTATGATATGGACGAACTTTGAAAACATATTAAGTGAAAGAAACCGGTCACAAAAGGCTACATATTATAAGGTTCCATTTATATGAAATGTCCAGAATAGGCAAATCTGTAGAGGCAGAAAGTAGACTTGTGGTTGCCTAAGGCTGGGGGGGGGTTGGGATGAAACGAGAGGGAACTACAATATGTACGGGTTTCTTCTTGGGGTGATGAAATGTTCTAAAATTATCATGGTGATGGTTGCACAAGACTGTGAAGACACTAACAACCACTGAACTGTATACTTTAAGTAGGTCAACAGTACGGATATGAATTATATTTCAGTAAAGCCATTATGTTAATAAATAATCTGGCAATTGAAATATCTATAAATGGTCACAATTCTTCATTTCACTCTGGGTCTATAATAATGAGATCACCTATGTTATTTATTACTCACACTGGGACACTGAGAGTGAAAGGGAAGCTATTTGTAAGTACTGTGGGACAACAGGTGAACACTGAACATATATATGTCACCTGTTCACAACAGACCCAGACTTCCAAGAGCTTGAGGGTGTTTAGATGCCGGAGTGAGAGTATGGGAAGGAGGAGGTGTAAGACCAGCAAACACGCATGGCCAAGCACTAATGTGCAGTATTTTTTTAGGGGGGAACTCAGTTCTGCACATCGAATGTCTTCAATTTTTGTAAACATTCTCCTCCAGCATTCTCAATTCACCTCTAGGAATTTATTCTAAGAAAAAAAAAACAATCATGAATGTGATAAGACTTTGTTACTAGGGAGAGGGCTGGTTAAATAAAAGTTTGGTAGATTTCTAAATGAAATAGTATTTAGCCATTAAATGATGCTGTTGATTTTTTTTTAAATGATATGTAACCGTATTCACTGAATACTCATTTTTACCTGTCACAAATCAGAAATCCATTTTTATATATGTAAATAAGACAACTAGAATGATATACTCTAAGATAGTACCAATAATTACAACTAGTAGGTTAAGGGTTTTTTTGGGGGGGTGCTTGTCTATTTTCTAAAGTTTCTACAAAATATGTATTATTGAGAAATAAAATATTTCTAATAAGAAAATGAGTCCACACTAAAATCAGGGTCTAGTATCTGAATCTGGAGAAGCAGCCGAGTTGGGCAGGGCGCGGCTTTGCTCCCTTGGTTGACTCCACCCAGGTTCTCTCTGCCCTTCTCTCGAGAAAAGCAGCCACCAGCGAGGCCCACCATTGCCCCCTGCTGGCAGCAACTAGAAGCATCGCCTTATAGGTAGACCAGGCACCAGGCAGAATTCCCTGGAGGATGAATTTCAGGGTGCAGGACGGATTTGGGGTGAGCTCTAAGGAAGAAGCCAGGTTCAAAGACCCTCAACAGCACAATGGGGCCGCTCATAGTAGTACTTAAAAAATATCTGTTGAATGAGTGAATGAAATGCGACCTCAGCAAGCCACTCCAGGGGGCTGTGTTCCCAGGCCAGCCCCCATAAACATAACTATAACGCATCTGCAGCACCTTATCTGAATGGAATCCTGCAGTTTCTGACAACCATATGTCAAACCAGGGGCAGGACAACCAGACACCAGCAGCTACCTTGTTTGGAAGCCGCAGAGAAATTAGCCTACTGGGTCCCGGAGGATATTAAATGGTATTAAGTATGGCCTGGGTTCAAATCACACCATGGCCACGTGGGAACTGTACCCTTGGATAGGTAAGGAGCTTCATTTTCCTGAAGTAAGAAAAAGGGGGCATATCAAAGTATGAAGAAGCCCCAGCATCATACTCAGTGCTCAGACACTCTAGCAGTTTTGTAGTGGTCAGGTTACAGCAAAGGATCCTTTAGCTCTAATGGTGCTGTAACATTCACTCCCTTCCCAGCAAGCTCCCCGACCTGCTCCCTCTAGGTCAATTCCAACTGGCCCACTGATTTGCTGTGTGACGTCCAGAAGTCATTCACCCTCTCTGGGCCTCCATTTTATCCAAATGTAACATGGCCTGGACAATCCGTCAGTCCCTGCTAGCTCTGAGGGTCTAGGGCTCAAGGTCTGCTCTTTGCACAGGAAATGTCAGTAGGATCAGTGCCACCCTCCCAAGTATCTTTCTGAAAGCTCTGGAAAACGTCATCGTCTCACTTCTAAGGGTAGAGAGGTGCAAGGGGCCCAGAGTCTAAGTGTCCGCCAGTCAAACCTGCCACGCCCCTGCCAGACGCCTTCCCCACTCAGAAAAGGCCAGGGCCCCACAAGGACAGATGTCAGCTGGAGTCCCTGGGGAGAGGGTGGGGGGCCGGGGTCTCACCTGCGCATCTTCCCGGGCCCGTTCCCGGTCTTCTCCTCCCTCCTCACGGTTCCCCTATAGTAGGACAAGGAAGAAAGGTCAGCCCCAAAACACTCAACCTCTCTGTCTCTCAGTAACCATAGGACCTTGCTCAGACACTCACCTCTCTGAACCCTCTCCCTCATCTGTAACAGGGGGACAAGGATCCTGCCTCCATAGGGTAGGCAGTCACGAGCATTAACACGACCTCCGGGAAGGCATTTAGCCCAAGGCCCGACTCAGACACAGTGAGCTTGCAGTAGCTGTGCATTAGCGCCCAGCATCTGGGTTGCAGGAATTCAAGAGATGGTAACAGAAGATCCCAGATGATGACACAGGGAAAAGCCACCCACGTGGCTTTGTCCCTTTAGCTGAGGGCCAAAAGAAGTCAGGCTGAGGGCTATCACGGAGGGCTGCCTGGAGAAGGTGACACTAAGCCAGCTTTGAAAAGTGAACAAGGGAAAAGGCATTGCACAAGGCAGTAACTGTCTCAGTGATGAGATTCTGAGGAGGCAGGAGGGCAACACATCCTCTCTTCATCAGAAGTAGATTCTGAACTCCCTGTCCTTCCCTGCAGCAATCCTTCCCCTACTCCCAGGGCCCCAGAGGGCCAGGCAGGCCCAGGGCCGTGATTCACCCACCGTAGCCAGAGAGATGAGGATCCTCTTGAAGTGGCCGGATGTGTCTGAGCTCAGCGCATCCTCCAGGGACTTGTGATAGTCTGAGACAGAGAAAGGGGTGTGGGCAGCTGCTGGTCAAGAAGGACGTGGGGAAAGGGGGTCCTAGAAGCTCAGACTTAAGCCAGACCAGTGTTGGCTGGGGTGGCGGGAACGAAGGAGTTTGTAGCTGGTTCTTGGGGGCACCTAGCCATCTTGCTATTGGTTTTGATGGTGAGGTGCCCACCGGTCCATCACCTCCCTGAGCTCCTGTCCCTGCTCAGTCTCACTGCAATCCCCCCTCCCATACAACAGCCTCCCTGTCTTCACTCCCTCTCCCACCTTCCCTCCTGCAGGGAAGTTACTAGACCCAGAAGCACGGCTCTGATCATGTCACTGCCCTGCTCAGAGATTCTATCATTTTAAAGCTGCTTATAAACGAAAGAGCTTAAACGTTTCTGACTGACACTAAGGTGTTCCAGAATAATATGGGATTCCTCGTTAAAAAAATTATTTAGAATTTCAAGATGGCTATAGCATAGCACGTAACCAGGCATGGGGCTTTGCCAGCGTGGGCCCTGTGTGACCACACAGGCCGCGCGCCCACGAAGCCGCCCTCCCTCTCCAGCAGCCCAGATGCTCTCTCCCTCACTCCCAGCCAAACCCTCATCTACCTCCAGGCCTTTGTCCTGCTGGGACTCTGTCTGGGGCACCCTTACCCCAGATACACAGCCAAGGGGCTTATCAAAGCCTCGTGGCCTGGGAGAAGGGAGACGGGGCAGGGCTGTGGGGTGAGGTCAGGAGCCAGGGCCCGGCTCTTCTTGCACTGTCCCCAACACTCACCCTCCTTATAGGCCTCGTTGATGGCCCGGATTTCCGCATTGGTCCGAGTGGCTAGGATTTCGATGAGAGCCTGTTCGTCTGTGCCAGCTCCCTAGAAGATCACGGTACAGAGGATGTGAACCACAGCCCTGATCCCCGTGCAGAGGCCTGAGGGGCCCAGGCCAAGGAGACCCCTGCTCCAAGAAACTGCGCAGGTGAAAACTCAGGCCAAGCCTTCCTGGATTTTCTCTTTACCCTTAGACACGGCCCCCAGACCAGATCTTGGCACAATCAAGGCTGACCATGCCAGCTTGTCAAGATTTCCAGACCCTCCCATGAGAAATGCTTTGGAATAAAAATTTAAAAAAAATATATTGTATATGAGTATGCATTTATAAAAATGCATATACATATATGTATCTGAGTATAAACACTTATATATATAAATGCATAAAAAGGACAGAGGACACACATCACAAGGTAACAGTGGCTGGGGTCTCTGGGTGGGTGAAGGGTCACGGGTGGTTTCTATTTCCTTCTTTGCTTTGAGTATATTTTCCTGGTGAAAAACGTATTTGTCGGAAGAAACAAAGTTCTGGGCTTTAAGGAAAACAACAAGTGATATTTGTTGGATTTAATGGATGCTATGTGGACTGAGGCAGCTTGGGGAACCCATTACTCTAAGGTCCCCACTTTGTGGGAGGGGAGAGAGGTGAACAAGGCTGGTTGACTGATTCATAGATTCACGTATCTGTTAAACACCCGTTACATGCCAGTCTCTGCGAGCTGCTGGGTTGACGACTATAAAAAAAAAAGTAAGACACATTCTCTGTCCTGGGAGGTGACTGCCCAGTGTTCAGCAGTCCCTAGGTTCTCCGATCTGAAGGAGATCTTCAATGGTCTCTTTATTAAAAGCTGGCATGTGGTGAGGACAGCCTTATCCTCAGAGTGTCCTGAGACACACGGTCTACCCCATCCTTCTCCTAATTCCATGTTTTTAAGTCATTTACTTTTTTGTCCAGGAACTTTAAAAGGACAACAGTCTCAATTTGCTTTGTCCAGGGAACGTCTGTTCTCCTCTTAATCCTTTAGGAGCCAAAAGTTCTAGTAGTTTCATGTGGTTGTCAACTCAGTCTCTGGCGTCAGACAGACTTGGTCCAAATTCTAGCTTTGCTACTTTCTAATGCTGTGACTTTGACCAAGTAACTTAAGCCCCAAGGCTCAGTAAAATGGGGACAAAATAGAAGTCCTGCCTGGTGGCTTAACGAGATAAGTAACTGAGCTAACTAACTCAACCCAGGATAGATGTGGAAGGGGCTCTACCAAGGAGTTACAGCCAACCCACTTGGGCTTGGGAGGCACGCCTGTTCCTCCCCAGCACCTGCACAGTCTGGACCCCATGCCCTTGGTGCCCACACCTTACCTCCATGGCCTTCTTCAACTGCTTGGCTTCGTAATGGGCTGGTGGCATCATCAGTCCCAGAATCAGCCTCGCCAGGTCTCCGGAGATCTCAGACTTCAGGTCAGCCATCAAGTCCTGTAAAGGGCGGAGCCAAAGTCATGCCAACATCAGCCCCAAGCGGAGCCAGTCACACAGCTGCTGCTGATCACAAGGAACGAGGAGGGAGGAGATGGGTGTACAGGCAGCCCAAATCCAGCACTGGACACACTCCAGGAACACAGGGCCACAGGAGGTCCCACTGCCATGAAGGCGCAGGCGCAGAGCTAGCTGTGACAGGCTGAGCCCACCAGAGGAGGAGCATGGATGCAGGGCTGGAGGTCCTTACCCGGCCAAAGTGAGACTTGAAGGCCTGCCGGATCTGCTGCCGCTGGGCGTTGCTGCGGTGCGTGATGATGTTGATGATGGTGTCCTCATCAGTCCCTGAGTCCCCAAAGCCACAGCTCAGAGGAAGGCCTAGGCCCAGCTTCCCCATCTCCCCCAGGAATGGGCCCCATCCATCCTTTGTCAGGGGAGAGACCAGGCTAGGCAGCCTCGTCCCCAAGCCCCTGCAAGAGCCTTGCTTCTGGCCCAAGCCACTAACTTCCCCTGGATTCCTTTCTGTACTTCCTTCTGTCATGCCACAGGTTGAGAAAAAAGACCCCTGGGGGAGCAGAGACCACTGGGTTGAGTGTCAGGGCCTCTGAGTTCTAGTCCTGGCTCTGAAAATGGCTGTCCCCTTGGGCAAGCCCCCTCCTCTTTCTGGGACTCGATTTCCACACCTGTATCGTGAAGAGCTGGGGGGTTATTAAGGAATTCTTCCAACCAGACAACCTAAGTCCCCTTGGGAACCCTATGTCCTTTCTCTGCAACTCCTCGAAAGCCCCTCTAACCACAGCAGGTTGACTCTGGAAGGCATGAGGGTACCACTCCCTGCCCCTCAGGTTAATGCCATCAGCTTCAGACCTGGCACAGAACTCGATGCGTCAAGAGCATTTTTAGCCCTGTCTCCTTACAGTCCCAGATGTGCTTGGTAGATAATAGTATTCCCATGAGACAAATGAAAATGAGGCCTGGAAGGTAAAGGACTTGACCCAAGGCCCCCTGGGAGGTGCTGTTAGACAGAGCGGGGAGCGGGGACGGCAATGGAGGCCAAACCCCAGATGCTCTGTCCCCGCTGGCCTTCCTGAGGACGGCCATCCACCCACACGCAGGTCTTCTCACCAGGGACAAATGGAGGCCTGGAAATGGGTGACCAGCAGGGGGCGCTCCCCCCCCCCGAATTTGAGATCTTAAGATTCAGGGTCCACATTCCTTATTTTATGCATGGGGATACTGAGACCCAGGTGAGTTAAGGGACTTGCCCAAAGTCACACAGTGAGTCAGCAGCAAAGCCCGAGCAAAACCCCAGGCCTTATCAGCCAGTCTTTCCTCTACACCAGGACAATGCTCTTGAGAGCCTGGGAGCACCCTGGTCTCCAGGAAGGGCTGGTGCCAACTTCCTTACAAACCCCCTCATGCCCCTCCTCCCTATACTCAGGGAGTGGGAGGCTCCAGGAGGGTGGAGACTCAAAGCAAATAAAAGTCCTCGCCATCCTGCAGACCCCAGTCTGAGGCCTCAGCTCTTGCCCCTGTCGGGCCCACTGCCAGAGCTGCTGCCCCACAGGCCAGCCCGGCCCCTTTCACGGGCCCCTTACCAAGCCCCTTCATGGCTTTCCGCAATGCTTTGGCATCTGCATCGGGGTTGAAGTCCCTGGCTGGGTGCACGGTTCCTTTCAGCTGCAAGAAGCAGAAGATGACTCAGCAAGTGTCTGGGGGCCCCCCAGGGGGCCAGGCCAAGAGAGGAGCATGCGAGGGAGAGGGGGCTGTCCCCATGAGCCCCAAACCAAGCAGCTTGGGGGGAAAGAGGCGGGGGTGAAGGCACAGCAGACAGACCCCTGCCTAGAGCTGAGAGAGAGAGAGAGAGAGAGAGAGACGGGCCCAGGCCTGGGAGCAGGGCAAGCACTGTCAAGGGAAGAGTGGCCGGGCTCCTGCCCCAGGAGTCAGCTCTCATCTGGCTCCACTGGCTCCCAGCCCCTCAGACCCCTGCCCTGTCCCCAAGGCCCTCCTGACTCTCAAAGAAACACTCTCCCTGAAAAGGCAACTGAAATGTTCTCAAATACCAGAACAGAGCTGCCCAAATTTCAATCACTCCTGAATGATCTTTGTAAAGTTTTCCATATTTGTGTGCACTCTATGCTGTTTTCTAATATTTTAACTTGATTCAGCTAATTCAACTTCTTTTCTATTTTACTTGAATGCATTCATTTTGAAGTGCATTTAAATACACCTAAAGGGCAAGGATTTTTGTCCTGTTCTTTGGTATTTCCCAAGTGCCCACAGCAGTGCCCGACACAGGAGTAAGCACTCAAAAAATATTTATTCAATGAATTAATGAATGAAAACAACTTTCTTTCACTATCATGAATAGAAAGTTGGTGTCATGCACCATAACAGACAACAATCCATGAAACTAAATGTCATAAAACCAAAAAAAAAAAATCCATATTTTAAAATATCATCAAATTTAACAGACACCATTGCTAGCCAGAAGCTCTAAACTTGAAGCTAGCTCTCTCAGCTCTTTGTGAAACAGGAAAACCAGCAACTGTGGCAGGGATGTGGCACCAAACTGAGCCTCCTTCTTTGACATGAGCAGCAAGGTTGATGGAATCCCCGAGGAGTAGCTTTCTCTCTGTGTGAGGTTCAGTGTTACCTAATGCCATCGATGTCCCCCCGCCAAAACTCAATTCATTTCTCATGTGTCTTAAGACGGTCTGCAATGACGGCCCTTGCCTTGTGATTTGGGAAGCGCTATCCTAGAGCATCCTGGAGGCCATCCAGGCTGGCATGTCTAACTCCCTCAGTTTAGAGCTGGAGTCTGGCCAAAGGCGGCACAGCGAGTCAGTGACACAGCCCGAGGTACCAAACATTTTTGTAGGGGCCAAGTACTATTCGTCCCTGGACTGGTTTGCCCTGAGTACGTCTGTGAAACTTTCATTCTTGCCCTTTGTGGACCCTGGGCCTGAGGCTGGTCAGGGGGACCCAGAATCCAGTGCACCCAGAGGTGCCCATCTGTTCTCAGCTTCCATGCCTCCAAACCCAGGATGGGATAGGCCCCTGCAAAGAACCAACCCAGGTCTCCATTCAGCAAGGCCTGTTAGTAGTTAGTGGGCCAGAACCCTTCCCAGCGTGTTAGAGGTTAATGCAGAATCGGATGCCGACACCAGAGTGCCCGCCCACCCATCCATCACTCCACGGAGAACAGGAAGCTTCAAGACGAGAGACTCAGTGTCTCAGGTTGGCCACCAGGGGGCAGCTGGGTGCCAACCAGAGCAGCAGCAAGGTGCGAGCAGAAGAGTGGAAGCTTGTAGTCAAGAGGTCAAGCAGGAGGTGGGGAGGGTCTGACCTCTACTCGGGCCACTGCACTAAGCTCCCACATCTGATAGGCCACCTGCGCTGCCTCCGGGAAGAACTGGCCAGCAGCACTGGAATGGAGGGGTTACGGAGAGGACAGGAGGGAAGGTCATCGTGGGCCACGCCACACCAACACACACCCACATACGCACACACACCAACACACACTTGACGTAAATCCATCTGGCTTTATCTTCTCTCCAGCCTGAGCCTCCCCCATTCACCAGAGCCCTCCCTCCATTTCCGAGGAACGTCCACCCTCTGCAATGCTGGCTCTAGCCAGCGGTCTTCCTGACCCCAGGTCCCACGCAGGAGAGGATTTCTCCAATCCTTCCACCTCCCCTTTCTTCCTTACAATTTGAGTGACTTCCATCCCAGTCTCCCCTCTCAAACATGACCAAGACCAGCTTATGGCCATGCTATCTCCCCTTGTCTTCCTGCAAAGCACCTGGGTGTTTTAGTCCCTAGGGAACTCTCTGCTGAGCTGAGCCAGCCCCAGGCATCTACCAAAGGTAAACAGGAGGCTCTCCTATCTCCTACTTCACTGGATCCTTACAAGCCTCAGAGAAGGGAAATCAGGGTACCTGAAATTCCCTTCCTAGCACACAGATCTGGTCAAGTCATGCCCCAATTTAATCCCCCAATGGCTCTCTGATGCACTTAGGTGAGGTTCATATGCCAGGAAGGGGCCCCAGGCCCTGTACCTCTTGGCCTCTTCTCTCCCTGCATGCTACAAAAGTGTGACCTCAGTCACGTGCATGAGCCAGGCTGTGCCTTTTCACCTCTAGGCCTTCTTTGCACCCCAAACACTCTCCCTCCAGGCCCCGCCTTCACCTCCTCCTCGCCTCAGCCTCATTATTTCTGGGAGCCTCCCCCGAGTCTGGCATAGTGCACCTGCCACCTGCATGTGCTTTCAGAGGCACGTGTACCTTCCCTGGTTACAGGGCTGCCCTGTATGCACGCCCTGGTCTGTCCGCCTTTCTAGGCTGCGGGCTTCATCATGACTTCCCCACAACGCCTGCACTCGGGGAGCACTTCATACGGGCAGGCTGAATAAATGAGTAGCCAGAGCAGCCATCTGTATTTTATCCATTTACTGGGTGAGAAAAAGTGAGAAGCAGCTATGCAGTAAGTAGCAGGGCCTAGACCCTCATATTCTGATTCCTGGTCCACACCTCCGGACTGATTTCCAAGTTCACAAGAGCAGGCATCTCCACGTAAGGGAGACCACACTCCCGCTCACATATACGCACACTCCCACTTTCACCTGCGCTGCTCCTGCCTCCGAGGAATCCCCAAGCCCATCCGGTCCATCCACCCATTCACCAGGATGAGGCCAGGAGAATCCGGCCCGCCACACCTGAGGCCACTCCCCGCCCCCCAGGGCCAAGCGGCCACTTACTCATCGTCTCCCCCACACAGCTTCAGCAGAGCCTTCTTGTACTCGCCAGAGGTGTCATTCTGGGGAGAGAGAGAGAAAGGTTACCACGTCTCGCCCAGCGCCGAGATTCTCAGACAAGGAGGGAAGGCTCTGCATAGCCCCAAATAGGGGGAGGCTGACCACGTATTCACAGCAGCCCCGACTCTCCCCTGTCTGGAGGCGACTGAGACCAAACAATGGTGTGCCAGTAACTATTTAACAACTGGCTTTTTGGGAAAAAAAGGAAGAAAGAAAGAGAGAGAGAAGAAAAGCAAGCAAGCCAACAGCCTGGATTTGTAGCACCTGCCAATTTCCATGGTGTAAAACTTTCAATGGACAATTCCAAGCTACCAACATCTCACTGAACGTGGAATTAAGAAGAGATGCTTTCCCAAGCCAGTGCGAGCTGGCCCCAGCACACCCCTGCCACCAGATAATCCCCAGCCCAGTCCTCCCAAGGGAAACAGTCCATGAAAACAGGGCTCTATGACCAAAAACCCTGAGAAATGCCAAAACCAAACAAGCAAATGTGCATTTCACAGACGTGCCGCACTCTCTGTCCCTCTTGGAGCTTTGTGATGGACATGCCCTAGTCGAGGCTGTGAGAAGTTCTGAGCTGAAGAAACTGACTTATCTTTGCTTATTCTAGTTCTTTCCAAGCACTTTCCCATGGGACATTTTTGCTTGTAATGCCTATAAAACTCCTCTTTAGAAACACACTTTGGGGAGCACAGCAGGAACTCAGAAAGCGTTATCCCAGTCACCCAAAACAAGGAGCAACAACGCAGCTCTACGTGTGTCTCTGACCAAGCCGCATCGGCTGGAGCGCCCAGAGTCATCGCCCGGCCCAGGGCCAACGGGTCCCAAGCGGACCCTCCTTTGTGGTCTTCAATGCCTCCCGCTGCCTCTGGGAGACTGAACTCTCACTGCCCTAGGGATGGAGTCCTCGTCCGGGATCCAGCTTCGTGCTCGTCATGACCCAGCCCTGCCTTCCTCTCAAGAGGTGCCTCCTGTCTTACCAGGACCCTGGACCCTAGCTTCTCTGTTGAGTTGCCTTAAATTCCCTGAAGGTGCCACAGGCAGAGGCTCCTGGAATTCCCACGAGACTCCCAGCGTTCCAGGCCAGCGCCTTCTCTCCTTCAAGGTTCCCCAGCCCTCTCAGCACCCCCCGTGAGCGCCTCACCTTGATCATGCTGTACAGGGACTTCTCATACTTGGTCCGGAAGATCTCCCGGATGTCCAGCATGTCCAGCTCACTGCGGGAGACCATGATGCGGATCAGAGTGTTGTCCCGGGTCCCCAGGCCCTGGAAGACAAGTAGGTTTGGGGGACAGGGAGTTGAGAGGAGGCTGGAATACTGACAGCCCCGAGCTCAGTTGCAAATACAATTTTTGTAATAAAATGTTAAAATTAAGAACAAAAGAGGCAGAACGTTGCCAAACCCTCTGAAGCTCCCTGTGGGGCCCTCCCGCTCTCATCTCCTTCCTCCCTGCTCATGTCATTCCCATCCTTGACTTCCTTTATAATTTTACCTAACTTTGTAACTCTAAGCAATATATCGTTTAGATTTGCACATTTTGGAACTTTGTAAATATACCACAATGCATTTATTTTTCCATGCTACTCCTGAAGGATGTTGGGTTGTTTCTAGTTTTTTCATAATATGGACAATGGTGCTAGGAATGTTCCTATGAACACATCATACAAACAGACATCTCTGCAGGGACGATGTCCAGCGCACACTGGCACTGGAAGACGGGGAGTGGGCTACATGCGGTCCGCTCGACCTTGTGGGATGGCCACGCAGGGACTTCGGGCCTACGACCTCTGGCAGCAAAGAACTGCATTCGTTTACCCCGGGGTGCTATGAAACATCATGAGTTCCTGGGTGTCGTGTGTGTCGAGCCCTGGGAAGCACTCGACGCCCAGAGTGGAATCACTGGGTCCCAGGGATGAACATCACGAATCTTAGCAGACAACGCCAATAATTTTTTACTTACTTACGTACACTATATATAAACATTCTGGTTAATTAGTATTTTTTAAGTGCATGGGCTTCCAACCCACCTGGCTGGCTGTCACTGCACGCTCTGATCAACTGTGAGGTCAGGGCAGGTATCTGGGTGGGAAGGTGTGTGACCAGGCAGCCTCCCAGGCTCTGGAGCTCACCGGGGTCAAAGTCCCCTCACCCTGTCCTGTGGCCAATCCCTTGAGGGCTCCTTTTGGCTAATGGACCCCAAGAATTTGCCAAAGAGTCCCGGCAGGCCTGTGGGGGTGGGCCAAGCCCCCTCCCCCAACCTCATTCACATCAACCCCACCACGCACCTTCATGGCCTTGAACAGCCTTTCAGCAAAGTACTCGGGGGTGCTCCGGATGCACTTCACTGAGAACAGGGAGGAAGACGTAGTTACTCCGGCTGCCTCGGAAGGACGACGAGGTGGCCTGAACCCTTCTTTGTTTCTATTCCTTGGGGGCCACCGAGTTCAAACCCGGGAAGAACCTTAATTCCTGATAACCCACAGGCCAGAGCACCCCAGACCCACCCACTTTTTTCCTTAAATATTTATTTCCTTTACAAAATAAACAGAATAACTAAAAGGAAAACAAGGAATCTCTTTATAATTATGCGTTAATTTAATCATTCTTAAGTGTGGCTTCTAAAGCTATCTTCATTATCTACCGTTTCAGCTATAAGAGCTTTTTCCTTAAATCCCTGAATGATTCTCTATAAAATCCTATTATTCAACCTATCCTTATTTATTTCTGGTACTTTTCCATCCCTTCTCCTCCTCCAGAGCAAATTTAATTGCTATTTTTTTCAGACCCACCCACTTTAATCACAAACCCAGCAGCTAGAGAAATCAGAAGGGGGGCCTACTGTAATGCGGCAGGGCACTGCAAAGACCCACTTCATCTTCCTAGACCTTTAGGGTTTCACAGGGAACTGGGCCCAGGAAGCATCTGGGGTGGGGCTGGGAAAGCTGTTTCTCTAGATTCTGCTTCGACAGAAAGATACTGGCTGAACCTCTGGATCCTGCTGGCAGAGCAGGCCAGGACCTGGCTACTTGAAATAGTCTTGGTGGGGGACAGTTCTGGGCTTGAAGATGAGGGCTGGACCACAGCTCTCCCCTCAAAGCACAGACACACAGCCTACCCCAGGCTCAGACATACTGACTCCTGGAATGTCTGGCTTGAGGGCAAACAATCTGGTTTTCCTCCTCCCATCCCCCTACCATTTAATCCCCCTTTACCCATTCTCAGCCCCTTACTCCTGGGCCAGAATCCCTGAATCCCTCGAAGGCCCTGGGAATGCAACGTCGGGACGTACCCACAGCCAGCATCAGCTTCTCAAAGTCCCCGGACAGCTCCCCTCGGATGCTGGCTTCGATCGGCTTCCCCGTGGTCTTCAGATACTCATCAAACACTGGGCCAGACAGAGAGACAGGGGTGTCGAGATGCCCCCATAACACTGGAAGGAAGAGGGACTGCAGAAGGGGAGGCACAGTGGCCAGGACCGGAGTGCCACCCTGAAGGCAGGGCTGGCACCTAGGAGGTGGCAGGGAGGCCGTGCGCGTCACAGCCACTGTGCAGTCATGATGGGCCTGCTGAGGGGCTGTGTGTGCCTCCCGCTCCAACGTGAAGACGGGACCGGTGCTGAGACAGAAGGGCCGAACACCCTGTGAGTGCCTCACTGAGGGACTAAACAAACCCCTGTCTTATAACATCAGGACCAGTGCTTGGGTTGTAGATGAAGCAGCTATCATGCTCCATTAGCAGAAAAGGAAAAGAGAGAGGGATGCTTGGCCCAACCCCAAGGGGGCAGCTATAGGTCTTCTCTGGGGCTTACCCAACCGAAGATGCTGCTTGCTGCGATTTCCCAAAATGTAAATGAACTGGGCTTCATCTGTTCCCCATTTCAATTCCCCTGCCTCGTACAGGTCCTGAAGGGGAAGAAGTGGGACTTAACTAAAAGAGGAAACCTCAGGAGACAGAACTCACAGGCCAAGCTATTCCCAACTGCTGCCGGTTCCCTGAACCTGCCAGTAACTGGTAGCCTCAGGACCTTTGCATACACCTTGATTGCCTTCTCCCTTTCTGTCTGGGGAAACTCCTATTCAACCTTTAGCGCCTTGATTAAATGTCCCATTTGTTCTCAGAGCACTTCCTGATGCCCCTAGGCAGAGTTCTCTTTCCCTCCCTCCCTCTTCTAGGCTTCTACAGCTTTCTATTTCTTTATGGCTTTGATCCACTGTGTATTATAGTGTTTCTATGCTTGGCTCCCCACTATATTCCCCACAAACAACAGGAATTATGTCTTACATTCTCTGTATCTACCCCTGCTGTGTTACTGGCACATAGTGGGGACTCAACACACCCGGAAGGTATGCTATATCCACAGAGAAGGCGTTTGTGTGATTAATACATGCCTATTTCTCCCAGTACCGTCTTTGTTCAATAGTAATTCCCCAATGCTCGGCAGAGTGCCCAACACATAGTCATTGTTCAATAAATATTAACTAACTGAATGAACTAATGAACAAATGATGAAAGCTCCAAAATACATCTCATCAATTTTACATATGTCGTGTACCTTTGAAAGATAATGTAAGCCCTTTCTCCAACAAAGCACCGTATAAATGATGGCCGTGAGTCAGTTATTTCTGGTACCTGATGAGAACTACTTCGCCTCCAGCCCTTCCCCAGATGCCCAACCTCTCCCCTCTCTCAGGGCTCCCTTGCTGTGCCTTGGGGACCTCCATCGTGCTTGTTTACCTGGACGTCCTGTTGCACCAAGTCCTCGCTCACTACATCGTCCTCCTCCCTGGTTCCCTGGGCGGAGAGACAAGGGACATGTGGTTCAGATGCCAGAGCCAGGGGAAAGCCTGGGTGCCAGTGGTAGAGACAAGGGAGACTGGGAAAGCCGTGGTAGCCCAGAAGCATCCAGGAGGAGTGACTTTCAGCTGCTACTGGATCAAGACTGCAGCATCTATTCTGCAGGGAACCATAGGGTCCCTCCCACTGGCTCCTCCCTTCATCCTTGGAGCCTGGACCAAACAGGGGAGTCCTGAGAATAACCAAGGTCTTTCCAGGTGTCCCAATCCTAAAGGACCCAGAGCCCTGTACTGAGAACATCTCTGAGGTCAGGACTCCTGCACAAGTTCTGGCATGGCCCATGAAGCCCCCTACAATATAAGAGATAAAAAAGTCTGCTTATCTGCATTCTCTTAGGGGCTCCTGTACCTTAACTCAAAGAATTCACCAGTGAGAACTGGGCCCTGGGATCTGAGCTCACAAACTGTGAAGGCACCAAATCCTATTACTGGTGTTCCTGTCGCTCCACCCACACCCGATGCCCCATTGATAGAGGCGAATCCCAAGGGGCCAGGCGCCAGCTGTCCTGGGCTCCTAGGTTACCTGGGCAGAAGAGGTCAAGCCTATGCGTATCTCCTCTTCCCCAGGATGTGCTTTCCAGGATCTCAATCCCACCCCGCCTCTCTTTGGGACTGAGCCTAAGGTCACAGAGCCTGCACGCTTACGGTCCCCGCTAAGGTGTTAGATGTTGAGGAGGCCACATCCTGACTCCAAGATACGGGCTGGAACTCCTGTCTGGAACATGTGCTTTGAAAATGGGGCAAAGTTCACACTTTCCCACTCCTGAAGTTTCTCCTGATCACTCCCCGGCTGCTTAATGTGGAATGTGGATTGTTATGGTGACGGGAGGAAGAGGACTGGGAGCAGCTGCTGGCACATGTGTGTGGGGGGAGGTGAAGGGAGTGAAAGAATACATAAATTAAGAGGTGGCTTAATTCATATATAAACCTTTCTAAAGGTTTGGTCCTTGGAGCTGGGCTTGAGACACCTCAGTGCCTGTTCCCACGGGGCCCGCAGTCACAGAGGCTCCTGCGGGGCCGGGCAGGTAGAGGGGAAGAGGCAGGGTGGGAGGTGTGCTCCAGGCCACTGCAGAAGGGAGGCCTGCTCTGGCCAGAACTTTCGATTATTCAAAAGAATCCAGAGATCTGGTTTTCGAACAAAATCTCCCTCGTTTTAAATGGTAGCCACGAACTCAGTGTTTCTTTAAAAAACACACTGTAGGGGAAATGAACAATGGAAAAAAAAAACCAACTTGGCAAGTGGAATCCAGCCGTGGACACCAGTGTGCAGCCTCTTTGGCTCTTTTCTACGTCCTCCTTGGGTGGGAGGGAGCAGCAGGGCCCGGCTGCGGGAGATGGAAGGCAGGCAGCCCCAGAAATGCCACGGCCCTGCTGGCGCCCCTGCTGGCGTCCTCAGGTACAGGCAGTGGCTGGGGAAGCCATGGCAGGAGGGAGGCTGGAGAGGAGGGGGAAGGGGTGCATGTGAAGAGGACACAGGAGAGGATATTCCTGGGCACAGAGAGACAAGGTGTGTGGAAGGAAACGCGGTCACCTGCTGGTGCAAACCATGGGGGACAGAAGAGACCCTGGATGCTCAGATTCTACACCCAGGTGAGCCAGAGAGAAACCATCTCAAGTTTGAAGATAATCAAATGGGCAGAGAGGGAGGGACAGCCAAAACAATGAGGACTTTACTCCCAAGAAGCCACCCTTGTCTAGGGAAACAGGGAGAAGGTGTCCACAGCCTTCAGTAACCCAGCAGAGAGCTTGGGGACGGGTGGACCAACCTGCAGCAGGACCACGAGCATCTTCCGGAAGTGGCCGGAGGTGTCTCCAATGACGTCAGCTTCCAGGTCTCGCTCATAGGCTGCAGGGAAGGAACACAACCTCTAGTCTCATCCCCAGGACGCCGCAGGGACCCAGGAGAAAGGTCCCTGCTGCCCCTAAAATGATCAGGTATTTGTTACAAATCCCGAAACCCAGTCCCCAGGACGGCCATGGCAAGACCCAGGGTGTATTTTCACAGTTCTTTGTACTGAACTGGAATCTGCCCACCGCTCTCTATGCCCACCTGTGCCGTCTGACTCCGGACACGGCCATCGCTCACGTGGACAGTGGCTACAGCCTTCTGACCGTTCTCTCTGCTTCTCCAATCCACAGAAACAAGAGTGACCGTCTTAAAGCCCATAGTGATCACGGGCTCCCCTGCTTCGCGCGGGACTTGGAATACACATCTCTTTCTCCTGGTCTGCAAGGCCCCGTGTGACCTGGCCTCACCCTCTACCGCTCTAGCTTCACACCGCACACCAGGCTCACTGTGCTCTAGGGCGTCTGGACTTGCTGTTCCCTCTCCTGCCTGGGTCTTCTCCCCACTCTATACAGCTGGCTCCTTCTCATTTCCTCCCAAGACAGGCTTCCCCGATCACCTGTCTGAATCATGTCCTCCCCAGTTAAAACCTGATGTTTGTTTTTTCATCTGTTTCCTTCATAACTCTTCACCACAACGTGTCATCATCATGTTTCTTTATTTGCCTCTTTAATTGTCTATATCCCCCGTTACCTCATTAATCTAGAAGCTCTCAGAGGCAGGGACTACACAGGGACCATCATATCCTGAGAACCTAGCACACTGCCCAGCACAGAGCTGGAACTTACTGGATGGACGGATGGATGGAAGGACAGATCAGAGGGAAGAAGGAAAGATGGATGGATAGAGTCTTAAGATCCCTACTCTTGCAATCATCCTCATACAGTATGTGAAAAACCTGCATGGCCCCTCCCACCCATCTTACCATCTTTGTACGCTGCCACCAGCTGGTGGATCTGCTCATTGGTCCGGGAAGCCAAGATCTCAATGAGGCACTTCTCATCGGTACCAATGCCCTGAGAGAAAAGAAAGGCCATGTGAGTTAAGGGCTGGGATGGGAGGCCACCTGCCGCAAGGTGGGAACCTGGGGTGGCCAAGCTAGGAAATCCCCAGCACACAGGGGGCTCCGACCAGAGCTCTCAGGCACCGATCTGGAGCTGCTGCCCAGAGAATCAAAAGACATGGATTCTAGGTTCGCCTCTGCCTGCAGCTTGCTTTGTAACCTTTCATAAAAAACTGTATCTTTCTGGGCCTCAGTTTTCACATCTGTAAAATGGAGATGACACTAGTTGCTCTGCTGAACTCACATGAAGATTGAGAAGGTAATCATCTCCAACACTGCTAATTTTATTAGTTTATGAAACAAATTCATGTTTAATAGCTCATCTGAGGCAAGCGTCATAGCACTTTAGAAACTGTAAAGTGCTCAGTACACTCAAAGGCTTTTGAATCTCTCCCTGCTTTGTAGGGAGCAACTCTCCAACTCCACCAGACTGAGCTGGCTGCTCGTATCCTGAACACACCCCCACCCCAGCTCCTGCCATCTCCTCTCCAATCTGCAGTGACCTGCCCACTCTGACCAACCAAATTATCTCCAGCCTTTGGGCCCAGAGCCATCCTCTTATCTTCTGTGACGCCCTTTCCAGCCACCCTAGCCCAGGGAGTGCTCTCCAAAATTCCTTTAGGATGCCCTTGGCCCTTGGGTGTTGGATACAATCTGTTTCCACATCCCTGAATCCTGCTTCCTCAGGACTGTCAGCTGCTGGGGGGAGCGGGTGTGAGCCCCACATTGACATCTGCCCCACCTCTGTCCACCTGGAGGAGACTGCACGCCTCTGGGATGGGATGCGGGCAAGCTGCCTCATGAGGCAGGGCACACGTGCCAGGGGTGTGTAGGGCTCACTGAAGACCTGCTGTAGAGGCTGAAATCTCCCCATGAACCACTTCCCCACCCCCAACACACATGCAGACCCACGCCTCTTACCGAGATGGCATCTTTCATTTCTTTGGCATCACCATAGGCAGGTGGCCTCATCAGACCCACAATCAGTCGTTCAAACTTCCCCGTCAGCTCATACTTCAAGTCAGCAATGAGGTCCTGGTGGGGGGAGCAGGGGGGAGGAGATGGAGGAGGATGGGGAAGAGCAGTTATAATGATAAGAATTACATTTAACGAGTACTTACTCTGTACAGGCACTAGGGCTAAGTAATCTCATTTAATCATCACTCCTGGAGGTACGCATTAACATCACCCTTAAGACATGGGTTTAGAGATGCCAGGTAACTTGCCCAAAGGCATGCAGCTTGCAAATGGCAGGACCAAGTGCACAGCATTGTGCCTCCTCCTCACTGTTGTTTGCTTGTTTATTGTGCATCTCTTGCACCATCTGTGAGTCTGCAGAGTTGACACCCACCCGTGTATTATTCACCTGTGTAGCCCTAAGACCTAGCAGAGCGCCCAGCATGTAGCCGGTGCTCTAGATGTTATCTGTGGCTCAGTGGTCCCTGCCTGACTGAGAGAAGGAAAAAGGAAGGCAGAAGTGAAGGCACAGAGGCTGACCTGGGGTAAAATTTCCAAGAAAGGCCCTGGATGAACACACAGTTGAATGCAATCACTCCCCCGTCCCCATCCCACAATCCTCTGGTTGCCATGGTTACCTTGCCATAGAGGGACTTGTAGTTCTGGCAGATCTCCTGCCTCTGCCTGTTGCTCCGGGAAGTGATCAGTTCCAAGATGGCCTCCTTGTCACTGCCTAGAAGAGGGGATGCACCTGTCACCCCCTCCCAATCTGCCTCCAGGAAGCCCACCAGGGCTGCTCCCTACAGTCCTCATCAGCCTTCTGTGCATGTGAGGCAGCGGCGTGGGAGGGGAGGATCTACAGGGATCTGACAAGCCCCGGCTGAGGGGTTCCTAGCACATGTAGTATCTGAGCTCGGAGAGCCCATGAATCAGCTCCTCATCACGTGAGTAAGAAAAATGAGGCGCAGAGGGGGGCCAGGACTCACCCGAGGTATCCCAATGGGCCTGGCTTAGAAAAAGCCAGGTGTCCTAACACACAGGACGAGATTCTTTCAGTGACAAGGAAAACAAAAGAGAATAATAAGCAGCAAGTTCAAGGCAGTGGTTACCCCCGGGAGCAACGGCAGGATGATGTTATCAGGAGGGAGACCAACCACGGAGGTTTCAACTCTATGAGCAAGCAAGTTCTACTTCTTAAGATGGACGGCAGGTCTACGGGTGAAGCTTCTACTGCTCTTTAGATCTTTTTTTATTGGTCTGGAATAGTTCATTTTAAGATTATGAAAAATAATAAAAGAGGAGACTAAAGAATGAGTGAGTATGTGTCACCATCTCATCCCCCGTGACCGAAAGGGCTCTGGGCTGGGCCCACGTGTGGGGACACCCCCGAGCCCCAGTGAATCCTGCTCCGCGGGCCCCACCCCCGGCGCCGGCACCCACCGAAGCCCTTCATGGCGTTGTACAGAGTCTCGGCATCCTGGCTGGGGTCAAAGTCAGGGAAGTCATGAATGGAGCCTCGGTACTTGGCACCCTGCAGAGAGAAGAGCACAGGTGGGCTGCTGACCTGGCCCCTGAACGCACGGGGCTCTCAGCCCCAGCCCCAGCTCACACCCCCAGCCCTGCCCGGAGGCTGAGTCCATGCTGAGCAGCCCGGCCCCTAACATGCAGCGCTGACCACAGGAAGCCCGGGCAGGTATACGGAGGACTCTCCCTGGACCTCCTGCCCCCACCTGCCCCAAGGATGGTGCCGCTTCCCCTGCGGGAGGGTGGCTCAGCCAAGCCCATGGTTCTGCACCACTTTCCGAGGACTCAGGAGAGACAAAGGCCAAACGGAGCACAAGGGGTGGAAACGATTCCTGCAAGAGTAACGACCCTCACCTCCCCGCCACCCCAGCACAAAGCCCTTTCACCTCCATGAAATGCGACTACTTGACCATCTTGTAGAAAGCACTTAAGATGATCTCTATCATAGAAATAAAGAAACCAAGCCCCACAAAGGGACGCCTCTTGCTGGGGTCACACACAACCCAGATCTCTGGCCTGTTCCCCTTTGCTCTCCAGCTCCAGAAACCTTGCAGCTGCCAGTTTCCGAGGGTGGAGTCTTGGCCTGGGAGGCGGGAGTTGGGAGGGGACCAGAGCCACCCTCAGAATCAACGCCCAGACAAGGTGCTGCCCCTCTGGGGCCAGTAAACTGAGCCGTGAACTGGCATCTGAGGACAAGCAGGCTGGGTCCTTGAGGTGAAGGCGGGGAGAGGCAGAGCCAGAGAATCTTAGACATTAAACCTGAATGCACAATGGGCTGGTTCACAGAGAAGTCAGATGTGGGTCAGCCGCATGGCCTGGAGAAGCATGGGGCCCAGGAGAGCTGAGGATGCTGGAGCCCAAGGCACTGAGCGCACAGTACAGTGACAGGGCACTTAGCCTGTGCCAGGCCTGGTGCAAAGGGCTGAAGACTCAGGAACAAAGAGGACCTGAGCCTGACTTTCATGAGCTTCCTGACCCAGCGAAGGGGAGAGACTAGCATACAAATTAGCATAGAGCTTGTAATAAATACCCCACGTAACATGCAAAGTAACAAGGGAAAACAGTGGAGGGTGATTCCAGCTGGATGAGGGAACCAGGGAAGGCCTCACGGAAGGGGTGGGATGGCGCACATCACCGTGCCGTAAAGGAGTAGGAAGTGCAAAGGTGAAATGAGTCTCCGCCCATCTCCTACGTCTCCCAGGGCCCGCACTGCACGCTCTGTGGTTTACGTCCGCCACTGCTGGCTCCTCCTAGGTATGCACGCGTGGGTGCCGCGTTGCTATTTAAAGTTCTAACAGGGCGGGTGACCAGAAAGGGACATGGCCCTCTTCCCGCCACCAGTGAATCCCCTGCAACCTGATCACACGCCTGGGCAGAGAAGGAAAGAGTAACACATGCCAAATACTTGGACCAGAAAACAGATCCTCCCTTTAGAAAGCTCCATGAGTGTGTGTCTTGTTCACTGCTGCGTTCCCAGCACCGAGCTCGGGACAGTGAGACACGCACTCACTGTCTGTTTCCTGGGTGGACAGGTGCATGGGCGGAGACGGGACTATGAATACCCTGAGCGTATCAAAGAAGACTTCCTGGAGGGGAAGTCTAAGCTGAGTCCTAAGGGATGAGTAACAGCTGGCCCAAGGGGTGGGAGAGGGAAGGAAAGGGCTTCAGACAGAGCACACAGCATGGCCAAGGCCTGGAGCCAAGAGCAAGCAAGAACATTCAGGGAAGCCAGCCCAGATTCTCCAGGGCTCATCCGGATGCCCAAAGTCACCCAAAGTTGCCAAGATCGTGGGATTGTAAGTGGTCAGGAGGGCAGGAGGAGCGGAGGGGAAGATGAAAGCGTAGCCCCAGGAGGAAGGGCAGAGGTCCCAGCAGCAAGCTGACACCCTCCCCTCTCCTCACCCAGTGCAGGGGTGGAGGCAGGGTTGGGGGAAGAAGCTGCAGCTGAAAGATGAGGCAGAGCCATGCTGGAGGAAAGGAAGTCTAACTGCTGACACAATGCTCGATCAAAACGTTTCCTTAGCAGCTTGGCCAGCAGCAAGGCAACCTCCCCACTACGTTGGTCTTAGCACAACGATAATAAAATCTTCTAGGAGGCTGCCTGACAGACTAGTTATCCCAGGATGCTTCAGGATCACAGGCACAGGAGGAGTGGGTGCAGGGAGCCTCAGCACTGGTCACATTTAGAGATGTAGAGACAGTCCTTGAAATCACCCAGGTTTCCCATCATCGGTCAGTGTCACAAAATCAGTGAATTTTGCATCTCCAAGCACCACCTGTGCAGCTGTCCCCACTTCTCCTCACCCCGTCTGCTTGCCACTCCCCTGGCAGACAGGTTCCTGGCCTCAAGTACTGGTGATGGAGGGGAGGGGTGAGCAGAGAAGGGACTTTCCACCCTGAAATATTCAGCAGGTCCAGATGCCAGCTGGTGAGCAGCCTGGACCCCGGGGCTCCGAGGTCTTGGGCCCCACCCAGGCCGCTGCTAGAGCAGGAGTCCTGAGGCCTCTTGGGAGCTGAAGCGACATGACCCAGAGAGATGGCTGCCTGGCCAGGACTCTACCAAAGAGCTGCCTCTGCCCGGCCAGACCCAGGGTCTCATCTCTGCCACTCCTGGAGTTCCAGGCACCAGCACCTGCCCTCCTTGCACTATCCCTAAAGTGTTCTGATGCCCATCCTCACGTTCAAACCCAGAACATCCCTGTGAAACAGAGGCCGCAGAGCCATGCTTCCAGCCCATCCTATGACACTGCACCATTTCTTTACATCTTTGGGCCTCCAGTTACCCCCTTCTGGAGGGAAAGATAGGGAAAATAACACAGTTACCACAGTAGAAGTAGGTGGAGGGTGATCTGGCCCAGAGAAACGAGGGAGCGACTTGTTCTGTTCATAGTGTGTGTGTGTGTGTGTGTGTGTGTGTGTGTGTGTGTGTGTGTGTGTGTGTGTGTGTGTGTGTGTGTGTTTGGAAGGGGACACATTATGAGCAGAAGTGGGAAGCTAATGACTGGGAGCATTCATCACAAACTTCATCCTCAGGGGAAGGAAGACCTTTCTCACACTTCTCTAGCACAGCCCGACTGGTGATAGTTTGACTTATAATTTTTCAACTTTATGATGGAGCAAAAGCAATACATATTTAGCAGAAGCCGTTCTTCTAGTTTTGAAATTCGACCTTTTCCTGGGCTAGCGATCCGCGGTGCAATCCTCTCCCAGGACGCTAGGCAGGGGCAGTGAGGGGCAGGGGCAGTGAGCTGCAGCTCCCGCTCAACCACGTAATCGTGAGGGTGAACAGCCGATACACTGACAGCCATTCTGTACCCATACAACCACTCTGTTTTTCATGCACAATGGCAGGCTACTGTAAGTGTTCTAAGCACATTTAAGGAAAGTGAAGCTGAGCTATGCTGTTCAGTAGGTGAGGTCTATTAAATACATTTTGACTTAACGATGTTTTCTTCACTGGTTTATGGGGACGTAACCCCCATTGTAAGTCGAGGAAGATCTGTATTGTCTTCAGCATCCTCCTCCCCACTCCAACCCTTGCACTCCAGGCATCCAAACTGCTTTTACTGCCCTGAACACACTACATTTTCTCTCCTCTGACCCTCTGTTCCAGCATTCCCTCTACCTAGCCCACTCTCAGCCCTCTTGCTCTTCCCGGAGTCGCTCACTCCAGGCAGCTTTCCCCGTTCCCTCAAACTGCGTGCCCCCAGGGCTCCTTTACTGGCCCCACCAGAACATCAGCACTGGGAATGGGGAGGATCCAATTCAACCAACTCAGCCTTACGGACAAGGGACCCCCTAAGGCCCTGACACCCCGGGACTCTTGCTTTTAGGATATCTACTGGCCTCTGGTCTATGGCAACAAGAAACCACAGGTCAGCCAGGCAGACAGCATGGTCTGCGAGCACTGGAGTAGGAGTCCAGAGGTCTGCACCCTAGGTTCTGGCCACTCTGGTCTCCCAGAGCCTGATCTGTCCACCTGGGTCATGCAGAACCCTGCAATTCGAATGCCTCTCAAGAAGTAGCTTTGGGATGATTACAGATGGGAAATGGGGAGCAGCAAGATTTATGCCTTACTTCTCTGCTTATAAGCACTAGCACTCTCCTCCTGGTCAGAGAGGCCACTGGCGCAAAGTACACTCCTCAGAGGCTGACAGGGGGCCATGGGTAAGACTCTTGAGTATGGACCCTGTATCACATAACACACTGTGCGCTTCAGACAGTGTCAATAGACGTCCTTAAGGCTCTTGTTCATAGGGTGTCAAGTCATGAAGATGGGGACAAAGCTTAGTTATCACTGAGCTCAAGCACCTCGTAATGGAAACTGGGACCCCAGAGAAGGTAAAGAACTCACCCAAGATCACACAGCTCCTGTACTATATCTGTGGACAACAGCTGTGCGACGGACGTGAGGGACCAAAGGGGCCAAGTCAGGCGCGCCTTAGTTCTACTTTCCCTTTTCAGCTCCATCACTGCAGTGACCACGTCTGTTTCTCTAAGGCCAGACAACAGGGATCATTCTCACCTGGCACAGAATGACACTCAGCTCTGACCAAGGACAGAACCTAATCCTGGCCACACACAGGAGTAAAAGCTCCAATACACTTCAAGTTCTACAGCCCAGCAAAGTGCTCACAGAGCATGAAAGCTGTGGGGTGGGGGTGGGGGTCTCCCAAGTTGGGAAACTTAATCCCAAATGCATGTGACGGGGAACATTTCTGCCTCCAGAGCAGAGAGGACCCTCTACTGCTTCTGCCTGTTCAGTATCCATCTCCCTTCCTGGGACAACAACTCTTCAGCCACGCAGTTCAGGTGGGACCAACTCCACTGCCTGGATCCAAATTACCCAGGCCCAGCCAGTGAAACCGAAACCCAGGACTTTTCCTGGAATCATTTGGAATAAATTATGTTGTTTTCTGTAGGCTGCCCAAGAAACAGAATGGAAGCCTGGAGATTCTGGTAGCTAGCATGATAAATGAAGGAAGAACTTGCCCAAGAATAAAGCCACCCAGAGGAAGCCCAGTTCATACAAGCAGAATCCTGACAATATCATTGTGGGCCCCTGGATCCAGCCAGACCTGAAGCCCTGAACTTCTCAGTCATGTGCACCAGTACACATCCTTTCTGCTTAGGATGTTGTGTGTTGTCACTGGCCACTTGCACCTGAAAGAGCTGTGACTTGTAACAGGAATGAGCAAAGCCTGAGAACCTCTCCAGCTCCTTTCATACTGAAGGAATCAGGGATCTGTACAGCAGGCCCAGGGACTCTAGGAGGAGCCCAGTCCCAGAGAAGTACTTCAGGAGGGGAGAGGCTCCTTACCTGTGCTGGTTTGGCCATGGTCTCAGGTTCTGCAGCAGCACAAAACACTGTGGAGAAAGGAAAGCCATGAGATTTCCCCGCACTCTGCTCCCCTCCATACTTTCCCCTCAATTCTTTCATCCTTCCTTCCTCCCAAGGGAGAGTCTGCTACCCCTGCTGTTTTCTAGCTGCTGCCAGCCCTTCAGGTTAAATCACATCCAAAGACCTGGCTCAGGGCCAGATTTTTTTGGAGGACAATGGAAGGACGAGCTGGTGTCCAGACGCTCACACCAGGATGGGAAAGGGACTTGGAACTGAGAGGGAGAGAAAGCACGACCACCGACCAGCATGACATCCCTCCAGGCCGTGCTTTCCCAGATGCTGTCTCGCTTAATCCTCTTAGCAATCCTTCCCAGAATCAGATTCCCCTTTTCTGGAGGAGGAAACAGAGGATGGGAGCTCAGGGGGGTTAAATAATTTGCCCAAGATCATGCAGCTTAAAACTGAATTCAACATCTAGATCCCGGAGTCCACGCCATCTGCACCTGGCGTGCTCTCATCCCAGGTCACCAAGAACGGTTCCAGGTCTGCAGACGAGCACACTCAAGGGGCTCCAGGTTGCCTGTTGCAATTATCTGAAGGGCTATGCTTTCTTTAGCATCTACTCTGATTAGGCACTGCTCTAGGCACTGAGGATACAACAGTGAATAAAAGAGACTTTCTAAAATAGGTGCTTCTCTGGAGTTTACTCTACAATGAGGAAGAGTAACAAATGCATACGACAAGTACTAAGAAGAAACGATGAAGCCTGGTTGGGAGAGAATGACAAGGGGCGTGACCCCAGATGGAGTAGTCAGGGGTCCCGTGAAACATGTGGATCCCGGGGGCGGTGCGGTCAAGGAGTTCAGTGTGGCTGACGTGACGGCCGGGAATGGGGAGGGGACACTGGCAGGATGAGGGGGTCGGGGACCAGTGCCGAAGGCCACTGGGAAGACTGGGTCTTTTTTCTCTGATGGGACAGAGGTCATGGGTCAGGGTGGGGACTGAACAAACAGAGGACACACGACCTCACTGAAAGAGGTGTCAGGGACAGGGTCTACAGCAAAGGAGTAAGAAGCAAAGATATCTTACCTAAAAAGACATGCAAAAAAGGATGTCACTGGTTTGGAAAGGGGAAGAGAAGGGGGAGGGGCTGGGTGACTGAGCGCTCGGGCAGGAAGGCAGAGATGCAAGAGAAAAGATCTTCCCAGGATAAGAGGAGAAAAAGGACCAGCACCTCCCATTCTAGTCCAGATTGCACGCTTTGATCTTTTTTAACCATGTCTATGTATTACTTTTTAAAAGCAGAAATAACAAACTCTGTCAGATTTATATTTAGTAAGACCTACGAGTTGCTGAACTAGATAGAAAAGAGAGTAGAAGCGAGGAAGACACTTAACCTCAGCGCTTCCTAGTTCTTCAAATACCAATCCCCCTACAAAAAATAAAAATCTAAGGGGAAATGAGCGCCTGTTGTCCTCAGCACATAATCCTGCTCTCACTCTGGGGCCACTGAAGACCCTGCGACATGGTGGGAGAACACAGGTGTGGAGTCAGGCAGAGAGACTTGGATTCAAGTCGGTTTTGTCACTGGTTAGCTATGCGACCTTGGGCATATTGCTCATCTCTGCATTCAAGGTTATCTCAAGTATAAGACCGAGGCTTTCCCTTTCCTGCCTTGGAGGGATGTTGGAGGAGAGGACCTAACTAGGTCAAGGCCAGGCAGAGACATGGTCTCAGCAGGTGGGAGCATTCAGGGCACTAGCAGGAAGCTGTGAGGCACAGGCTTGGTTGTGTCTGCCTGGTCCCCCAAATCAGTCAGCAGACAGACACGAGATGGGCTGGGAGTGAAGCGCAGACTGCAGCGAGCTCACTGCAGAGCTTGAGGAAACCCTGCAGTTTCCCTGACAACCAGGGGCCCTTGGTACGAATGTGCAGCTCTCCTCAGGAAATGGAAACCCCCCCCCCATGGGGCAAGAGGGCGCCCACAGCTCCCCCCGGCTCTGGCCAGGAGCCAGCTCTGGGTTTCCCCAGGCCTGGGGGCCAGTGTGGGTAAAGGGTGAGGGAGCTCCAAGGCCAGCAGAGAAACAGGGACCTCATGAGGCCCAGAAAGTCAGCTGAAGCCCGTCAACCTGCACTTGCGGCCTGGAAGCATTTTCCTTTGGCCTTGCTGCTGGAAACTTCAGCTGCTGGCGGCAGCCCAGGCCCATCTGGACGGCTCAGAGGAGGAGCCTCCAAGTCTTCGGGAAAATGCTCTGAGCTCTGAGAGCAGTTCACGTATGCCTCTTGTGAGTGCACGTCTCGTGTGTACATGGAAAGCAAACTTCTTCCAGAACTTGATGTTCTGATTGCAGTTCAGGGGGCTGAGCGCCAACAGCACCCCCCTCTGAGAACACGGGGAAGCTCTGGAGCGAATCACAGAGGCGCCATCTACCCTGGCTTTCCGAGGGGCTCTGATCCCTCCCAGAGCAATCCAGACCCCACTTCTCAAATTGCCTGAATACATGTTTTATATCCAATGTTTCAGAACCCCAGAGGGCCCTAACGCTCCACTACTCCGAGCCCCTCACTTTCTAGGCGGGGTAAAGGCGTCTCAGGGAGCCAGGCCCCGACAACGGCGACGTCCCTGCCTCCCAGCCCCCGGTCATAACAAGCCCCCACACCGCTATTGGCCCTGGCTGCAGTGGGGCGCTAGGAAGAGGTCAAAGGAAAAGACCCAGGCTCTGCTTCCCAACCTACCCTCTGTAACCTCAGACAAGCCAGATTCCCTCTCTGGTCCTCAGTTCCTTCATCTGCATAATGTGGATAATATCACTCCCTGTTTAGGGAAGCCCAGAGTGGATGTGAGAGGCTTTTGTAGCTATCAGTTAGGGATTCTTACAGCAAAATCACAGAGTATCAGTCCTAGGAGAGTTCGCCCCCAGGCCACAGGACTCCTCCCTATCCCCACCCCACCCTCAATATTCAAGTTTCATCATCTTGGTTGAAATAGCTTCTCAAGGCTGGCAGGTATGGTAGCTCTAGACCAGTGCCTCTCTCCTCCCAGGAACCCTGGATCTCTTCTGACCTGGATTTCTAGGCGGGCTCACCGTGGCTGATCATTCCAGAAACCCATTCAAGGGTAGAGTTCCCTGGTGGCCTTGTGCTGCTGTGGCCACCTCCTACCTCAGTCCCTGAGGCTGCAAGCAATCATGATTCCTTCCTCCCCCTTTGGGAGCTCAGGACTGACTCTAGGAGAATGCTCCGGGGTAGAGAATGCCAGGGCTGGCGCAAATGCAGTGTTGGGGAAACTCAGAGCGGGACAGAAGGGTCTTTTCCCAGTCCTGCAAAAGGCTCGGGCTTGGAGGTCAGATAGAGTCCCAGCTCTGCCCCTCACCAATTTGTGATTTTGTAAGTTACCTAAATGATGAATCTCAATTTCCACATCTGCAAAATGCATATAAAAAATACCTCCCTGTGTACTGAGAAATAAATGAAATAATGGATGAAGAGCCCTTAGCACAGGGCCTGGCACACAGGAACGGCTCAATACATGGTGGCTTTTATTGTCCCAAGCATTCACAAGGGAGGCAGCGTGGCATCGTAATAAAGAATGCAGGCTTTGCAGTCATGGCCTGAGTTCAAATCCTGAGGGCTCATCACCTGGGGTGAGTTATCTCATTTCTCTCTGACTCAGTTTCTTCATCTCTGAAATGACAATCTCAAAAAGTTTTTGTGAAAATTCAATGACGTAAAGCAGGTAAAATACTTAGCCGGGCCAGGTACAGATTAAATGCTTAGTGACTTCAGTTACCACCATCACCGTTATTAGAGCCGTGGTCTCCAACGTGGGGTCGTGGGGTACTGGGCACGGAAATCTATGAGATTATTACAACTTTCTACATTTGCTTAAATTGTCCTTTTCGGTTCCATTTTTGATATTGGCTACACATACATAAAGTTAAAGACACCATATTAGGGGTTCAGGCTGATAGAAGTACACAATCAAGAGTCTGGACTCAATGGGATGAAGCAGAGGAAGGAAAAGAAAGAGGGGGTAAGAAGCACCAGTGGGGGGGAAAAAAAAAGCATTTCTGTCCTCAAAAGGCAGCCTGTGTGCTTTGGAGGAATGCAGAGCACTTTTGGAGAGGATGGAGGGAATGTTGAGTATAAGGGAGTGAGTTCAGATGTGTATGGTGGAGAAGGGTTATAGCTCCAGTGGTAGGGCGCATGCTCAGCACACAAGAGGTCCTGGGTTCAATCCCCGGTACCCACTCCAAGCAGAAATAAATGAAGAAACCTAAATATCGACCCCCCCCCCCATAAAACAAACAATACAAGCAGATGTGTATAGGAAGGGCAAATTGAGAGAAAAAAAACACAATCTGGGAGATTTATGCAAAAAATCACCCAGACCTCGGTGCCCCAGGAGTGAGGGACTGATGTCACTGCTGTGCCCATTCAGCTACAATACTCACTTCAATGCAGGCCCTCTGAGCTCAGCACTCAAGGCCCCTGACATCCTTGCTATGTATCTGCCCTCCCCTCCCTCCTTTTCACCCACCACCACACCCACCCTCTAACCCCCTAAACCAGGAGTCTCTTCCACCAGCATTTTCTATCCAGCCTTCTAGCATCAAAACCAGTGCTTTTTTCAATTCTGGCTTCATTAATACCACCCGGGGAGTTTTTCAAACTTACCAAAGCATAAGGCCAACCCCCAGAGATTCTGATTTCAATGGTTCTGGGATGAGGCCTGGGCTTTGGTAACTTTTAAAAACTTTCCTAGGTGATTCCGCTAACTCTTCTAGGAAACCAGGAGGGACTTCTCCAAGGCTTGGGTCAACTTTCGGTGGATATATCATTCCTCAGTTAGATGGAGGCTGCTTGTCTCCAAGGTATTGAGGGAAAAAAATCTTTAAATATGCACAATAATTCTTAGAGATATGCTTGTTCTGCCCTATCTGATAAAGATCCAGTGGACTTCCCTTCCCTCCCCCACCTCTGGTGGAAAAACCAGTTTGCCTCCATGTATACGTTCCGTTCCTTTCAGTGTAAAGGCGGCAACTGACTCTCTTCTGAGCTGGTTCTAACAGCTGCCTGAATAGAATAAGTAGAATAAAATGCTTAGTACATGATCATTTTTATATCTGTGTAGGTCATGATTTTACCTGTTCTTGAAAATTACTGTGTGTTTCCCTGATGCACCCGCAAGGATTGCTGGGTGAAAGGTATGGGATGGTTTTCATGTTTTCTTTAGTGACTCCCTTGAAAAATCGCAAAATAAAAAGAATCATCTGGCCTACTGGTTTTCAAAGTCATTGTACAGCCAGGAGAGGAAGTAACTTGACGGGTTAAGTAACCTGCCCAACTCATGAAGAAAATTAATGATTAAGCAGGAGCTCATTTTTTAAAAGATATTTATTGAGCGTCTTCTGCATGCCCACCGGCAGGAGTTGGGGGCAGAACAGAAAATGAGACAGACGAGTCTCCCGCCCCCACATAAAGCTGACAGTCTAGCGCAGTGATCTGCAAATTTCTCTGACCCTGTATACCACCAGTAACAAAAGAGAAAAAAAGATCGTTCATCATGATAAGCAAAAATATACTTTCTAAGCAGATTAGAAGCACACATAAGAGGTCTAACAGCTTCTTCCTGTACCCCAGAAAATCATCTTTAGTGCCTCCCAGGGTGAGTGTACCCCACTTCGGAGGCCCCTGGCCCATAAAATCTAGATCCTTTCCTTTCCCCTATTGGGATGGCTCCTCCCCCAACCCTCAGGGAAACACCCAGGACCAGCCCCTCTGCCCTCCAGGGTCTGCGTTTAATGAAGCCAGAGGAAATGCCATTCTTGGCCCTGGGCCTGGGCACACCCCCCAGCTCTGAGCACTCGGTTTCTTGGAGAGCAGTGTCTTTCCCTCTCCTGACGCAGAACCATTGATCCTCAGACTGGACAAGGCCCCAGGAGATTATCAGGCCGTCCCAGGTTTGGAATTGGACTGGCCTGGGTTTGAATCCCAGCTCGGGTCACGGCAAAGCGAAGGGTCCCCCAGTGCAAAGGGAGGGGCCAGAATGCCCAAGACTGAAGACTGACTTGCTACTTAGAAGCTGTGTAGCCTCGGGCACATACTTAACCTCACAGGATGGGAGATGAAAATAGCACCTACCTCAGAGAAATTGTGGTGAGGATGAAAAAAACTTAAGACACACCTAGTGCTTAGAAGATGCCCTGGCATACCGGACACATGATGTCAATGTTAATATTCTTTCTTCCCTAAACTCTTGAGGGCTGCGTTTCCACATCTGCAAAATGGGCACGGTAACAGCATCTAACATATCAAGGGTTCAGCCAAGGCCTGGTAAGTTGGAGGGGTTCAACAAATAATAGAATTTACTATTTCATTATTATTCACCAGGACACTGTTTTGCAGATGAGGAACCTGAAGCTTAGGCCACCTGCCTTTTCAAGCGCCACACCCTTCTGAGATTACAGCAGTAGCTCTTGATTCTCTGGGCACGGCACTCGATAGTTTGCAAGGCACTTTTTCACAATGCCATCTTATAGTCCTGTGAGGATATACATCAACCTCATCCTCATCTTACACATGGGGGTGGGGGTGGTCTGAGGCTCGAAGAACCCAAGGACAGGTGTTCCTCCTTAGCCAGTCTCAGTGGGCACTTTTCAACCCCAGGAGGAAAGGGAGTGTGGCTGGATTCCAAATCAAGAAGTTTAAAAAAGATAACGGCATCTCCACCCAAGACTTCCTCTCCTCGGTTGAGAGGGAGGTGGAGGGAAGTGCATGCTCTAATCAGGGTAGAGACCACACCTTGTGCTTTGTCCCCACCCAAGAAGCATCTTGGAGGGGCTGGGTGGGGTGAAGCTGGTGACACTACTAGACCTCCCCAGAAAATCCTAGAATGGCACAGTAAGAAGAGCCAGGCAGCCCCATTTTACCAACTCGCATCCCTCTAGAGAGGAAGGCACTAAGGCCCAGAGGGGTAGGATTGTGCCCAGGGCCCCAGCTGGTTAGTGGCAGGGCAGAGGCTGGGACTGGGTGTGGCTAGAGCCTCGTGGCCCCAGACTCCCTCCGGGTGGCGCCGCAGTGCAGATGCTCCAGACGCTGGCAGCTGCCCAGTACTGCAGAGCTCCCCGACCCCGTCCCTGAAATAAGCCCAAGAGGCCAGGGCCCCGACTTCCCAGGGGCAGCCCCCTCCTCTGCACACTCGCAGTCTGCCCCACCAACAGCTGTGGCCCTTATCCTGAAACCGCAAATATTTTCTGTATCCCAGCAGCCTGGGCCTTGGGAACAAAGGGAGGAAGACAAAGGAAGATGGGTGAGTGGCTGTCACAGCTGCAAAGGGGGATGAAGGCCTCGACCCCACCCTACTTCCACAATTCTAAGTCTAAAACAGTTGAATCCTAGAAGCAGCAGCCAGCTCAGCACACTTTGCTAGAGACCATAACTAAGGCCCAGAGAGGGAAGGCCCCGCCCAAGGACCCTCAGCACGTGGAACTGTAACCCAGCTTTCCACTGACCCCCAGGCCAGTGCCCTTGGCAATGGTGCAGCCTTGCCAGCCAGAAGGACAGGGTCCATGGGAGCTGAGGCTGGGCGGTCATTCACCTCAAAAGGGAGGCCAGGCAGGTCAGGATATTCCATCTGGGGCAGTGAGGCCAGCAATTTAAGGTGTGCTTTGGGCAAGGAGGAGGGAGAAGTGAGGGGAAAGGGCGGACTCGGGGGAAACCAGAGTTTTTTCACTGACCCAGGAACCATATGTCCAAATTTGGCATTTTCGGGGAAGACCCACCAGGGTTTAGAGAAAAGGAGGGGGAGGGCGGAAGCAACGGGTGGATTATCCTCACAAAGGACCCCCCTCCCTTCCCTTGCAGGGACTACCAGGGTAGACCGCGCTCCTCAAGCCTTTAATCATTCCTTGCAGCTGGCAAATAAATCAATTTTTACAGCCATTGTTTCCTCTGAGGGGGCTGGGTTTATCAGCTCTGGACTTGGAGCAGGAAATTGAGGCTCAGAGAGGGAAAGCTACTGATTCAAGGTCACACTGCAAGTTGCTGGTGGCGCTGAGATTCGGACTCAGGGTATTCTACTCTTATGCTAGTTTTTGGGGAGTCATCTGAAGCCTCCAAACTTTGGAAAGGCCAAAACTGGGCTGAGGCGTAGCAGGAAGAAGGGTGGGGCCTCTGTCCCACCACAAGGCCCCTGGAGCCCAGCTGGGAGTCTCCCTTAGTGGTCCCAAGAGGACGGAAGGGTCCATCGGGGTCCCGAGGTGTGGACAGCCTGTCCCTCATCAGCATTGCACACAAAGAGCCCTCTCCCAACCACACACACAAGCCGTCTCAGGTGCGGCCGGAGGGTCTGACTCTTTATACCCTCATTCTTCGGCCTCAGCTACACCCTTCCCTGCGGGTCCTTAGACCTCCGTCCAGCTGCCTCCAACCCCGGGCCTTCCGAGTCTTTCCAGCCCTGCAAAGCAGGGCCAGGCGCCCCGGGCCCCTCCACCACACCCTCCGCAGCGCCCGCCCGCCGACCCCCTCCACGGCCGCAGCCCGCGCGCCGTCCGCCTCCGCGTCTCCGCCTGCGGCAGGGGATTCGCTCCACCGCCCGGCCCCAGACACGCCCTGCCCGCGACCCTCTCGGATTACCGCGCCCCGGGGGTCCCGGTCCCCGCGGCCGCCACCCCCCGCGCCCCTCCCGCTCCGGGGCGCCCCTCCCCGCAGGCGGCGGCAGGGGTAGCTCAGCGATGACGGGGCGATTATTGCTCACCCCCGCGTCCCTGCAGCCCCCCGGGGCGGGCGGTGTCCCATGGAGCGATCTTGTCTATGGCCTCAACCCACTCACCGCGCGGCGGAGGCCTCCTGGCGCAGATGAGCAGACGGACAGACGGGTGGAGGGACGCGCAGACGCGGCGCTCGCTGGGTCGGAGCCCGTTAGCAGAGCAGCAGCAGCCGCAGCGCTGGAGCGGGCTGGGAGGACAGTCCTCAGCTCCTGGGCGGGACACGTGGCGCGCAGGGGCCAATCCGGCTCGCCCCGCCTCCCCTCCCCGCCCCCCCTTGCCCACCTCCCAAGTTCATTTGCTCCGGGAATCCTAGAATGTCATCAGTCGGGAGGGGCCTCGCCAGGAGAACCGCCATCTGTGCTCAGACCCCAGATCTGAGACCTGGAGAAGCAGGGAGAATTTGGCCAAGGTCAATCGGCCAGTCAGGGCTAGAAGTCAAAGCTCCTGCCTGACACCCAATTCTGGACACTTTCCTCCAAATTCCTACTGCTCCCCAAAGCTTTGTTGGGAAATAGAACCTTGAGATTTGACCAAATTAAGGCCACTCACTTTATCTGCCTAATGAGATTCCAACCCTTAAGAGCCCCATCAGGTCTTAGCCACTTTCCCGAGGAGAGCTTAGAGAAGTTCTGTTTTTTAACCACAATCACACAGCTGGTAAGCCGTGGAGCGGGGATTCGAACCTGGGCCAGGTGACTCCAGGGAGTGCGTTTATTCTAGATTGACTTTGGGGAGTGCATAGTCCAGGGAAAAGGGAGAGACCAAGAGACCAGCAGTTATAATCTAGGGCTGTGGGTAAAACCATAGAATTATTTAAAAACTGATAATGTCTTTGGGAATCCAGAGGATGAGAGAGGATTTGTAAAGACTTCCTGGAGGCGGTGATGCTGCAGTAAGTTCAGTAGTACTTTCCCACCCCTTAGAAATTCTGCTTTGGTGGAAAGATAGCAACCCTGGGCTGTCACTCAGCTGCTGAGTCTTCATGGGCAAGACGCTTAACCGCTCTGATTTTCAATTTGCTCATCCAAAAGACAGGGATAATCAAAGTTTCTTCCAAAGGTTGTCCTCAATCTGTCACTAGTTTAGAGAACTCTAAGCCTCTAACAAGGGGACCTGGTTGGAAAGTATGTTGTTTCATTTATTCATTTCCCAACAAGCATTTATGGAGCATATGCTGCATGCTGGGCACTGAGCTGGGAGGCTGAAGGGAGCAGATGGAAAATGAGGCCCTGACCTGCCCTCATGGAGCTTCCACTCTTGTGGAAGACAGATGTTTAGGTCATTGTTATAAGAATTAGGCAGCTGTAATCTGGAAACTATAAAGTGCTCTGATGGCCACAGCAGATGGACCCAGCCAAACCTAGACCTCTGGATGAGAGTGATGTTAAGTTGTAAACAAAAGATGAATGGAATCTAGTAGGAGACTAAGAAGAAATTAAAACAATTACCTTAAGATAAGATGTGCTGTCAGTGGTAGCAATACCTTCTGAGATAGAATATGGAAGGGCTGACCCCAGGGAGGAAGGAGGTGGGGGTCCCCTCAAGCATCATTACAGTATCTGCTATGTGTTGAGCATTTTCTAGGAGCCAGGCATTGCTGTAAGCGCTTTACTTGCAATGTCACATTGAATCCTCACAGCTCATTAATAAGTATTTATTCAGCACCTACTCTGTGCCAGGCACTATTTTAGGCGCTTTGTCAGCAAACCACATGCAGATCTCTGCCCTCATGGAGTCCGCATTTCCATCAGGAAATGAGAGAGACACACAACAAGCAACCATGACAATATTTAGTAGGTGACAAGTGCCATGGACAAAATAGATGAAGAGTCCCAGGATGACAGGGGACACTGTAGTGTTATGGAGGGTGTTTGGCAGAGGCCTCAGTGAGAGGGTGAGATCTGAGCAAAGACATGGAGCAGGTGAGGCAAGTAGTGGAGCTGATGGGAGACCTGTGGGAAGAGTGCTCCAGGCAGAGGAACAGCTGGAGCACATGCTCCGGGGCAGGAGCAGGCCTGCAGTGTTGGAGGAACAGCAGAAAGTGTGGCTGGAGTCCAGTGAGCAGGGAGGAGAGTAAGGGGGCGGGGAGGTTGAGGGGGTGGGGTTGTGGGAAGAACCTGGAGCTCCAAGGTCTGAAGGCAAGAAAAGATAGATGTCCCAGCCCCAGAAGAGGGAGACTGAACTTGCCCTTCATTTGCCTTTTGCTCCATTTGGGTCCTCAATGGACTGCAGAGGACCAGCCTCTTTGCTCAGTCTACTGAATCAGATGCTAATCTCATAGCTAATCAAATGCTTACTGTCACAGATACACCCAGAAATCATGTTTTACCTAGCTCTCTGGTCAGCCCCGTTGTGAAAGGAAAACCAAAATGGATTTGGGATTGTTGAGAGCTCTCTAAAATGGAGCCTGGAGGCCACTGAGGAAGAGTGACTGGTGTCTGTCTTAGCCTGGATGGAATCTGACCTTTTGAGCACTGATTGTTCTCCAGAACATCTATTGTCACCCAGAACACCTGCCAGAACCTCAAGGTATTTATCAGACCCTTACCCTAAAGTAACCTGTACAGCCATCCCTTAAGGACAAACTTTACTTTCTTGTGTCAGAGTCCAGCCTCCTGGCTTTTGCCTTTAAAAGCCCTTGGCTCTTTCTCTTCCCTGGAACACTCTTTCAGTTTTATCAGAATCTGTGTCTCCCAAATTGCAATTCTTAAGACCCCAAGTAGACTCTTATTTGCAGCTGTCTGCATTTCTTTAGTTGACATTACATGGTGTCAGACGAATGGGATACAGAGTGACCTGCCTCGTCCCTCGTTCCAGCACAACCATGGATTCCAGTAAGATACCTGCTCTGTGTTTCTTTGGTGGTCCTGGATGGTGGTGGTAAGTCCTCCTGTTCCTGAACCTCCCACCTTGATAGAGGTTATACTTTATTTTGGTGTCGTCTATGCTGGCTTCTGTTTTCAGGACAGTAATTACTCCTGGAAAAACGGAAAATTCACTTTCTAAGGGTAAGGCTGTAGAGCATCCTCCTTCTGCAGCTTCTATTGGGTTTTTGACAAAAACGATGGACCCTCGTGTATAGCACAGGGAACTATACTCAATGGCCTGTGGTAACCTATGATAAAAAAGAATACGAAAAAGAAAAAAAAATATGGCCCCATAGACCCAAATCGGCCAATTCAATCGTTCATACGTTTACTAAAAATCAAGTAAGTTCATGTTATCTCTGTTACAAAATTTGTCAGCAAGAAAAATAACTTGGTATGATAAAATTTTCATAAGCATATTAAATGTAAATGTCAAGAGTTTTTAGGTGAACTCTTTAGAATAATTATGTTTTATGATATGTCTACTTAAATTGTTTTCTTATATCTTTTTGGTAACTTGAAACAGGGTTTTGCTAAATTAAGTTAAATGATTGAAATGTATTAAATATCTAGATCAATCCCAAATAAAATAAGATACTGAGATGTTAATTATTGAACACTGGCATCCTTTAACAGAGAAACTAACATATTTGGGACTATTAGTAAATATCTTTGGTGCTACACTGAGAACATTTTCTATGAGAAAGCACATGTTTCTAGAAATTATAAAAAAGTATGTTTGCCATCCTACAGAGAACTATTGTAAAAGACAGCTCATAATTGCTTACTTCTTAGTTTTCACTAGAAATTGAAGTTTTTAAAGGTTAGGAATTTTAATATATGTGATTGTTGACTGAAATAAAATGTACAACCTAAAAGTTGAGAGTTATGTTTTATTCGGTGGAAATTTCGGAGGACTCAGCCTGGGATGGCAGCCTCTCAGGTCGATCTGAGGGACTGCTCCGAAGAGGTAGGGGAGGAGCCAGGACACATAGGAGTTTTACAACAAAGAGCAGGTAGTCAGAACATTACAATGTTACTGTTAATTAAAGAAAACCAATGTCAAGTTAAAGGATTTAGCGCTTTTCTATGTATGGGAAGAAGCAAATGTCTGGGCTCATGGAAATCATTCCTTTGATATGCACCTTAGCTATCTAGGGCCAGTGTCCCTTTCTTTCCTGTCCCTCAGGGGGCACCATAGGGGGCGGCTGCAGAAGCCGAGCTCCCTGCGCATTTGTATCCTAAGTTGGCTGATGCCTTGATGGCCACAGCATTCTTTGTTCATTTCTATGACTTGCGGTATTTTTCTTTCACAAAGTCTTTGTTATATTGTTTAAATGGAAAACTAAGCATATTTTCACAGTGACCTCTGACCCTATTTGACCAAGTGTTGTGAAAACTTTTATCTAAAAAAAAATTCTAAATGAAGTCTTTTTGAACTCAGAACTAACTTTGAGATTTGAAATATTTCAAAGGGCCCCTGAAGTTATCGAAGATGTGTTCTTGCTCCTTTCCAAAGGGAGGAGTTAAACCAATGAGACTTACATGATATGTGCTATTACACAGGAAGCATTGTTTTCTGTGCTGTGAAGGGCCCACTCGGTGGAGGGTTTTGGGTGAGGACCTGACAGGAAAGGGCTGAGCATAACCAGCATCAACTACTTATTCCTGGAGTTTTGCTGCAAAAGGCGGCAAAGAAATGGGGCAGTGTCTGGCAGGAGGACTGAGGTCGAGAGGAGGGTTTTGTTTTTTGGTTTTTGTTTTTGTTTTTTCAAGACTGGAGACATCACAGCATATTTGTATGCTGATAGGAATGGTCAGATAGAGGGGAAACACTGAAGGTTGGGAAAGAGTGGGATCTAATGTGCAGGTGTAGGGGTTGTTAGTATCCTTAATTTGTGGTAAAGTTAACTGGAATTCATAGACTTTATGGTCTTTGCCCGAAGTCAGCCCAAGAGACTAAGGCAGGAGTGAAAGCTGAGTCCCCTGACTGCAGAGCCCAGGGTCTTATTCCCTGAGCTACAGAAAAAAGTCTAATATACTGCTTATTCTTTTTGAGCTGATCATCTCATTTCTGGGAATCCATCCTAAGAAAATAGATTGAAATACAGAGAAAGCTTTTTCAGGCCTGACAGTGTATTTTTTAAAACGCAAAAAGGAAACAACCTGAACATACAGGGACTGTGGGATAGCAAGTAAACATATGTCACACGGCCTCACTGGCTAGGATACACAAAACCTGGAAGGAGACAAACAGGATGGAAATAGGCTAAGGTGACTTCATCCTTTTGGTGCTGTCCCGAGCTCCGTCCTCCATGGAGGGGCCCTTCTGAAAGAGTTTATAAGAGAGACAGTGTGTTATTGTGACGCGGGCCAGAACAATGTACTGGGATTCCAGACTTTCTCACTTCCCTCCTCTGGGCTGTAGTTTCTCTGATTTAAGAGAAGAGAAGTTCAAAATCTCCAGGCTGCCCTATGGGAATCTGGAAATGGTCAGATACTGCCACCTACTGGCAGACCCCAGTTCTGCTGGCCCCTGTGGGGATGGGGTGCCTGGTGTTGGGCGGTCCCAGACGGGTCTCACTTCAAATTCACTAGAGGAAGGAGCTTCAGGCTGTACAGTTCGCCTGACCACCTGGAAGACCCCTTTCCTCCACCACAACCCCTCTTAGGGCCCGTTTCAGTTTCAGTGCCTGGCATTTCTCCTTAAGACTTGAGGATTGCTCCTGCCTATGGGAGGGCACATAAGGAGAATCTAACCACTTGGCACAAAGTGGATTATTTTCTACTATGAATTCTCAGCAACATAAGGGCACTTAGTTTTGGGCAGGCAGGTCACTTAGAGGGTGGAAGATGGAGAAGCAGTGTACAAACGAAGGGCAGGCTTAAAAATCACACTACTTTTCTCATGATTTTCTTTGTTTCTCTTATTGTAAAAATAATGGGTATTCATTAGAGATAATCGAAAAAGGAAAAACAATTTAAAGCCATAATTTTACAAGCCAAAGAGAGCCTACATTAACAACTCATTCTTTATTATATAATAGCAACAACAAATATAATAATAGCAGCATTTATGGGGCATTTTCTTTTCTTTGCAAAAAAATTGTAACTTATTACAAATATCATTTTATCTTTTATAAAACTTAATTTATTGTGAACATTTTAAATATGATTAAATGTCCTTATTCAAGACATTGAAAGTAACTGTATCAAATTCCATTACATGGTAATAGTACAGCTTATGTATCTAACTGCCTATTGTTGGGATGTTCGTTGATTCTGATTTTTTTCAGCAAGGCTTTGAGATTGTTTTCTGAAACTTGAATTCCGGATAGAAGAGTAAGGAGTATTTTTTGAGGCTTCTGATAAATATTGCCAAGTTGCCCTCCATTGAGAGGAAATCAATCCATGCTGCCACTCGCAAGGTAGAAGAGAAACCACTGAACCTTAGAATCATGACATATATTTCATACATCATGAAACGTTTTTTTCATCCATTATCCCTTCGCAATTGAGAGAGACGGAGCAGGCACTATAAACCCATTTAAAAGACATGGAACCTGGGACCCAGGGAAGTTCCACGGCCGAGCCTGCATAACACAGCTATTTAGGGTCTGACCTGAACTCAGGTTTTCTCAAGCTGTCTCCTGAGTCTCCTAAACAAACTCACTTCTTTTAGGTTTAACAGCATATAGAGATGAGAAGGCTTCTTGGACACCAGAGTGTACTGTGGACCTTCCAGGCAGCTCATCACCCCACAGCAAAGTAGGGCAAAGAAGAGATTGCTGAGATCCCCAAGGAGAAAGTTCTAGGAAGGCAGGGGTCATGGTGAAAGGGGCAGGTCTGAAAACCACTGTAATTAGAAAAATCTGCGTTGTGCGGCGCTGTAGAGCACAGTCTTTACATTAAAAAGCAAATAAGCCCTAGGGGCTAGTTTCACCACATTCTAGTGGAGTCACCATGAACCATTTCTTTATTTTTCTGAGATTCTGTTTTCTCAGTTATAATACGTGGGTACTCACAAGTTTGCTGTTGGAATTTACTGATATGATGATATAAATGACTTGGCAGCAATTAGTGCTTAGTAATGAGATAATAAACATAAGCATTGTTATTATTTATTACGTGGATAGAGTCCTGGTCTATTAATAATAAGAGGCGAGAGCTAGGCTGGCTGGGTCATGGGGTTTTGCACAGTAGTTTTGTTCCTATCTGTGTGTTAGTAAAGAGAAGGGGATAGGATTAGATGATCCTCTAAGATTCCTTTTGTTCTTTGTTTCCTATATGAAGACTTTTGGTCTCTAACATCCTAAGATCCCATTTGCTGTCGAAGAATCTGTGTTTGTTTCAATATTCTGTGAGATTAAGATTCTCTAACCTTGAGATCCCCTTTCTGGGACTCCAAGATCCCATGACTCACTCAAAATTCTATTGAAAGATTCCATTTGCATGAAATGAGAGCTCTTCTTCTAAGCCTGGCAGAAGCCTGCCTGACTAGCTCTTACTATTCTTGTGGGTTTCTCCTTAAATAGCCCTTCTTCAGAAATTCCTTCCTAGTCCTTCCTCTAGTGCACTTTTTACACCCCTCTCCACGGCCTCTCCTGGAATGCTGGTCTTTCCATCATAACACGGGTCCCAGGTGGTATTTTTATATTTATTTGTGTGCTTTTGGTTAATGCCTGTCTTCGTGTCTCCATTGCTTGGTAAAGTAGATTCTCAATAAATATTTGATAAATGAAAAATAATTGAATGAATGAATTCTACAGTTCAACGGTTCCGTGAGTGTTTATTCCCAAGGTCTACCATTCCAGACACTCCTTGCCCCCTCACCCACCTGAGGGCTGACTCCCGGGAAGGGAGTGACCTTTCCAATTCCATGGTGTTGACTGGACCCTTTGTGTCTGGTCTCCCTCCGCTCCCCTCCCTTCCATTATTTATTTGCCTCTTTAGGAGCTCTGGGATTAGAAGTCTGGGCTATGTCTCTGCTGTTGAAACCAGCCTGGAGTAGTTCATTCATTCAGCAAATGTTTGCCTAGTGCCCACAAGTGCCAGGCACTGTGCGAGGGGACTGGAACAAAGCAGGAGCTGGTCCCAGCCTTCACAGAGCTCACACCCTAGAGGGCCAGAGGTGGACGCTCACGGCACAATCACACAGATTCCCATAAAATTACAAGTGGTGGTAAGTGCTGTGGGACTGAAAGGAACAGGATGCTCTCGGTGTGTAACAGCCCACAGTCCAGACCCAGGACCTTGGATGGGCCCCCTACACCCATTGTCTTGAACACCTGGCTGCTCTCCTGGTGAAATCTCTCCCCTAGGGAACATGCAGTGAGAACTTGGGTCCAAAGAAGTGACCTGCCCAGCTCCCAAGCACCTCCCTTGGGAACACAACACCTGTGAGGCTGGAAGCTAAACCATCAGCTCTCAGAGCCCTGCCCTTCTTTGCAGGACTCGGTCACCGAAAAGAGAATGCTAAAGCTCCGGAAGGCTGGAGCTCTAGGTGTACGTCACCCTCCTGGGACAGATGGGGAAACTGAGACCCAATGAAAGGAGGCTGCCTGGGGCCACACAGTGAGTGGCAAAGCGAGGACCAGACCCCAAACCCCCAGGCTCCCTGTTCTCTGCTGCCCGCCACCCTCTGCCCTCCCTCCCTCCCTCCCTCCAAGAATGACCATAGGGTTTATACAGGGAGAATCCTGTGGCAACCAGGAGCCTGGAGGGTTTCTATCTGTTACTAGCAAGAGCTAGGGTGCTGACCAAACTCTGCGGGGGAGCAAGAGCTCCTGGCTCTGTTCGGAGGGGTTTGCGCTGCGGCGCTCACTTAGGTCACAATCATACATGAGTGAAAACCCATGCCTGCGCTGAAACCATACTTTTCATTTAACAAACACTGTCTTCAAGGAAATGTAGGTATTTGAGCCTTGAAATGCTAGTTCTTGCCCATTGTGGCATCGTTTCCAATAGTGAAAAATGAAAACAACCTTTACCAAAACAGCCTAATTAATGTCCCTTGGTCAGGGAACGGATGAAGGGCCTAGAGCCCAGAGCCAAGCCACAGGACACTATGGAGCAACTGAAAGTATAAAAGTAGGTCTAACACGTTGCTGTATATAAAATAGAAAACCAACAAGGATCTTCTGTACAGCACAGGGGGCTATATTCCATTTCTTGTAATAACATATAATGGAAAAGAATCTGAAAAGAAAAAAATATATGTATGTATGTGTATAACTGAATCACTTTGCTGTACACCTGAAACTATCATTATAAATCAACCACATTTCAATAAAATTTTTTTTTAAAGCAGGTCTATAGGGGGCCATGGCACATTGTTGAGTTGTTTTTGTTTTTTAAAAAAAGCAAGTTTAAGAAATATATGCAGAGTGTGAAACCATCTTTAAAAAAAACTCACAAAACAATGCTGTATTTTTCTATGGATACACATGTGTTTATATAAATGCAGGGAAAAATCTGGAAAAACACACACCAAGGCAATAACCTCTGAGGAAACGGGATGGTGCCATATATTGGGGGAGGGGCTGTCAAATGGAACTTCAGTTTAATTTTTTTTTTGGAGAATAAATTTTATTTATGTATTATTTACTTAAGTGAAAGTATTTTGTAGAAACACCATTCTTTAGAGCAAGGGTCGATGAAGTTTTCCTGCCAAGGGCAGCAGTAAATATTTTAGGCCCCGTGGGCCACATGTCGGCTGTCCTGTTACAAATGCAGCCCTAGACAGCACATACAAGAAGGGCCCTTTTCCAATACTTTATTTATGGACACTGAAATTTGAGTTTCACATAATTTTCCTGTGTCACCAAATTTTTTTTACCCATTTAAAAATGTGAAAACCATTCTTAGCTCACCGGCCCCCCAGAAGCAGGCAGCTGGTAGCTCTGGCCCCAGGGAGTAGTCAAATCCTGCTTTAAGTCCAATGTAAGCCCCTCACTCCTGGCCACACTCACCTATCTGGTCCTCAAGTGTTCTGTCCTTCAGAGCAGGGCCCCCTCATGAGCCTCCTGTGATCTGCAGTGGCCCCTCTGGCTGCCTCCCAGCTCCACCTGTGTGCCCCTGGGGATTCTCCACTCTGGGCTGCAGGACTATTTTCCTGAACAGGGCTCTGAATGGCTCCATTCACCTTGGCAGGGGGAACCCAGAGAAAGGAATTTTGTTTGGCATCCTGGAGAAGACAGAACTTTGATTTGCCTTTGAAATCAGGCCCCCTCCCCTCCCATTCCCAGGGGTCCCTCGAGACTTCCCTGGTCACACCCTGATGGCCCCAAATCTCTCTCCCCTGCAACTCTGCCGCCATCAGCATCTCGGCTCCAGGTGGCTCTGCCATGGACCCCAGAGCCCTGTGCTTCCCGCCCTGGTGCCTGCTCGTCTGTGTCATGTTAGGTGTGGACATCTCCTTCCATCTTCTTTTCTCCTCTAGGATTCCTGGGGTCCACCTGGACCAACCCCCCTTGCCTCTGCCTTTCCCAGGAATGCCCTGTCACCTGCAGGGGGACGGGGAGTGACCCCTGGAACTGAGCACTCAGCTCAGCTCCTCCACTCATTGTTCCCCCCGTGGCTGGGTCCTGTCACCTCTGTGAGCTCAGCTTCCTCATCTTACAATGACAAGGACAAACAGTGTGCATTATCTCCCAAGTCCTTTCCAGACCCAACAGGCCTCTGTGATCTGAAAGTCAGAGGCTATCATTTTAAGTGTAGCAATCTGGGATTCACCGGATGGTACAGTGTGTGGAACTCTGAAATCTGACAGCATACGTCCTGGTTCCTCCAGTGACTGGCAAGATCTAATAAAACTAAGTCTCTAAGACTCAGTTTACTTAGGAGTAGAGTGAGGATAACAGTAATCCTAAAATTATAGGGGGGGGTTGACAATTAAATGATGTAATACATATAGACACTTGGCTTGGAGCCTACTTCACTAACAATAAGTGATCATGTTATTATTTTAATTTAAAAGAATCTGACTATACCTGATCCTACCAAGATTATATAATTCCAAGAGTCTGAGTGTTTATGTCCGGATTCTTTGACTCTAAGAATCTACGGTTTTTGTTGCAAAGATCTGCAGCTGTAGGGTTCCATCAAGGGCCCAGCCTGAAGGATTTCTAGCCCAGAACCAGACAGTAGATATATTCCTGGAGGAGACAGACTCTCCATCTCTCTTCTTCCATCCATCCCAGGAAGCAATTGGGGCTGTAATAATGTCTGCGAGAGAATAGCTGTGCTTGAAGCAGGATTTAGAGATCTGATGTCATCCCAGACACCCTCTTCCAGATCTGTCCATCCACTGGCAATTCACTTTCCCACTCGGTGCTGTTAGAATCTCTGTAGGGAGCCTCAGATGGGAGGGAAGGGGCAGGCACCTTCCTGATAAGAAGGTAACAGTTTGTCACAGCAGTGATGGTTGAAATTGAGGGTTGATTTGAAGGAGAAGGAGTTGGAGGATGGGGGATACTGGGGTGATGTGATCACACATTTAGAGCATAGGCACTGAGTAGGATCCTTGAGAGCTCTTCTAGTCCAGGAATTTAAAAACTATGCTCCGAGGAATTAATTCTATTGCCCTTACTGCCTGCCCTGCGGTAGGAGAGAGCAGGGGGAGCAATTGAAAAGCTAGGTGGGTGGGTCTCCAGCCCCGCTGTTCCCTTCAACCAGAACAAAAACTATTATTTTTCAACATTTCAAGAGAGGATTCTGTTATCTAGACTCTGTGTATTGATCGGTTTGCTTTTAAACTTGAAAATCTTGGTTTAGTCCAACCTCTTCATTTTATAAATGCAAAAACCGAGATCCAGGGACAGCAAGGTGAAGAATACAAAGTAGCATCAGACAGGACCCCTCTAATTTGGTGATCTTGGGCAAGCTATGTAACTTAGGGGCCACTCAGTTTCCTCATCTGTAAAATGGGGCAGTAGTGAATGCTTCCTGTAGGGCTTTATGAGGGTTAGATCAGATAGTGCATGGAAAGTGCCTGGGTGCCCAGTGGTTTTTAGTTGTGATCATTATCGTCATCATCACAAGCTGACCACCCCCCAGGCATTTGGGTTGCCTCTGTATCCCCAGAGCAAGTTTTTCCCCAGGTCCTGGCTGTCCCAGGTCCAGTGCCAGGCTGTGGTGTGGAGTGAGTGGGGCTGGGGTGTTCCTGGATTGAGGAGTGTGGTGAGGCAGTAGCCACTAGGGCACACTCGTCTGCCCTGTCCAGTGGCAAGCCAGCAGCAGTGCGCTCCTCACCAGTGGAGTCAAGGCTTCTCCAGCCTTTCTGTCTGTCTCAGCAGTTCTCTAAGCAGCCAAGGGGGCTTATCTCCTCCACACAGGACCCCAAACCTGAGACACCCAGTCTGTGGTTCAACCCACTCACTCCCCAGGGTGAGCGCCTGCCTGTGCAATCTCCCTTTTCCCCTTAGTCCCCTCCCAGGGGAACAAGTCCTACTCAACCTTTCTTGCACCCTTAGTGACACAGGAATTCTTCCAGTTCCCAATTAGTTTTGTGTGACAATTGTTCCACATGTGGATGCATTTTTGATGTGTTTCTTGGGGGAGGTGAGCTCCACGTCCTTTTATTCCACCATCTTGATCTGGCTCCCACCCAGATTCTTATCCCAACCATTCTTACAGTCCAATCACCATGTTTGTCCCCCCCCCCCCCTCCACAGCAGACCCTCCTTTCTCCCCTAGTCCCACCATACAAGCTTTGGCAACATTGCTCCTACCGAGAGAGAACTTCAGTGTGATGTGCATGGTTCTGGGTGAGCCAGAGGTGGCTGTGGACTCGTCGGGAACACCCAGGGCAGAAGGCAAGAGGAGGCAGGGTGTGTAAGCGGGGGTGGTGGGCTGGGGCGGGGCCATGGGAGGGAAGGATTAGCACGAGGGCCAGGAGCCGTCTCGGCAGAGGGGACCACTAGGTGACTGGGAACCTGAGGAGCCTGGACTCTAGTCCAAACTCTGATGCTGCTTTTGAGTGATCTTAGGTGAGTCACTCTCTTTTCTGGGCCTCAGTTTTCTCCTATGTCCGTTAGAGCTACTTCTCAGTTTAGTGTATAAAAATGAGTAACTTGTTCCTTTTCATTTGTCCAATAATTGAGTGCCCACTACATACCAGACACTGTACTTGGTACCAAGACTACAGTGATTTAAAAAGAGATGAGACTTCTGCCTCTCTGAAAGCTCATAGTCTGAATGGGGAGGAAGATGGGGGAATGAACAGACCCGATTATCTAGACAATACAAAGTGCTCCATCGAGGATAAAATGAGGCAGTGTAATAGGGTCTGAGATAGAGCAGTGACCGCGCCTTCTCTGAGGTGACATTCAAGCTGAGACCAGACTGGCCCAAAGCACATGAAGCTGGGCTTGGACAAACGCTCAGGCCCAGTGGCCAGGTGTGTATGTGATGGGAAACGGACCAAATGCATTAGTAAGTGTCTCCTGGCCACGCACCGTGGTCCCAGACCTTCCCCAGGTGGTGGTCATCGTGTTCTTTCGTCTCAGTGAAACAATCCATAACCTTGAACATCTGGAGAACAGCTGTGCGAAACAGTAGGCTACCCCCCTCCCCGACGAGTTTAGGAATTCATCAAAGGACTTGCTGGAGGGGCTGGGATTTGACCAGAGCCTTGTAGGAAGGGCTGGACCAGCAAAGACGTGATGAAGGTAAGCCTCCCAGAGGCCTTAGGAGGGAGAAAGAGTGAGGGATCATTGTCCCACTTGTCAAAAGTGGCAACTTGAGACCCGACAAGGGGGAAAAGAACACCCAGGTGGCTGGGAGACACCGGCTCCGCTAGGCCAGCATTCTCCTCCACATGCCCCTTGGAATGGTAGAATACCAAACAATGTCACCACCCCCTCCTCCAAAAAGCAGGTTCTTAAGAAAACACTGCCTCTTATTAGCATCTGCTTTGGAGATTCAAAATGCACATCCACACGTGATAGACTTGGTGGTGTGTCTCCCCAGTTTAACTCTGCTTGACTGTTTCCCAAACACCTTTGCTGCCTTTGGGGAGGGATCACCCATTAACATGCCCACAGAACCAGAGAGCCACGACACCCACACTGGCAAATGCTGAGTTATTGCTGCCTCTCCGTGAGTAGAGGAGACCCCGGCTTCTCCCCCCCGGGACTTGAAAAGGGGCTTATCTTTTCCCCTCAAAGAACCTGGCCTTTCCGGTGCTCTGATACTCAGGTGTGGCCTTGGCCAAGACACTCCTTCTTTCCCTGAAGGGATACGCTGTGCCCCTTACCTGCCACTTGTGCCCCAGTCAGAGACCACACCTGGGGCAGCTGATGGACAGTTATTTTTTGTCCCTGCAGCTGGGCCCACCCCTTGGTGTCAGCGAGCAGGCCGACAAGATGTGGACACGGTGCGCCGGGAGAGCCAGGCACAGCAGAAGACAAGGAGCAGCCTGTAAGTGGAAGAGGCCCCGGCCGGGATGGTGCCAGCTATACCTGTTGGGTCATCAACCTTCAGAGCACGGGGACAGCTACCACCTGTGTCCTTGTGACCTGAAGCCCTTGTGTCTCCCCTCCTCTGCTCCCTGGAGTCTGGGTTTGGAGCAACGCGCAGAAGCAGGGGTAGGTAACTGTGTGAGCCTCGTTGATTTTGATGCCAGGAGGCGCCCCCACAAAGCAGAAAGAATGTTGGCACTCACCCCTTACGCTCTGCCGGCTCCTCGCTGCTTTCACCTCTTGATTCGGCCTCACTCCGAGTCTTGATCTCTTCTGCCAGCCTTCAAGCCAGTCTTGACTCCAACCCCAGGCCCCTCATCAAGGCTGGGCAAAGCTACGGCCCGTGGGGCACCAGTACCTGAGGACGAGCCCCGAACTGCTGGTGAGTCCTCTTACTGCTTACTGCTCCAGGATCCCAGCCCCGAGAGAGGACCCAGCCCTCCCTCTCCCAGGAAAACAGAGAGACCAAATAAACGTGGAATAATGTGTTCTTTTCGGTTCCCAGAGCTCGAATGCCCCAGGTGCGGGTGAGACCACAGTTCTCCTCACAGCCCCACAGGCTACATGCAGGAAACGCCCCTTCCCACAACCTGTCCCTTCTCCAGCCCAGCCCCTCTGATTTAAAAAGGTGTTTTCTAAAGTGCATCTGCAGTCTGAAGTGCTCAGATTGGGGTAGAAACTTGGGTCAAGATGTTGAGGAGATGCTGGCCACTTTGCTTCCTTCTTGGGAATCTGCAGTGCACACCAGCATATTCACGGTTCAGAGAAGTCTTGCAGGTTGCAGACCTGTTGAACTTGAGGGAACCTAGTTTCCCAGATTACTTGACCGTCCATTCTTTTCTTGGTCGTGCCCATTAACGTCCAATGAACTACCCTATCCTAGAGAGAGGCTTTGAGAAAACTTGACGTATGTGTGTGTTTCACTCCAGAGCTGTCCCCAAGGCTCCTGGAGAATCCGTGTGCCCAGGGCTGGAGAAGCAGCGCCACCTCTGAAATCCTAGAACTAGAAATGGACGAAGTCCAGATCTGGGGGCCTCAGGAAGGCAGTCTCAGATGATGGAGGAAGCCTCAGTTCCAGTGAGGACTTTTCCTCCATGCTGGCCCAGGCCCTAGGGCTGGGGGACCTCAGGCAAGGCCCACTGGCTCCTCTGAGCTCAGTTTGCTCTCTGCTAAAGCCAGATAAGAACCTGCTTTAAGGAACTTATGCAGATCCAGGGAGGGAGGTGTATGTGAAAGCATTTCATTAAAATGCTTATACAGGGGCGGGATTCTTTCTGTCTTCAGATGACGGAAAGCTTCCTGAGAAGAATCTTGAGTCCGCAGTCAGTCAGGACTGGCCAGGCCTGCTGAGCTCAGTGACTCCAGCCGCCCCTCTGCACTGATGGAGGCTGAGGGCCGGGTACTGGGGGCCTGGGGTCAGGGGCGGTAGAAGGAATTAAGTGGCGAGCAGGAGTGAGACACTGGCAAGGGGTGGGGGCCAGATAGAGGAAGGAGGAGAAAGATGAAGTCTCAGATCTGCTCTCCCAGAGCCTGGGAAGGACGAACAAGCACAGTAAGGTGAGACCTAGATGACAGATGAGGTCCTAGTCCTGGCTCTGTGGGTCCCACTCCCCACCTCAGTTCCCCCATCTGTACAGGGATGAGGTTCCAGCTGTGGGTACCCAGACCTGCTATGTGGCCCCCAGGTCCAGATGGCACAGAGACTAAGGGACCAGAGGGCTGAGGGGTGAGCCGTGCCAGGTGCAGGAGGAGGAGCAGCTCCGGACATAACCCCTCGGCTGATCAGACTCTGGGAACCAGTGGCATGCCCGATGCCCTGCCAAGCCCCCTGGCCATGGCTGAGCTGGCTTCCTGGCACCAGCAGCCCTCTCAGTGTTCACCTTTCCCAGTTTGATTCACACGGTTGGCCCCTGTCTGCCAGCCCCTATCTGACCTTCAGATAATCCTAGAATGGGACACCGAGTGACTTGAGGGCCGGTTGGTTGTTCAGTACCTCCAACCAATTTAGAGGCTGAGAGGAGGCCAGGGCGGGGGTGGGGGGAGCGTCTGGGGGAAGTTAGGTCACTGACGAGCTGGCAGCGAAGCTGACATGTGAGGACCAGGGGGTGGTCTCCTCTTGGTCAGATGACCCATGTGGCACGGGCTGCCCCTGGGGAAAGCCCCAGAACTCTCTTAGTTGGACAGAGAGAAGGGGGCACGAGGAAAGGACTCCTCTTGCTCGTCGCCTGGGCCACCTCGAGGGTTGGTGCTGCTCGGGCCCTTGGAAGCCCTGGAGGTGATTCCACGTGGCCCAAGCCCCCAGGGCTCACTGGGCACACATCCTGGCTCCCCCTCTCACTCCTGCCCTCGTCCCCTCCTGGGAAAAGGACGAGGGGCTCCTGCTGTCTTCTCTGCCCGGTCCTGGAGAGAGAAAAGCTGTAACACAGGTGTCAGGGCGGCCCAGGCCCTAGGTGGCGAGGAAGGAGACCTCAGTGGGGGTGACGGAGGCCAGGGGGAAGGCGGGGGAGGTGTCGGCCCCGAGGACCCGGTACAGCAGCTCCTCCTTCTTCTGCTGGAGCTGCCGCCGTAACTGCGTCTCCTTCTCCAAGGCCTCGCGGGTGATAAGCAGGTCCTCCGAGAGCTGCCTGTGGATGCAGAGGAGACCAGGGTTGCCTGTGGGGAACCGTCCCTCCGGACCTTCAGCCCCTGCAGAGACCAACCCACTCCTCCAGGAAGCCTTCCTGCAATGCGCCCCAGCAGGCCCAGCCACCCAGTCCCCAAGAGGCAATTCTAGCTGTTGACCAAGGAGTGCACCCTCACAGGCAGACAGCTGTGGGTTCAGACCTGCTCCGCCACTTAGATGTAACTCCAGAAAAGGTCTTCACTATTGCCAAATTTGTAAAATGGGAGTGACAAGAAGACTCTGCTCTTAGAGTAATTATGAGGATTAGATGAAGTAATGGGTATTTAACCAATTACCTCTGACACATGATCTTAGCTCTCATTTACTGAGCCCTCAGAACTGATTTATTTATTTGTGTATGTTCATTCATTCATTTGGCCTCTTGAACTCTAAGCTTCCTGTTCCTTCTTCCTGGGTTGGGCCGTCCCATGGAGCCCACACAGCCAGGATGGGGACAGACAGATATTAATCAGCACTGAGATGTAGGTTTCTGGGCCAAGCTGGTGCCTTGGGATTCCCAACTCCCAAGCAAGGAGGAGCCACATTCCCCAGACAGGGAATGTGTCAGTCCATTCCCTGGGTCTCTCTGCCAAATGGAGATTTTGGCAAAAAAGGGTGGGGATGGGAGGAGATGGGGTAGGGGCAGCTACCTGGACACAGCCATCTGGTTGCGGCCTCGGGCGTGGAGGTCCTCATACTCCTGCTGCAGGGCAGTGATTTTCTCCTCCAACAGCAGGTTTTTTTCCTTCTGTAACAAATAGGAGAGAGCTCAGAAAGCCCCCAGCTCACCCGGCACAATGTGTGCCATCCCCTCCCTCTTATCTGTGGTCACCAAAAACACTGAATCACTCTAGACCAAATGCTACATTTCATGGAGCAATAAGATTACTTAGAAAATTACAACTAAGGAGTGAACACAGGGCTGCCAACTTCTCACTTTGCCAGATGAGAACAATACACAAAGAAGACAGCCACTCACTACCATCTCAGCTCTCCATCAGTTCACAAGAGAAAGGAAATTTTTAGTTCTCCAAAAGTCACAAGGATAGAATCTATATAAGTTTCAGTGTTTCTATTATCCCATTTCACAAAAATGCTGGAACAGAATTTACAGGGAACATCTGAGATGGTCTGATTTAAAAACTAGGTGGTGTGGTGCACGGGAGGCCAGGGAACGTCTTCCCGGGCAACATCACATGATCTGTTTGGATTCAACCCGAGGTTCCCAAGGCCGCCCTTCTGGAGACAAAGCCACCCGTGCCCTCGACACTCACCATGGCCCAGGCCTGTCCTTGCTGACTGTGGCTTCCCGTATCTGTCTGATTTTTTTTTTTTTCAGCCTTGCCCTCTTCCTCAACCCCCACCTGACATGTGATATCTGCCCACCCCTCCTGACTGGCCAGGCCACCTGCCCCAGTGTCACCCAGATCACAGCTAAGAGCAGTCAAGAAAAGTGCAGGACCTGGATGAGAGGAGCCACTGCTTGGCCAGCGTGGGCGGCAGGTCAGAACAGGCCCAGAAGGGACCAGGCTGGGCCCCCCTCCAGTACCTCCCCCTGCACCCATGACCGAGGAAATGCCCAGAAAGTAGGTGGGGCTGCCTCCCCCAAGCTGCTGCCAGCCACAGACCACTGTTTCCATGACGATCAGCCGCTTGTCCAGCTCGTGAATTCGCTCGTTCTTCATCTCGATGACAAAGTGTAAGCTCTCCAGCTCCTGCTCCCAGAACTGGCTGGGGCTCCCGTAATCCTAGACAGGGACACAGAGTGACCTCAGCAGACCAGCAGGCAGAGGCGGGCCTGGGCTACCTCCCTCCTCCCTATTCTGCCCCCAACTCTGTTTGACTTTCCCAAGCCACCTCCCCTTCTTGGTCCACGGCAAGTGCATAGTGTGCTCTACCTCATTTTAATCTAATAGCGCCCTTTGACATTAGTACCATCGCAGACGCTAGTAACCTCACAGAGGAACCTGTGGTTCACAGCGGTTGAGTTTAAGTCGCTTGTGCTAAGTGGTAGGTTTGCTCTTTGCAGCTAGTTCTCTCTGAATCCAGAGCCTAAGAACTTTACCATCTCACATGTCTCTCTTTTGGCTTTACTTCGCCCCTTAGTGACATGGGGACACTGTTTATCCCAGGCCTTCATGATGGTAAGAGTGTCAGGTCTGAGCCCTGACCTTGAGGAGGGATTGGCCTTTCCTTTTGCCTAGACTCTGACCTCCTTGGAGATTCAAGAAGAAGAGGCCCCAGGTGTTCTATCACCTACCTGGATGTGCTTCTTATAGTCTCGGCTCAGGATGGACTCCTCTACCCTCTTCATCTTGGCCTGGAAGACCTCCAGCTGTGCGGTCAGCCCATCAATGGTCTCCTGGAGAAGGGAGTGGGAAGGAGGGGTTGAAAGCCTGGCTCATAAATGCTGTATGGACCTCTCCACATCCCACGGAGGGATCAGTTTTGGGTTCTTCAGTCTGTCCTTGCTCTACCCGACAACGCAGGTTTAATCTCTTTCAGCTACTGCTTGAAACATACAGCCCCACCTCTCCATACCTGTGGGGACAAAGTCAGGGTGTTCCAGGCCGGCATCACCCCGACATTCAAAATATACACCAACTAGGCTCAGTGTCTTTCCCAGTCTCATCTCTCCCTGCTGCTGCCCGCTACATGCCTCTTCCTGCAACCAAACATCGTTATCACTCCTTCAAATGCAAGGTGCATTCTTGTCTCCATACTTGTCCCCTGCCAACGATTTCTTCCATCTAAACCTTGTCATTGCCTTCAGGATAGCGGAACCCCTTATGGTGGCTCCCAGGCTCCCACGATCTGGTCTTGCCTGCCTCTCCAGCCTCAGCTCTCTCCCACTCATACTCTATATCCAGGCATCTTGGATTTCTTTCAGTTCCACAGGTATTCTGTTTTCCCTCCTTTTCTCCATGCTTTTAACAGTTTTCCCCCCCTACCTAGGGCACCCTTTCTACTCTATTTCATCTGAAAAATGCTAACACACCCAGAGGGCCCATCTTAGATCTCACACCCTCTAGGAAATCCCTAACCGGCCACATCGGGTCAGATGCCTTCTTTTTTGCTTCCACAGGTCCCTGTGCATCCATCCATCCTTCTAATCACACGATGGCACCAGGCCATGGAGTCTCCAAGATCCTCCCAACACTCCTGGGAAAAGTAGGCCAACTCTCATCTCAAACCAGTTCCTCTTGAGCTAACCGTCTGGTTGTCACATCGAGGGACAGGGACCCATGGAAGACAATCACCTCTGTCCCTCCCACCCAGGTAGAGCCCTCAGGTTTGTTTGCTTTGGGGCTCCATGCTGCTTTCCTGCAGGTCCGCCCCTCCTCTCAGAGAGGCCGACCTGGCCCAGAGCTTCTTACCTGCAGGGCTGCCTTGGCCTCCTGGAAGGAGTGGGAAAGGGCTTCCTTCTCCTGCTCATAGGAGGCCTGGAGGACTGCAGGGAAAGGAGGCCTCTGTGAGCTCAGACACCCAGATACACCCCCTCAAGCCTTCTGACAGGACCCGTGAAGACCAGACTGCCCAGGTGGCGCCCACAGGGGCCAGGAGTCTGAGGAGGAGGCTTTTATTTATCCTTGTGCGTTATGGAATTGGGGCTGTGCCAGAAATATTTAATAAAAGCTCATACAAATGGCAACAAACTACATTCTGGGAAGAGCCATGAACCCTAGGAAATTGTAGGTGCCATCCACACCTTGTTAAGGCTGAGATCCCAACATCTTGCAGCAAGCTGGTTCATCTCAGATCACAGCATGCCGTGGAAAAGGCCCAGATCCCGTGTTTTGTCAGTTGGGTTAGCCAAATCATGGAATCATTAAATCGTGAGTTGTCAAAATGTGGCCCAAAAATAAATAAATAAATAAATAAATAAATAAATAAATAAATAAATAAATAAATAAATAAATAAAAAAATAAATAAATAAAAAAATAAATGAGGCAAGTACTTAAGATTTGGAGCCAGAGCATCTACCTGGTCCTAATTCTGCTTCTGTGAAACTGGGAAACCAGGAGGAGATCATCTGAAATACCTAAAAGGCCCTAGTGCCTCCACTGTGAAAAGTGTCAAAAACAAGCCAGGCCTAGCTGTCTGTAAGAGATGAGAAAAAGACACGGCAGGGCTCTCCAGGCTGGGCAGTGCTGTGCAGAGCTGGACTTGTTACCATCCCCCTAATCCACAGAGTTAGGTTTTTCATCCCGCCTCGTCTACTAAGTTCTTTTTGGAAAATTCCAACCTTGTCTCAGCTGAAAGGAGATAACAGGGAAATGATGGACCAGTGGATGGGATGGGAAATGAGACAGAGGACAGGAGAGTGTAATGCAGCCAAAGGCGCAGACGTACGGTGGGCTTGTGTCCCAGTGGGCAGTGACACAGGGAAATAATATTCAGTGATGGAAATGTGATAGAGCTGTCACAAGTTGAAAAATTGCAGGTTTGATTTTTATAAACTATGAGCCTAATTTTCTGAATGAATTTGCCTATCAAGGAAGGTTCGGTTCCAGGTAAGATGGAAGAAGCACACTCCATCCAGTCTCTCCTACTGAATATATAGCTATAAAACCTGGACAGCATGAATGGAACAACTATTTTCAAACTCTGAAAGAGAAATGGTAACAGGCAGACTGGGCAAGAAGACCAGAATTCGAAGTACCACTGAATCACTATATTTAAACAAGAACTTTAATCTCGTATCCAAATATTCAAAATGTCCAGGAGGCAAATAAATAAGTAAATAAATTAATTAAAATGCTCGGCATACAAATCCAAAGTTTCTCAGCATCCAAAGAAGGGGGAAAATCTCAACTATCCTGAGAAAAGACATTCAACAGATGCTAACACTAAGATGCCACAGATGTTGTAATTATTAAGAGACTTTTAAGGAAGCCACTATAAAAATGCTCTGAAGGGTGAATCCTCTTGAAAAGAATGGAAAAGCAAAAAGTCTTAGTAAATAAATAAATATTAAGAACCAAGGTGAAATTTGGGGGAAAAATTACATGAAGTAAGAAATTCACCTGATAGGCTCAATAGCAAAATAGACATGACATAGAAAAGAGCTAGTAAACTTGAAGAAAGATCAACAGAAATTATCCAATCTGAACAACAGAGAAAACATATGGGACAGAGCCTCAGAGACCCATAAGATAATTCCAGAATGTCTAACTTTTGTGTCATGGGAATCTCAGAAAGGATGCATTGCAAAATATTTAAAGAATTGACTACTCCCCAGATTTGGCAAACGTAATCCTATAGATTAAAGATGTTCACTGAACCCCAAACAAAGTAAACCCAAAGAAGTCTATACCCAGACACATCATTAAAAAAACTAATGACAAAGAAAAAATCCGGGACAGAACTGATGAAAAATGATGCATTACATAGAGGAAGTAACAGTTTGAATTAGTGTGGATTTCTCACTAGAAACCTTGGAGACTAGAAGTACATTTTAGAACTGCTGAAATGAACTGTAAATCCAGACTCCCATATCCAGTAAAAATATCATTCAGGAAAGAAGGTGAAGTAAAGACATTCTAGATGAAGAACCAATCAAATAATTCATCACCAACAGACCTGCCCTAAAAGAATTACTCAAGGAAACTGTGAACAGAAGCCAAGCGACACCAGAGAGGAACTTGGAACTTCAGGAATATGGGGAGAGCAACAGAGCTGGTAAATACCTGGGTAAATATAAGACTGCTCTTCTTCCCTTGAGCTCTTTAAAACATGATGGTTAAAAGCAAAAATTATAACATTGTCTCATGGGGTGCATGGAGTATTCAATATACGTAGAGGTAATACATAAGACTAAGCACAACAGAAAGAGGAGAGGATAGAGACCTGTATGATAGTAAGGGTCATACATTTCACTTGAAGGGAAGAGATACAAATTCTAGGTAGACTATTATGCATATTGTAATTCTTAGAGCAATCACTGATATATATACAGACATACATGCATATATATATAAACACACACCCATACATATATATGTACACAAAGAGATATGGTAATTAAAAGAGACAACAGCTAAAATGAATACTAAAAATGTTCAAATACTCCAAAAGAAAGCAGGTTAGGGTAAATAGAGGATAAAAAGCAGAAAGAGAACAAATACAAATGATAGACCTAAATTGAACCATATCAATAACATTAAATTGTTTAAACACTCCTAATAAAAGACAATGTCAGAATAGGTTTTAAAAGAAAACCCCAGCTATGTGCTATTTATGAGACACCCACTTTAAATATGTCAGAGGTAGGTTACAAGTGTATGAGTGGAAAAGTAACATTTCAGAAGAAAGAAGATTCTCAGGAATGAAGATGTGCACTGCATAATGACAAAGGGGTCAGTCCTCCAGGAAGACGTCACAACCTCCAATCATTCTTTAAAGCATATGAAGCAAAAACTGGCAGAACTGAAAGGAGATATAGACAGTTACAGCTGAAGATTTCAAGACTCCTCAGTATTCAAGAGAAAAAGTAAGCAGAAAATCAGCAAGAATACAGAGGAACTAAACAAAACCATCAACAACTTGCTTTAATTGACACATGCATAAAATACTCAACCTTACAAAAGCAGAATAAACCTTCTTTTCAAGTGTACAGGAAAATCACAAGATAGACCATATCCTGAATCATAAAACAAGCTTAACAAATTATAAAAGGAACAAAATATAAACTATGTTCTCTGACCATAACAGAATCAAACTGGAAATCAATAACAAAAAGGGAACTGGAAAATCTCCAAACACTTAGAAGGAAATACACTTCTAAGTATTCAATGAGCCAAAAAGGACGTCTTAAGGGAAATCAGAAGATATTTTGAACTGAACAAAAATTAAAATATAAAACATCAATTTGTAGGAGGAAGATAATGCAGAGCTGAGGGGGAAATTTATACACTAACAGCTTCTGTCAGAAAAGGAGAAAGATCTCAAACCAATAAACTTCCGGTTTAAGAAGTTAGAAAAAAAAAAGGGCTAACAAAATATACAGCAAGCAAGCAGAAGAAAGGAAATAAGAGCAGAAATCAATGAGATTGAAAATAGAAAAGTAGGGGGAAAAATCAATGAAACCTAAAGCTGCTTCTTAGAAAAGATTAATAAAATCAATAAACCTCAAGCAAGCTTGACAAAGAAAAAAAATGCACAGGTTACCAATCACAGAAACTTAAGAGAGGATATTATAGACACAGAAGATACTTTAAACAGTAGTAAGGGACCACTATGAACAATTCTATGCACATAAAACCTGAAAACTTAGATGAAATGTACCAATTCCTGAAAAACTAAACTCCAAGACTTATCCAAGGAAATCCTGTAACTATTAAAGAAGTTGAATTTGTACTTAAGTACTTCCTGGAAAAGAAATGTGCAAGCACATCTTTTCTTTGTTTATTTGCTTTCTGTATATCCCCCTTGGTCAAATGTCTGTTCAAATCTTTCTGTTTCGCTGACAAATTCTACTGAATATTTTAAAATGATATGGTACCATCCCTTTACAATGTGTTCCAGAAACAGAAGAGGAAGGGACATTTCCCAGCTCATCTCATGAGGCCAGCTTTACCCTGATATGAAAACCAGATGGTAGAAGAAAAATACAAACCAGTAGCCGTTATGAACACAAATATATACATCTTCAGTAAAATATTAGTAAATCAAATTCAGCTATATATAAAAAGACCAAGTGGAGGTTTTGCCAGGAATGTAAGGCTAGTTCAAAATTTGAATTTTGAAACTCAAAATTTGAAATTTGAAAATTCAATGTAATCTACCATGTTAACAGTCTAAAGAAAAATTACATGATTATATGGATCATAGATCTAAATGTAAAACTTAAAACCATAAAACATGTGGAAGAAAATATAGAAGATCTTTGTTACCTGGGGTTCAGCAAAGAGTTCTGAGACATGACACCAAAAGCACAATTATAAAAGAAAAAATAACCAGGTGGAGAAGGGTATAGCTCAGTGGTAGAGTGCGTGCCTAGCATGCACCAGGTCCCGGATTCAATCTCCAGTACCTCCATTAAAGATAAACACATTTTTAAAAATCTAATTATCCACCCCCCCCCAAATAAAATAAATAAATAAATAAATAAAATTTAAAAACTCATTATTTACCAAATTGAAGACTTCACTTTGTGAAAGACAATAAGGAAATATGGGGCTGGGGAAACCCAAACAGACTAGGGAGACAATATTTGCAAATACAAAGGACTTGAATCCAAAATATATAAAGATCTCTCAAAATGCAAGAGTAAGAACAAACAAGTTAATTAAAATGGGCAAAAGCTTTGAATAGACATTTGACCAAAGAGGATATACAGACAGCAAAGAAACAAAAGATGTTCAACATGATTAGTCATTATTGAAACACAAATTACACCCACAATGAGATATCACTGCCTATTTATTAGAAGAGCTAAAATAAAAATTACTGACAAGTGCTGGCGAGAAGCAACAGTGGAACTCGTCCATCGCTGATGGGAATGTAAAATGACGGTCCCCCAGAAAAGCAATTTAGTCATTTCTTATAGAGCTGAACGTTTCTCATATGACCCATTCATTCCACTCCTAGGTGTTTACCCAAGAAATTTATGAACACACACAGAAACGTGTACACAAACGTTTAGAAGAGCTCTGTTCCTGACTGCCTCAAGCTGGAAATGATCTGAATGTCCTGGGACAAGGGGATGAGTAAACACTGGATTACAATTCAGCCGTGAAAAAGAAAGCACTCGTGACACACCCAGCCACCTGGATGACTCTCAAAGGCATCGTGCTGAGGGAGCGAAGCAGATATCAAAAGCTATATTGTATCATTGTTTTGCATAGCAGTCCCAAAGACAAAACCACGGTGGTGGAGAACAGATCAGTTCCAGGGGTTGGGGTAGGGGAGGATGTGAGCACAAATGGGCAGCCTGAGAGAGTCTTACGCGGGTGATGGAACTATTTTGTATTAGATTACAGTGATGGTTTCATGAATCCATACCTGTGTTAGAATTTATAAAACAGTACATCCAAAAGGGTCCATTTTAGCGGAGGAGGGTATAGCTCAGTGGTAGAGTGTGTGCTTAGCATGCACGAGGTCCTGGGTTCAGTCCCCAGTACCTTCATTAAAAAAATAAATAAATAAACCTAATTACCTACCCCCCCAAAATATTTTAAAGAGACAAAAAAAGTCAATGTTAATGTATAATTTAAAAATGAAAAAAAAAAGAAAAGAAAGCGTCATCAAACATGAAAAATCACCACTAGCCTCTCCCAGTTATTTGTGTACTTTCCCCCAAACAAATAAAAGCCCGTAGACTTCCTCCTATGCTATGCTTTCATTCATTCATTGAATACATGCAGCACTCAATACATGCCAGGCAATTTAAAAATAACTATGGAAGAATTCTGACAGATGGGAAGAACTCAAGGTGAAGGCAGTCCCTTCACCTCCGGAGTTTACACAACAGGAAAATTTTCTCATCAATATATTTACAGTACTAAAAATATCAAAGCTACGCTTTCCTTGGAGAAGAAAGCTGTTTTCCCATGAAAGCCTTGTGAGGGAGGGAAGGTAGATTTTAGAGATATAGATATTGAACTGAGATTCAAGGTAGATTTTAAACATACAGCAAGTTAACTAAGGTCAAGTAACAGGCCCACTTTCTCAGGGTGTATTAGTATTAAAATGCAACCCTTCAAATTTCCAGGGCAAGGGCTTCAGTTCTATTTCAAAATGTTTTGTGCTAATGTTGCAATATGTATCGAGATTCTTAACACTGTTTAGACCCCTGTTCTAGTTATTTCATTTCTGGGAATCTAAGGATATTTTGTAAAATGTGGACACATCTTTATGTAAAAAAACTTTAGTGCAATTTTTCTTACAATAATTAAAATCTCCATGTCTAGATTCACAGGAAATAAGGAAAACCATGTACGTAATTGTCCAGCCTTCATAAACACTTTAGTAGCAGAAGAACTACTTGGAAACATGTTTGATACAATATTAAATAAAAAGAACAGGATATAAAATAACCTTAGCTGTTTTAAAAGATGTAAAATTCTGAAAAAAAAAAAAGATGTAAAATTCTGGGGAAAAGTCATGCAAATACTGATGATTAAGGCGAAATTGATATGACATTTTCAAGGTGAATTTTCATAGCATCAAAAATATAGATAACTTTCCCAAAAGAAGCGATACAAATGGCCAATATGCACATGAAAAGATGCGAAGCAAAATTAGTCATTAAGGAAATGTGAATCAAAACCACAATGAGATATCACTTTGCACTCACTAGGAGGGCAATAATAATAACAGCAACAACAAGGGTAAATAACAAGTGTTGTCAAGGATGTGGTGTAGTTGGAACCCTCATGTACTGCTGGTGGGACTAAAAAGTGGTGCAGCCACTGTAGAAAACAGCTTGGCGGTTTCTCAGAAGGTTAAGCATAGAATTACCACGTGACCCAGCCATTCCAGTCCTGGGCGTACAGCCCAGGGGAACTGAAAGCAGATGTTCATTCAGGTGTTTATACTGGTGCCATTGTTGACAGTGGCCAAAAAGTGGAGGCAGCCTGGGTGTCCATCAATTGAATGAATAACAATGCACGAGGTGTCCATGCACGAATATTATGGATAAATAAAAAGGAATGGAGTAATTTTTTAAATGGGCAGGGGGTGGGAGGAATGGAGTGCAAATATTCCCTGCAGCATGGATGAGCCTTGGAAATGTCGTGCTGGAGGAAGGAAGCCAGATGTGGGGGCCATAGGTTGTATGATTTCACTTACATGAGTGTCCAGAGTGGACAAAGCCTTGAGACACAGAGCAGACTGGTGGCTCCCAGGTCCTGGAAGGTGAGGAGTATAGGGGGGAACTGCTTAGCGGGTATGGGGTTTGCTTTTAGGGCAATGGGAGTGTTCTGGAAGTGGACAGTGGTAATGGTCACACAACACCGTGAATGGAGTAAATGTCACTACAAGTAAATCTTGTGTGTATTCTACCAAAATAAAAGATAGATGTTCATAGACTCTATTATACCAACTCTATTAGGATGTTATTTTAATGGTAAAATCATGAATATGGCACAGATTGTACAAAATGAGGTTCACTGTGTATGTATCATTGCTGTTATAAACAAGGGCAAAAGTCTGAAATTACTGAAATGCCTAACCAAAGGGGCTCAATTAAATGAACAAGGTACCCAGTGGAATGCCACGTTGTTACTAAACCTGTGCTACAGGAGTTCAATGACAAGGTGTTAATACAATTCAAAGGGAAAAATCAATTTATCTCCTCCCCTCAAAGTGTGTGTGAGTGTGTATAGACGTATATCCTAGGTATGCACACAAGCACACAAAAAAGAAATGACAGGGACCTGTATCAAAGGGGTAACAGTGACTAGTTCTGGGTGGAATTACACACAATTTAAATTTTCTCAGTAATAAAATAATAAGTGCTAATAATTACTTGCTAAGTATCTTGTGAAATATCAGGGACTGTTCTAGAGTCTATCCATTAAATTAAATCATTTAATTTTCATAAAGACCCTATGAACAAGGGGTAACTAACTTCTTCAAGGTTACGTAGCTGGTACCTGGTGGAGCTGGGATTCAGATCCAGGGACTGTGGCTGCAGAGTCAAGATCCAACCACTGTGCTACAATATCTTTTTGTTTAATCCATACATTCTAAATTCTCTTTTAAAAGGAAAGAAACTTACTTAAAAAAAAAAAAATCAACCTGACCATAAATTTTAAGAGATGTCATCACAGTCGGAAAGGAAAACAAAACAGACACTTAAAACTTCTCCTATTTGGCTAGGTTTTCCAAATTTCCTATAATGGATACGAACTGCTTTTAAAATGGAAAGAAAAAAGTAGCTCTCAACTAAGACAAAACAAAACGTGGGGTCAGATTTTTACATGCCTGAAAGGACAAATCCAAGGACCTGAAGACTCCAGCCCTGAGTGACCAACTGCGCGTGGACCAGAGGTGGGAGGGAGGGGCCCATGGGCGTCCCCGAGTGAACGCAGCAGGTGGAACAGAAAGAGCCTGTTCCACTCCCTCCCCGGTGCACCTCGTCCTTACCTCGCAGGGCCTCCTTGTGCTCTCCCTCCAGGACTCTTCGCTGCTCATCCAGTTTCTCTCCGAGCTCTAGCTCCCTCTCCTTCTCCACCTGGGGGCGGAGTGTCCCGGGCGGGATGAGATTGAGTAGGTTCAGGAGGGCAGCCTCTCTTATCCGCTCACTGACCCTTGGAGCTTTGCAGAGGTTGGTGATCAGAGTCCCACCCACTTATCTGAGTGATGAGAATGACAGTGGCCCGGAGAGGGCACAAGGCCTCCAAGACACAGCAGGTGTGGCCAACTTGGCCCTCTTTAGGGCTTAGGGGGAGGTTCCCAGAGAATTATCAGGTAGAAAAGGATTTCAGAATCTTTCAATCCTGATGCCACTCCCGGCTGGAGGCCCCTCTGCTGTGTTACTGTTTCCCCACCTTTTATTGCCTGGAATGAATATAATGAATCACATGCCAGCAGTTTCAAGTATTTGCTTAATAGATAAAGGGCCCCTTTCTTGGCAAAGGGAGTCGACAGATATTTACAACAACAATAAAACCGAAAGTTGGCCCTCGGTCTGGGATTTAATAAGGTTAACTAAGCAGACGGAAAGAGAGGGGCTGGGACTTACCTGCTGCGCCCATTTCTTCTTGTCCTCTTCATGTTGCTGGAGAATTCTGGTTATAGCCTTCTGGTCTTGCTCAACCTCCTCAGATGCACAGAGGTGGACAGCGGTGGCTACAGGGGAGAAAGAGAAAAGCAATCTCAGAGCGGAGGTTGGGTCACGGCCCAGCAAAGAGGGTGTGGGAGGCTGGAGCTAAGCAGTGGGGGGCCTGGTCTCCAGCTGGAGCATGGTTTCAGTTAGGGCAGCCTCCAGAGGCAGCCCCTTAAATCTCCCTGGCTTTGGAGACCCTCCTTCATGAAGTGCAGGGGCCAGTGGTCTCACTGTGCCCCCGGATCTACAGCAGAGCAGGTAACTCACAGGACAGATTCGGCCCATAAAGGTCTGTCTGCTCTATCCCAGGATCTAAATTAAAAAAAAAAAAAAGTTGTGACCTTAATAACTTGGACAGCTTTTACTTAATACATTGATTTCCAACTTTTCTTTTTTCAAATTTTAATTTTATTATTTTTAATGGAGGCACTGGGGATTTGAACCCAGGACTGCATGCATGCTAAGCACGCACTCTACCACTGAGTTGTCCTACCCTCCCCCAAACTTTTCTTGAAGAAGTCAAAGAAATGGCAGTCTGTGCCTTAGTGTCAACCAGGAGCTGAGCTGAGGAGCAGGTGTCTCCCCATCCATCCAGGACGTGGCTCTGCTGTTTGCCACAGTTCTCATCTCTCCCTACAGAGGATATGGTTATGGGCCATTTTGTCACATCCTTTACCTGCTGGGTCCTGTGTCTGAGTGTGTGATCCCTCACTGTTAGCATCTCTCCAGCTGAAGGCAGAGGGGCTGCTGTGAGTGGGGAGGAGGGGCCAGCAGGAAGTCTAGCCCCTGTTTAGGGAAACTCCAAAACAGGCCAGGTGATGCCACTCTGAGTCCAACAGGCTCTGGGTCTGACCTAGGCAGGGACCCACCCTCTCTGTGCCTCAGTTACCCAATATGTGAAATTGGGAGGATAATAACACCTACCTCATGGGGCTGTTGAGATGATTTTATCAGAAAACAATGGCAATCAAAATCATAGCCGCAGGTGAGGAATACTGAGTGCTTACCATGGCTCAGGGACATGCCCAGCTCTGTTCCAAGTGTCTTCATCCTCACCACAGCCCAGTGCAGTGGGCACTATGACTACCCCCATTTCACAGATGAGGGAACTGAGGGACACAGAAATTATTCAAGTTGCCCAAGATTATCCAGTGCACAATGCAGGGAAAGGGTTGTCAACCTATATCACCTAATTCCATGGCAAACACTCTGAACTACCAACTTGTCCTGCCTGCTTACACACAAAAGACAGTAAGTGTACAACAGCCAACATATGGAAGCAACCTCAGTGTCCATCGACAGATGAATGGATGCAGATGTGGTATACATAGACAATGGAATACTACTCTGCCATAAAAAAGAATGACATTCTGCCATTTGCAACAATGTGGATGGACCTAGAGGGTATTACGTGAAATGCAATAAGTCAGACAAAGACAAATACTGTACATTATCATGTTTATGTGGAATCTAAAAAAGAAAACAAACAAATGAATTTAAAAAGCAGTAAGTGTAGTGCCAGGCATTTGGAGGTACTCAGTAAATGCTCTTCATTGTTCACTACCTGTGACAAGCATTAGAGGCTAATTCCTTGCATTGTTAGTATTATTATAACTGTAGTAGTGATAATATTACAGAACTCCACAGGCCGGGCCGGGCACAGGGTATGATGAGAAATGTGAGGACAGAGGCTGTGGCCAGCCCATCAGGATGGGAGGACTGAGTCAGTGCTCTGGGTCCTCAGGGGATGCAGTGGTCACAATCAGAGAGTTCCAGGCTCAAGGTCCCAAACATTGGTCCACAAGCACAGTACCAGCCTGACCCCAGCTGGGGAGGAGCTTATTAAAAAAATTTGTCATCACTTACAAGGCAGAGCCTTCACTCCCACTCCTGGAGATTCTTATTTATTTGGTCTGTGGTGGAGCCCTAGAGTGTGTATCTTTGAAATCCTACCTCCCAACCCCCGGGAAATTCTTATGTAAGCCAGACTGGAGAACCTCTGAATTCTGGCCCAGTGGAACTTCATATACAATCTCCCTGACAGCCCCCAGGTGGTAATTAAACACTTCTGGAGATGGAGCGCTCATTCTATTTACGAGGTAGCTCGGATGATTTTAAACCAACAAGCACAGTAAAAAAATCTTTTGAGATTGAACTGAATTCTGCCTGCCTGTTCTTGCCATCTTGTGCCCTAGTACTGACCTCTGAGTCACAATTAACAAGGCTCATCTGTCTTCTCCATGAGGGCACTTCAGTCACTTGGAGAAAACTGATGTGTTTTCCTGCAACATTTCCAGGTAGAACATCCTTTGTTTCTCTAACTGCTGCTTAAAGGATATGGTTTCCAGATTCCCTACCAGCCTGATTTTTCTCCACTCTATTCCCTCCAGTGTTTCTGGATTCCTCTGAAAATGTACTTTCCAGAAATAAACTCAGCACTCCAGGTGTGGTATCAATAGCTGGGAACAGGGAAGAACTATCACCTCCCTGATTTTAGACGTAACACTCCTATTAATGTAACCCAACTGAGATCTTGTGAGATAGTTAAATAGCTATATCTCATCTGTTGATTATAAAATAGGAAACTTCACAGATGTCATGGAGGGCATTTATAGGGCTGGCTACTCACCTGTGTCACCATTGAGGGGACCTAGCTCCTGCGGCTCTGGTCTGGGTGGCTGATCCGGTCCTTGGCACCTCTGGAAGAAATGAAACAACAGTGAGGATGAAAGAAAAGAAAGTAGGAGGTCAGCATGAGGATGGATGCTAGGGCAGGATTCTTCCAAAGGCAAGACAGGAATTCCAGTTGTGCCAGCCCCTACCCTGTGCCCAGTTTGCTTAGGCTCCTTCCCTCACCGTCCCAAGGCAGCACTCTCTCTGCAGGGAAGGGGTTCCCAGAGCAGGATTTCTCATCCTGGCCAGGGAAACCCTTGGCGGGGAGTTTGATGCTGGGTGACCTCTCCTTAGATTCTTGTGTTTTGGCTCCTGCCACCAACCACGGCCACCTCTTCCTTCTCCACGGACTTGGCCAGACCTTCTGCTATCACCTTCCCCCCTGTTATGGCCTTCAAGTGTCCTAAAACTTCCCACCCCCCAGTTCAGAGACAATTCTCCTTTTTTCTCAGGGCCTGCATCTACCACAACTTCCAGCCAAGCTCCCTACAATGAAGGCAGAGCATCAGAAGTTCGAGTCATGGTTTTACTGTGCTGATTTCCTGCTGCGAGGCGCTGTCCCCCACCTACAAGGAGGCAGTAGTACTTACCGTGACAAATGGGGCTGAGATAATATAATGAAGATGTGCCAGGCACTGTGCTGTCTAATCTACACTATCTTAGCTGATCTTCAGAAAGACCCTGCGGGAGGGTATAGCTCAAGTGGTAGAGCACATGCTTAGCACTCACAAGGTCCTGAGTTCAATCCCCAGTACCTCCTCTAAACATAAACCTCCACCCCCAAATAATAAAAAATAAATTTTAAAAAAGAAGGACCCTGGGAAATATGATTATCCCCCAATTTAAAGATGAGAAGGATGAGGCAGGTTAGGGTTCAATCAAAAACAAGATCAGGGGACAATTGGCAGATATTTGAGCCACACCTAGTAGGTGCTTTAACCATCCTTGGCCAGGGTAGGTTGAATCTGATCAAAGGAGAGAACTGAGGCAAAAGGGCTTCTATCCCCCAAAGCAGTGTCAGTGGCTCCCACATTTCAGTTTTTATAAATAATATTTTTAAAGAGGAGAGTTGATATGGGCTGACAAGCAAGGATGCTGAAAAAATTTATTTATAGACTGTTAACTAACATTTCATAAAATAGAAGACACCTTAACTTTCCAAAATACATTGAGGGAGCTCAAGATGCTTCTTCCAGGAAAGGGGAACTGAAATCCTTACTTGATGTTCCACACACACTCACACCTTTAATTTTCTTATTTCACCCCAGAGAGGTGAGAAGTTGGCCAAAGTCTGGCACTGGCCACTGGACCAGCATCCAGGGTAGAAAAAAATATTTAAGCCGTTCTGCATACTTTTCAAAACATTCTCAGATATTAACTAGACTTATTGTAATTAGACTTTAACAATGTCCACAAGTATTGACTCATTAGGTTGTATGTGTAAAACTAGTATAATGTTTTATGTCAATTATACCTCAAAATAGTGTTCTTTAAAAAAAAAGGTATTCTAGGCTCCATTTTTTTTAAAAAGCACTTAAGTCAGCCTATGAAAAGGCTATGAAAGTGTTCAATTGTAAATTATCATTGTAAAAGAAAAACTTCACTTTTTATTATGATAACAGATTAAGTAATTATTAGAATAAAAATTAACAATTTCCTGAACTCGAGAACGACTGACATGCTGCTGGAAGGCACACTTCTGGCTGAGGAGGGAAGAGAAGGGAAGGCTTCCAGAACATCGTGCTCCTGTCTCAAAGTGCCCGGCACAGAGCCCGGTGCAGCGTGAACCCTGGAGACCTGAGCGAGGCCCAGCGCCTCCCCCGGGCACACCTGACAACTGAGCCCTCCCTCTACCCGCCCTGGGAAGCCTCAGCCCTCCTGCCCAGGGGGGCAGGGGATGCTTGGCCCAGGCGCAAGCTGTCAACACAGACCTCTGGGAAGTGACAGGAGCCAGCCTCTCCCCCTCGGGGTGGGAGGAAGGAGGGAGATAAACGTCAGTGGTCGTCTTGTCCCTGCTATCACCACTGGTTACACTCATCTGAGCAACATTTTTATGGGAGTGAGATGTCCTGAATTCCAGTCACAGCTTTTCCACCGACTTGGACAAATCTCTTCCCTCCTTGGGGCTCCTGCTTCCTCCTTTGTGCAGTGGAGGCGAGGAGGTCTTGGCTTCACCCAACAAGGCTCATGGCGTTCCAACTCTGTGTGATCTCAGCCTCTCTCAGCCACACTGTGAGGTGAGGGTTATTACAAGGGAGGAAACTGGAGGTCGGGGAGGTGAGACACGGTCACGTGGTGCCTCGACGTCAACATCAGTGTAAGAACCAGGTCTCAGCAGGTTAGAGACTGGAACAGTATGGTTACGAAGTTTGGGATTCTAAAATCCCCCAGATCTGGATTCAAATCCTAAATCCAACACCACGTGACTACACGGCCTCCCCGAGCCTTGGTTTCCTCCTGAGACTGTTTTAAGGATGCAGGTGAGATCAGGCATCTATAAAGTCTGGCACACTCTAGGGCTCAAACATAGTACACATTTATTAATTTATATTTGAAAAATCTGGCAAGAACAAAGACCCACAGTGCTTTGCTAGATTTCTTAGGCTGCCATCGGCCTCATGTTGCCTGAAATAAGATCATAAAACTCATGTGAAATTGACTTCTCCCAACTAACAATCCCAGAAAGTGAAAAACTTCTCCACTAACAGCTTCCAGACCTTTAGCAGGACACGGCCATGGGCTTGAGTCTCCAGATCCTGACAGACCCACTCCCTACCCAGGATAACTCCTCAGAATGACATTCAAGACCCATCAGAGTCTGTCCTCACTCTAACAGCCTCCTCTCCATTTTCTTAATGTTTAAATATTTGCAAACACCTTTTTCCAATTATAGCGGTAGTGACTAATATATATTTATTTATTATTGGAATAATATATACTTCTGTATATCTTACTTTTTTCAAATATGAGCAAATGCTACATGACATTAAATATTTTAGATGAATTTCACCACTTAATCAGTAATCCACTGTGGAATGTTTACGTTATTTCCATTTTAATTTTCAAATCATGCTTCAGTGAACATACTGATTTACAAGATTTTTTTTACACATCTGAAATTACTGGTCCTGCCCTCTAGAAAGTTTCTACCAATTAACTCTCCCACTAACAGCACACAAGAAGGCGAGTTTGACTGCAGCCTTGCCAACCTGGACTGGCAGCAGCAGCAGCAGCAGCAGCAGCAGTATTATTATTATTATTATTATTATTATCATTATTATTATCATTATTATTATTATTATTATTATTATTATTATTATTATTTTAATGTTGCCAAATTGGCTAGGCCGAAACCAAACCAAAACAACCTGCTGGACTCCTGGCCCCAACACGCACATCCATGAGCTCAAGAGCACCCCGACATGGCATTCGGTCAACATTTCTCAGGCTCCAGGCCCGGCTCATGTATGATTTCTACTTGGTCTTGTCCCAGGGCTCCTGTCAGCTCTACACTCTGGGGCCTATTCAGACACCTATGCAAGCAGGGACCTGGTCACCTGTGTTTCTCCTGCTGCTCCAAGGGGGCTCCTTGATGATAGGGACTATTTTTGAAATCCACTTTGGATTTGCCCCAGTGTCTGTGATGATGCCCAGAACAGTCTTTCTAGGTATTTCTTGGCCTAAGATAGGGCCTCCTGTATCGGAACCACCTGGAGCGCTTACTTAGCATAGCTCGCAGGCCGAGTCCTAGAGCTCCGGAATCCAAGGCGGGTGTGTGTGTGCTGGGAAGCGCCAACCTCCAATCTACCAATCCAACCAGCTGACCTGGAGGCGCACCAAAGCCTGGGGACACACAGTCCAGAGCTGAGCAGGAATTGATAAGCAACCACTGTATGGAAAATTCCCGTGCTGGGGCCTTGGCTGCTTCCTCCTCAGAGGTCATGGCACAGAGTCCACCCTGCAGCGGGAGAGGACAGGAGCCAGGAGGGGCCACAAGAATTTCCCCTTCCAAAAGTGGAGTGGGGAGGCCTCGGGCTGGGAGGGGCATCCGGACTGAACTCTGGAAGAGGGATGGCAGCTTCCTGTGTCAACGGAAACTTGGGAGAAGCAAGCCATGAGGCGGGAGCTAGCAGCACCAGATGGAGGGGGAACCAGGACTGGGAGGGGAGGCCGGGAGACCGAGGCTCCAGCTTTACTGTGTGACCTTAGGGCAGTCCTGCCCCTCTCTGGACCTCAGTTTCCCTATCCCTGATGGGTCAGGGTGAGAACAGACATTCTCCTCAGTCTTTCTGGACTCCAGGGCAGCCCTTCAACTAAGAAGGCCAGAAACAGGGCCCCAATATCTTGGTAACACGCATAGTTCTAGGGCCCAACTCCTCGTCAAGCCGACCAGAGCCCTGTTACGAGATCAGCCAGAAGAAGCAAACCTGGTCTTTGGTAGAACCGGGCCACCAAAAGCAGACAGAGTCTCGGCAGAGGGGAGGACAGAGCCAGAGCTGTGGGGAAGGCAGACAAGCCCAGACTAGTCCCGGGGAGATCCCTTCGACTGTACTCGCATGTTGGAGGGGAAACTGGCCACCTGGAAGGAACCAACAGGATGCTGTAGGAGACTCAAACCAAATTACAGGAGGGACTGTCACCAACAGTTGGTCAGCCTTGAGAACAGGCCAAAAAACAAAACAAAACACACCTGGGCTCCGTCTTCAAATCCCTGCCATGAAGTAGAAGGTGCATGTGTGTGGTCCACAGTCTTGGAGGGCAGGATGGTGGCTAAAGACTAGAAGTCTCCAGAAGTTTTCAGGGCAACATAAAGAATTTCAGAACTGCCCCTAACAGAGACAGGCTGCCTTACTGGAGAGTGGGATGGGGTGGTGGTAGTGAGCTTTCCGTCACTGGTAGCAGGCAAGAAGAGGCAGACTTCATTTTGCAGGTTGGATTGAATGATCTCAGAGGACCCTCAACTCCAACAGTCAGTCGCTCTATGAAGTATCCTTGATGCCCAGCAAGACCTCCAGGAAGCATCAAGTGTTCAGCTAGTGCAGGTGCTATGTAAAACCCACCAACATTAACAGTTTCGGGGGCTCTGCTGAGTATTATTCAAGTTGTAATACTTTGCAGTGAATTTTCATAGTCTCATACTAATGCATCTGGGATCGACTCCTTGACTTCCCTCAAGTTCCGAGCCTCACCAGGAAAGAATGAGGAAGGCAGAAGCAACTTGGATAGAGGTTGCCCAGCTATTCCTCCCCTTGGGAATCCTACTAGGACGGAAGCCAAGAGTAGCCCTGAGGATGGCTCAGCCTTTCCTGAAGACACTTGGTCTAACCTCGCTTTAGAGACCATCACTCCATCCTTTTCATGGGCCTTCGGGCTCTGTGTATTTCTGAATGGTGTGACTTCTATCCTTATTATTCCTGCTTTGCTTTGAATATTTAGTAACCAAAGGACCCTTAAGAGTTCACCTAGCCCCTCCACTGCCCCCATCGACCACAGCCTTGGCTTCTCTTGGCCATATAGTTCTGTCACACCCACTGTGGCTGAGGAGGGTTTACTGGGACCCAGAAGACAGAGTTGGAAGGGCCCCTGCTGACAGTTTATTCTAATTCCCACCTCCTACTTCCAGATGGAGAAACCAAGGCCCAGAGGTGGGATGGATGGTGCCTGTCCGAGGCCACAGAGCAGGGGAGCAGAGATTCCACTGGGGAATCCAGATTGAAGGCAGAGACTAGAGTCCCTTCTGCTTCCTTTGTGCGGACACCAGATTGATCCAAATGGCTGAATGGTTAGAGGATTTGCAGCCTCAAGGGACGCAGTCACACCCCTCTGCAGTATCAGAGCTGTGTTTCTGGTGTCTGGACTCAGCGTGGGTGGGGCCCCGGCACCAGCAGTTTTGGGACATGAACAACCACAGGCAGAGCCCATTGGCTGAGGGTAGAGACAGGAAGGAGGTGGGGGCGGAGGCCCAAGGGGCCCTCCGGGGCCTCACAGAGAGGAAAGGCAGGGCCTCCATGGTCAGGGCCATGGAGAAATGTTAGCATTCATACCCAGACTACAGAGGCTCAGATGTAAGAACACCATAATCACAAACCTCAGCTTCTCCATCTCTAGGATGGGCAGAGTATTCTGCCAAATCAATGGCTGAATTCAATTTTATTTTCACACTGCTAAGGACATTGAAGATTTAGTTCAACTCGTTCATTTTACAGAGTGGCCTCAACATCATCCAGTGCCTGCCGGAGGTTACACCAATGTAACCCAGTGAAAGGTAGGCGCGCCAGCCGGCACCACTCAGCTGTGTAAGGGGGGCCCCGCCAAGTCCCTGAACACCTGCAATGTCCCCAGAGCACCCCAAGGCAGGGGCGGATGTGGTCTCCATCTCTCCTATCCGACCACTCAATGAAAGATCTCAGCAGAGGACAGAACCAATTTCCTTCCTATGCACCTGCTGGGCCCGACCATGGCAGTAGGGAAGGCCTCAAGTGCCGGGTCCGACCCCTTGGGTACAGATGGAGAGGCTGAGCCTGTGAAAGAGTTTCCAATATACCAGATTTCCTTCCTTCCTCCCTACAGCCCACCTTCTCCTGCTCCATATCAGCTTCCCAGGGGGTCTGCCTTAGAGGGCCCAGAGCTGGCAGAGGCCCTCGGCACCATTTCCGGCATTTGGGTCAGCCTGTCAGGCAGAAAGACCCTGAAGGAATGGAACAGAAAATGGTGTCAGCGACCATGGTGAGGGAAGAGATAGGCTGAGGGCACAGATACACGACCAGATAACCACCTGTCTCCCCAACCCAGGCAAAAGCCCCAGGGGGAGTCCAGAGTTGGGGCTCAGGCTTGCTACTTGCTTGCTGTGTGACTTTGGGGAAGTGCCCTCCCCTCTCTGGGCTTCTGTTTCCTCCTCTCTAGGGCATGGAGTTGGGCAACGGGATCCATCAGGGCCCTTCTGGTTTTGGTATGCTGTGGATGCAAAAGAACAGGCAGGGTGAGGTCATCCTGACACCTCATCTGCTATCAGTCCTGTCACGCTCCAGGCAGGGCAGGGCTGGCGGCTGGACACACTCAGCTGTCAGCTCCGCAGGAAGAGGGCTTCTGGGGAGGACAAGAAAGGAGGGATCCTTGCTCAGGAGGGGCTGGGGTCGGTGGGAGGGGGGGTGCGGTCCTGATCCCTTCACACCACCCTCCGTTCCTGAGCTGCCCCTGTGTGGAGGGCGTAAAAGGCAGGGCAGGACTGCCTGGAGCAGAGAATGACAGAGCCCAGCAGCCACCTCCCAAGGTACACACAGCATGGGCTTCCCCGCCCCGCAATGGCACTGCCCGCAGAGAGGCACCATTAGTAAGGACAGGCGTGGGCATCTCCAGGGTGCTCAGGGCGGGATCACTTGGAACAGGGAAACGATGGAAACCAGCTTCATGTCCACAACCGGGAACTGGCTTGATACACTAAGGGACATATAACAACAGGCAATGCGACTTCAATGTTTAAAACAACAAAGTAGACATTTACATACACAGGTGGAAAGGCATTTGGTAGAATATCGATATGCAAAAGAAACTGTTTCAGTTGGTATATAAACGCACAGGAAAAGCTATCTAGAAAAGCACACGTTGATGGCAGTCAGTTGTCATCTCTAGAGAAGACACTAGAATTGTTGTGGTCAAGGAGGGGAATGTTCAATTTTACCTAAATTCTTAGACATTTTAAAACAACGGTGTATTCAAATTTGATTCGTGTACCCAGAAATTCACACCAACAGGAAGAACAAATACCTTTCTTGGGACCTAAAAGCAGCCAAGGCAGGCATTTTACAGGTGGGGAAATCAAGGCCCAGGGCGAGAACCAGCAATCTGAGATCAAACAGCAAGCTAGTGAAAAAGGCGGGAGCAGGGCCCACTCTTGCCCCCGGGTCCAGCGCTCTTTCCTCTGCAGATGCGGCAGCTGGTGTCCAAAAGCATGTGGGCCTTGTCCCAGCACCTCCTCGTCTGCAGGGCTCCCCACTCGTCCGCCAAGCCCCAGCTCCACAGGGGAGGCCCTGAGCTCTTCTGGCCCATTTCAACCAGTGGCAAGGTAGGGGAGGAGCCAGAGAGGGTGGGGAGTCGCTAAGCTTAAAACATACATTTCCTAGGACTGTTGTAACAAATCACCACAAAATTGGTGACTTACAACAACAGAAAATTATTTTTTTTACAGTTATGGAGGCTAGAAGTCCAAAATCAGGGTATCAGCTGGGTCGGGTCCTTCGGGTTCTGTTCCATCCACCAGCAACCCTCGGTGTTCCTGGGCCTGCAGCTCCATCACTCCAGTCTCTGCTTCTGCCATCCCATGGCCTCCTCCCTCTGCATCTGTCCACTTCCCCTCTTCTTACAAGGACACACCATCGGATTACGGCCCACTGTCTTCCAGCATGACCTCAGCTCAACCAGATTACATCCGCAAAACCCCTGCTTCAGACAAGGTCATATCCATAGGTTGTGGGTGTACGTGAGTTTTGGGGGGACACTATTCAACCCATTACAGGTGACTGTTCTGTTGTTGGGGCTGTCTCCTCAAGGAGAGGGCAGGGATGGGGTGGCACGGGGCAGCAGGAGAAACAACAAGGAGGTCTACGAGGTCTGCTGGACGTTCTGAAGAAGAGCTTCACTGCTGGGGAGCAGGGCAAACTGCAAGTAGGTCAGTTTGTACAACACTTATCTCGGGGGCAGAGCATGGATGTGGGATGGGCGTTTGCAGTATCGTGAGGCGTTTGGCCTAGATGCTCTGGAGGGTTCAGGTTTGAAAACAAAGTGACACAAGATAAATGATTTTTAGGGATTCAGATCCAACCTGGTGAGAGAAGTCGGGAAGCCTGTCTCCAGGTAATGGACAGATTTAGACCTCTCTGCGCTCAAGATGGATGGATTTCCTCTCTCTCCTTCTCTCTGCCCGCGGTGGGGGGGGGATCCCAGGAGCTCCTCCTGCCCCCTCTTGCTGGTCCTGTTCCATCTGAGGTGGCTCACAAGGCTCTGAAGGTGGTGGACGCTGAGGACAAGGTACGGGCCTTGAGGATGGAAACCCAAGAGCACCCTGAGATGTCAGAGCCAGAACTCAGCCATCTGTTAGACTCTTCCTTTCATGAGAGGCGACCCTACTTTTTCCAAGTTTATTTTTTGAACATGAATGTTCATGAATTTTATACTGAGGCCCCTTGGAGCTCTTTTTCAGGCAGATATCAGACTTTTGCTTACTAACCAACCTATCAACACTGAGCTGTCAGATGGCAGCCCTCCCTACCAGGAGTGTCACCATCTTGACTTTTTCAGCAGTCTGCTTGTGGACCACTAATTTGAAGTTTTATCCTTTCTGGCCCTTTTTATAACCAAAAAAAAAAAAAAAAATACAAGTGCTTATGTGAAGATGGGCCCCAAACTCAAGACCCAGTTGAGGCAACGAAGGCCATCCTGAGGTGGCTGGGGAACACCGCAAGTCACCTGGGCATTCCACTACAAAGGAACAGAATTAAAGACTTATACATGTGCAGAAAATGTGTTACCAAGGGATGTGTCTCCAAGGCAAGGATTATTAAAAATTCTTCTGATGGGTTTTAGGTCACAGGGCACAGATGTCCCTTTATACCGTAGAAATCTGGCGCTCAACCTCACGAGGTTTTCAGAGGGCCTATGTATGGCCCCCTGTGTTGGCTTTAACTGGGATGATTCTTTTTGGTGAGGGGCAGGCATTATTTTGTGGGTTGAGCAAAAACCAGAGGCTCAGAGGCCATATACGCACCAACGTCCCCACAATGTTTGGGACGGAGGGCTCAGTGCCCAAGAAAGGCAGCCTCTTTTCACAGTCCCTCTGTCTCTATCTCAGCAAAGCGAGTTAAAAGGTCAAATTTACCTCCCTCCTACCGACCGGGTGTCAGGGGCCCTGCCTCCTGTACCCCACTCACCCTGACACAAGTGTCTGGCCCCTACCCACCTTCAAAACCCAGCCAAGGTGCCACCTCTCTCTGAAGGCCTTCCTTCCACCCTCCGGTCCCCTCTGGACTCTAAGGCACGCGCTTCCTGGGTAAGGATGAAAACACAGGGTTTTCCGGAATAACAAGGGTAGGCGTGGGGAGCATAATCAGTCGTACCCAGCCTGGTTAAGTGAGTCACAGAAAGTCCGCAGAACACTAGGTGGCCATTAAAAATCACATTTCCGGGGATTACCCAACTCGGGAGAACGCTCCCAGCAAAATATTAAGTAACTAGAATATAACCACTTAGAATATATTCCCACTTCTGTATAAACAGTCACACTCACATACACAGACAAAGAATAGAAGGAATGACACTGAAATGTACACCGGAATGTACATGCACATTCATGATCGGATTAAAAGTCATTTTTAAATTCTTTATACTTTTCCAAATTTTGAGATTTTTGCCTCCAACACTGTAATAATCAGAATAATTAGATGGTTTAATTGGGATCCTAAATATTGGCTAGTCCTAGGTCTGCACCCCCTCCTCTTCTGTTTTTGCCAAAATCTCACCTGACCTCTGCTTGAACTCCTCCAGGATGGGAACTCACAACCCTTCTTCCTCATGAGAAGTAGGCTCTGGCTCCCTTAGTGTCCCTTCACTGGCCACACTTCTGCTTTCTGGAACAACAGAGGACAAGGCTGCTCCCCACACCGATGCTGCTTGACAACACTTCAGAAGGTCAAAAGCAGCGGCCAGGCTCCAGGCTTCATCTTCCCAACCCTGACAGCATTCCAAGGACATGAATGCCTCCTGTCCCCTGCATCCCTGTTTGCTTTCCTGGGGTACATCCAGGCTGCGATATCCTCCCCCACATGCCTTCTTATCAAGTGTGTGCCACTTGCCAGCCAGTGGATCAGGGATTCTGTTACATGCATTCTTTCGTCTCATCTTAGAACCACCCTGTGGCCCAGGAGCTAACATCACACCTATTTTATAGATTTGGAAACTGATGCCCGGAAAAGCCAAGTCCCTTCCATGGTCACTTAATGGATCCACAATGGAGCCAGGACTGAAGTGGCACCTGGCCCAGAGTCTGGTGAGCTGAGTTCATAAATGAGTGTGTGAATCCAGTTTTAAAGGCCATGCCCTTAGGGTCTATGGTTTTGTATTAGAATTAGTCATGCCCATGCCAGGCTCTTCCATGCCATTTACTTCTGCATCTCTACCTCTCTCTCACCTGGCCTGCCACCTGGACGTGTTCCTGAAGGGCTACTGAGAGACTGACGGGTGAGAACCTGTTGCCTGAGGCCCAGCAGGAGCAGTGCTGAGCCAGGTTCTCAGACGCCCTGCTCAGGGCTGAGTGCTGTGGCCAGAGTGGAAGCCCTGGGGACTGGGGGTCCAGGTGTTACACCAGGCACACGCACGGGGGGTGACCATGAGGCACTGCTGTCCCTCCCCATCACTGCCCAGAGGGAGCTGGTAACCTATAAGGGACGGAAGGCCCTGTGGACTCCCACGTCACCCTACAGGCCTTGGCTCCAGAGGAATCCAAATGGAACTTTGCCTTAAATTTGTTTCCTTGGCCCCTTCCCTTTCTGTCTGGCCTTCTCCCAAGTCCTCCCAGGGGATGTGGTCACATCAGCCACAGTCTCTGCCAAAAAGCATTTAGGAAGAACCACACCATGCAGGTGGCCTGTCAGCATTCATGCCCAGTCTGCTAGGGATCCCCACTCATTCATTTACTGGGGTTTCAAACTGTCCCCAAAAGTTCCAATAACACTTGGTCCCAGTCAGGCCTCTCTGTAAGGCCACCAGGCACTGTCACCTGCAGGACTCAGCAAACCCTTAGGTCCTGGCCTTTGGAGGGACCTTGAAAAGCCCTAGTGGTCAAGCCACTGTCCCTAGGCAGGGCAGTCTTGGCCCCATTCCTCACTGCCAGCCACCTCTCCCTCCACGGCAAGCACTGTCAGTCTGTGTTTTCTCAGGCTCAGCCTCCGCACAGGCTGTCCTCTCTGCCTCAACTGGGTAACTCCCACCAAACCCACAACACTTAGCTGAGGCATGCCCATTCCTCACCCGAGAAGCCTCCCTGTATCTCTCAAGGCTGGCTGAGGCACCATGCTGCATCCTGGGCTGACCCCTGCTCTGGCTCTCCTGGGGCCCTCCTTCACGCCCTCAAATATGCATGAGGCATCTGCTCTGGGCTCTGCGTGAGGCGGTGAGCGCTAGCTGGGGAGGGCAGAAATCCTGGCTTCGCTGCACAGCTTGGCCATCAACTGGCTCTATGATTTTGGACACATCACTCCTTCCTGAACCTCAGTCTCCTTGCCTGTAGAGTGGGGGAGATTCAGCAGCTCAGCCTGGCTTCCAGGCTTCTGTGAGGTCAGCAGGATGTGAAAGTACTCTGTCAACTGCCACTCAGGGTGAGTCATTGTTGTGACCGGAGGCTCCCGCGGGGTGAGCTCACTTTTGTACATCCCATCCTCAGAGGCCCCCAGGGGCTGAGAGTCTCCTGAGGATGGGCTTGGAAGCTCACACCTTCCAGGGGTTGGCATCTGGATGAACACCTGGGCAGAAGCACAGCCCAGAGGGATGGAAACAGGCATGAGCTTTAAACAAAACCAGCTTATAAATCCTTCCACACAGGGGCAAGGGCCTGGTGCTGCTGGGAAAGGAAGGCAGGCCGGACTGCTCTGAGGCAACAGAGTGAAGGCGTTAACGCCAAAGGGCTTTGAAATCAGCAAGAAGCCGCTGGAAGCACTGAGTAGGGGCAGAGCAAAGAACACTGGGCTCGGGGACTGGGTGCCTGTGTTCTGCTCCAAGTTGCTCTGTGACCTCAGTCAAGACCCTTCCCTCTCCGGGCTTTAACCTCCCACCTATATGTTGGTGCATCAGCCCAGGTGGTACCGAAGGCCCTTTCCCAATGGGAGAGTCTGTGCTGACTTAACCTGCCTTTCACAGCTTGGGACTGGTGGTCCATTTCAGGCTGTGCCAGGGACAGACAGAGACAGCTGGCGAGGCTCTCAGAAAAGCCAGGAGGCAGGGGAACCCATGCTCACTGTGGTCTCCTCTTCCAGACTACGGGAGAGTCAAGGCCTGGAACAGGGCTCCTCCTCCACTCTCCTCCTGCCACTGCATAGATGGAATTCACCCTTGGCCCACTTTGCAGGCTGAGAGGTTGACACAGGTGCAGAGAACACAGACTCTCAGACTCTTAGCAATCGTCCTGCTCAGCCCCCTCCCTCTCCACACAAGAGGGAGAAACTGAGGTCCAGAGAGCGGTAAGGGCTTGCTTGGGGTCACACAACATGTTTGTGGCAGAGCCAGGATTAACACCGAGGATCGATGTCTGACTATCACCAGCTTCGCTGTAAGGCTCCAGCCAGGCACAGGTTCACCTGTGCATCATCCCAACAGCCAGCACTCTGCTTCCGCTGAGAGGCAAGCCTCAGTTTCCCTGTTGGAGCCAGGGAACACGCAAGGGTTTCTAGATCAGAGCTTGGTGAAGTTTTTTTGAATGGAGAGTGAAGGAGGAGCAAGGAAAGTGGGGAGCATTGAACTTGGGACCCACACTCGTCTCCCTGGACTAGGCACAGGGCATGGAATAGAATCACCCAGCTTGGGGACAGAACTCCATACTCAACAGGCAGAAAAGCTTGTACACAGGCACAAGCAAAGCAGCAGAGAGACAGGCACTCAAGTCCACTGAAAAATCACTAGTGTCACAGTGTAGCATCTCCAGGGGACCAGTCATCAAGTTTATAGGACCACCTATTTTCACCCTGCTGGAGAGCAGGCAGTAGTAGGAAAAGGGTCAGGACTTGAGAGTCCTCCCTGCCCTCTCTGTGCCTTAGATTGTTCCCTGAGGAGGTTGTCCTCCGGCTCCAGGCTCTGACCTTGTGAGGAAGTCAGACCCCAAGGGGCAGCTGGTCCCACTGCAAGAAACCCGAGTAGCTAGCGTCTCTTGGGCCCTAACCCAGCTCAGAGGCCCCTTGAGGGAGGGACAGGAAGGGAGGGAAGGGCAGCAGAAGGCGGTAGGTCTCCTCCCTCATCGGCCCCTCCCAGCTACCCCCAGGACAGCCCAAATGCACCGGCTCTGGGGCCTGAAAAGGCTCTAGACCAGAGCTTCTCAAACTTTGAAGAGTATTGTAATCACCTGGGCATCTTGTTAAAAGGGAGGTTCTGTTTTAGCAAGTCTGCGGCACGGCCGGCCGGAAATTCTGCTTTTCTAACAGGTCCCAGGTGACGCCAATGATGTAAATCCGTGGACCACTCTGCGAGTAGCAGCCCCAGAGATTATCTGCCCCTTACTGGTGGGAAAGCCCAAGGCCCAGAGAGTTCAAGTCACATGTCCAAGGCCATACAGCCAGCAGCCCCAGACCGACGGAAAAGGGCACCTGCCATAGACACTAGACATTTCCCCAGTCCGCCAGCCAGAATTAGCTGCCCTTTCCCGGCCCTGGGGCCGTGCTGGTAAACTCGGCTGCCCCGCGCGGCTCAGCCCAGGGCCGGGGGAGGGAGCGCCGCCCGGCCGAGCCTCCCTCGCGTCCCTCCGTGCCTGCCTCTAGCCCGGCGTCCTCCGCCCGGCGTCCCCGGCCAACCCGGGACAAGCCGGGGCGCCTAGGGTGCCCTGCGGCGGAGCCGTTCCGCGCCCCTCTTCCCTTGAGAAGGCAAACTTCTCCGCCGGCGCCCTTTACCTTTTTGGGGGGTTTGCAGCAGCTCAGCCTGCTGTGTCCGCAGCCCATCCTCCTCCGGGGGCTCCCGGACGCCGCCTCCCAACTCCGCGGCCCCCAGCGGACTGTGCTGTCCGGGCCGCGCTGCCCGCTCCGCGCCCGCCGGTCGGGGCCGCGGGCGAGACCCTGAAACTGAACCTGGAAGCGCAGACTAGAGCCGGAGCTGGGGCAGCCGCGCGCCGTAAATACCCGAAAAGCAGGGCCTCAGCGATGCCCGTGGGGCTTTGGGCGCCGCCGCCTGAGGCAGGTGACCAGAATTTTTGTAAATGATAGGAACCTCGAGCCATGGCAGAAAAGATGCCTAGGAACAATGGATGCTTTTCCAGGCCCTCAGCAGACAAAAGGCTAGAAGAAAAAAATATTAAAACAATTCTTTAATAAACACAACAGCTACCACTTATTGAGAGTTGTTTCTGTCCCAGCTTCTTTGCACATATTATATCTATTTCTTGCCATCTCCTTGCAACAAAAGTATTATTGCCTCCATTTTACAGGTAAGGAAAATGAGGCTCAGAGATGTGATTTCCCTAAGCTCACATAGCTAGTAAGTACCAGAGACCAGATAAAATTCAGTTCTGACTCCATCAACTTCCCTACAAATAAGATTCCATCCACTTCCCTACAAATTCGTAACAATGAGAAGTTTAATTGTAATGCCTCCTCACTTCTGGGTCCATAGCTCTTTCCAGCTCACAAGCATCTGTAATATTCTATTCTGTTCATCTTGAATAGATGTTACCCATCACAACAACTGTATCAGGCAGACAGGCAGATGCAGGGAGAACAAGGGACATAAAACATCAGTGCCTGGGAAAAAGAACTTTTAGTTACCCTCGCTTTGCTACTGGCTGAAGTTTCTGGGACACTAACTTTGAAAAATCAGTGTGCTATCCGTGTGTGTGTGTGTGTGTGTGTGTGTGTGCGCGCGCGCGAATGGAAAAAGACTGTGAGACCACAAAAGAACTTCCCCCTTCACAGAGTAGAAGACCAATTACAACAGGTTCTAAGAAAGGAAACTGAGGACACAGGTGATCTTAGGTTCTTGGAAAGAAGCATAATATAAGAAGGTAGCTCACAAAGTGTGGTCCCAAATCAGCAGCGTCAGCGCTACCGGAGAGCTTTGTTAGAAAGACAAATTATCACACCCCACCCAAACCGACAGATCCTAAACTCTGGGGGTGGGGCTCAGGAATCTCAAATTTCCAAGCCCCCGTAAGTGATTCTGACCCATGCTCAAGTTTGAGAACCACTGCTGTAGGTTATGCTGAACAGGTAACAAGGAAAGAGTGTCTGCTTAAACTGATTACGATTATGAAACAGTGCTCAAGATTGAATAAAAACCCAAACCACCAATTTTAAAAAATCAACCTAAATACCCCAAAAAATGATTTTTGTTTAAATAAATTATGCTATATCCGTAAAATTAGAATGTCATATAATCAGTAAAAATACTGATGAAAATGAAGTTTCAAAATGTTATAAAATGTAAAAAAAAAAAAGTATTAATAGTGATTACTTCTGGATGAGTGAGATTTTGGCCACTTAAAGCTATTCTTCATTTTCTTATATTTAAAAAATGAGTCTATACTATTGTAATAAGAAAATAACTGTTGTAATAAGAATAAGTTTTCTAAAAAAAGTTTTTAAACCCGTACATTGAGACTAGTTTTTCAGCATCAAGTGGGTAAGTATATTAAATCCTAAAGAAATAGACAATGAGAATTAACTAAATAGAAAAGCAACTTAACAGGTAAACATGGCCAAAAATAGTGTGGGGGGATCATAGCCAGTAATGCCCTGTGTGATCTTCAACCTGCTGTCTCTCCTTCTGGAGGGTTTCCCATCTGAATACTGAAGAACTAAAATTGATCTCGAATTTTAATGTCAGCAGTTCAAATCAATCATTTAGCCTTGGGAGTAGGAACCAGGCAGGCAAATTCTGTTCCCGGAGCCTCCGGTCTTAGGAGCTCTTGTCTCCAGCTTCTTTAAGCTTCCTGGGAGACGGGGCTCAGGTTTCCTACTTTCACACAACTGGCTTTTTGGTTATGTGCTTTGAAGTTTCTGCCTGAGGGGGGGAAAAAAACCTAAGGAGGTTTTTGTTTTGTTTTGTTTTGTTTTTGCTTTAGGAATTTGATTGTGAATAAGTTGTTAATGAGATTTTTGGTACTTGATGTGCCAGTCAGGTTAGGTGAGTTTTTTCTATGAAATGAAAAACCTAAAAATCTCAGCAACTTATCATGAGGGAAGATAAGTTTTGCTCACACTATGTGTCTGTCCAGCACAGGGAGGCTGAGGGCTCCGTTTCACAGAGACGTTCTACACCACCCTATGATGCTGCCATCCCAACACCATGGCTTTGGAGTTCGCCGGGTCAAGAGAAGACAGCGTACAGAGAATGGTGCATGGGGCCTTAGGTCCTTGCGCAAGTCCACTCACATTTATTGGCCAAAGCAACTCACATTGTCATGCCCAAGTTCAAGGGGACGGAGAAGTGCATTGTGTACCCAGAAGGAGAGGAGAAGCAGAAGTACTGGTGAACAGCAGACATGTCTACCATAGTTAGCAATCAACAAGCAGGTGCTATGATGTGCCCATTTCTTGGGCAAGTAGAGTGACTAACTCATCCCGGTCTGCTCAGGATTTCCCCACTTTCAGCGCTGATGGTCCCATGTCCCGGGAAACTCCTAGACTCACTGGGATGATTGGCCACTATGGGCAAGGCATAGTGAAGACTCAGTTCTTGTCTTGAATTGGCTATAATCTGTTTTTTTTTTGCTGTTAGACCTATACATCGGAAAAGATGCAAAACTTACAAAAACAGGTTATAAAGCTAATGTCAAGTTGTGTATTCCATGTGGCAAGTATTAGTATTAAAAGGATACGAGAGGCCATGGTGGATGGGGGTGGGGAGGGAGGACTTCCTGGAGAAATACTAAAACCAAAGGCCATTCACGACCAAAGGAATCTGAGAATCTCAGTTTGGGGTGGGATCTGATGTTTAGCGTCTGTTGCTTGCAACTAAGGTAAATCGCTTTTGTAATTTCCCTTCTATAATTCCCCTTCCTACTCTGCTTGTGCAGTCTATGTATGACTACTTCCAGTAGTGGGGAAATCACTACCTGCCTTTCCAGATCTAGGAGGAAGAGGAGAAACAGGGAGGAGTAATCATCAGAGTGGGGAACAGCATGGGCCAAGCCAGGGGAGAGTGTGGAGGCTGGAACGTTGGGGAGTGAGGAATTAGTGTTGGTGACTAGGCTGTGTGTAAAGGGACAAAAGTGGAGGATGAGGTGGGCTTTTTGGGAAAAGACTGGAAAGAAATATGGGAATTATCCTGAACATCTCTCATATGAAAAGTACAATATACTCATACATAAAAGTTTTGCCTAGAATTTCAGGAAGTCCCCTGCTGCCCATGAAATGAGGCTGTGTGTTGATCTCAGGTTAAGAACCTCTCAACTCAAAGTGAAGTCAGATAGATAAAGACAAATACCATATGATATCACTTATACGTGGAATCTTAAAAAAGACAAAAATGAACTTATTTACAAAACAGAAACAGACTCATAGACGTAGAAAACAATCTTATGGTTACTGGGGGGAAAGAGGGATAAGTTGGGAGTTGGGGATTTGCAGATACTAACTACTATTTATAAAATAAACAAGGTCCTACTGTATAGCACAGGGAACTATATTTAATACCTTGTAATAACCTATAATGATAAAGAATATGAAAAAGAATATACATACATATATATAACTGAATCACTTAGCTGTACACCAGAAACCAACACAACATTGTAAATTAACTATACTTCAATAATTTAAAAAACCCCAAAAACTAAAAATAGACTTACCATATGATTCAACAATCGTACTCTGGGCATATATCTGGAGGGAACTCTAATTCAAAAAGATACCTGCACCCCAATATTCATAGCAGCACTATATACAATAGCCAAGACCTGGAAACAACCTAAATGTCCATCAACAGATGACTGGATAAAAAAGTTGTGGTATATTTATGTAGTGGAATACTACTCAGCCATAAAAAAGAATAAATAATGCTGTTTGTAGCAACATGGATGGAGATCATCATTCTAAATGAAGCCAGAAAGAGAAAGAAAAATACCATATGATATCACTCATATGTAGAATCTAAAAAAAAAAAAGAGGACACTAATGAACTCATCTATAAAACAGAAATAGACTTGCAGACATAGTAAACAATCTTATGGTTACTGGGGAAAAGGGAGTGGGAAGGGATAAATTTGGGAGTTTGAGATTTGCAAATGTTAGCCACTATGTATAAAAATAGATTAAAAAATAATAATAAAATAAAGTTTAAAAAAAACCTGTCAACTCAGTGGGCACTGAACATCTTTCTAGCCCTGAGAGCTTTCTCCATTCGGGTCCTGATTTAGCCCAGTCGTTCCCCAAACATGTTGTCTGCCCAGAGTGACTTTCTTCACCATCCATCTCTGTGGATTGTAATTCTACCTGTACATCAAGAAGCAATCATGTGCCCTCTCCTTCCAAAGCCCTGCAGTGCCTGTTCTTCAGCTCTCTTACTTGTTTGTGCGCTCTGTGAGTCCTCCCCAGTGGACTAAGGGTTACATAGCTCTGCCTCCTCCCTCCTCACCCCACCTGGTCCTTAGTAGGTTGTAGGAGGTTGTGGCAGAGGCTTCCAGTCATCTTACTCAACTTCCATTCTTCCTTAGTAACAGAATCCTGATCTTCTCTGGGACAGCAGGGTGGTGGGCTAACAGGCTACTTACTCAGCTTCACTTGAATCGGGGGTGGCCGGGGATGTGGAAGGGGAAATTACGCACTGGGGCTTCCAGGAAAACATTCAGCAGAAGAATGACTCAGCTGGGAGCAGGGTTCCTCCTTTCCTTGCCCCTGCTTTTCATGCCTGGAATACATACATGATGGTTGAATTCTAGTAGCCATTTTATTACCCTGAGCAAAAATATGGAAGGAGCCTTGGTTTCTGATGAATTTATGGAGCCCCAGTATCAGCTTAAAAAAATTTTTTTAATAGAGATACTGGGGATTCAACCCAGGACCCCATGCTTGCTTAGCGGGTGCTCTACCACTGAGCTGTACCCACCTACTCCATACCGGCTCTGGTCAACTACTTCCTAGTATTTTCACGTAGCAAACAAATTTGTTTAAGACCCTGCCACTGAAATTCTGTCACTAGCAGCAGAGCACAATATCTAACCACCTCCTAGGCCACTAATTAAGGTTTGTTCTACTGCATTTAGTTAGAATAATTTACTCTTGGAGACACTATGTTCACCCCAGCTTCAGTTCTGGAGGTGAGACACAGGGCTCTGCTGAGAAAGATACCCTGGTTTCACCGGACTCTTGATGGAAATGTTGGTTTTGACAGCTTCCTCTTGGAAGGAAGAGAGAAGGAAATGAGAAGTAACATAAAGTCGTTGAATCTTGAGCGTCTATGGGAGTGTTTCTCAAAGAGTTTGCAGGCTCATTTGCTATAGAATCAGCTGGAGTCCTCTCTCCTTTTTCACTTTTTGGATCAGCCCTGGAGGACTGAGTCTGAGCAATTTTCACATTAAAATTTTAGCCTTATTGCTCCAATGGTTGTGGTGGGCCATTTCACCGGGGAATCAAATGGCTACACTAATTATGTTGCATTGTGTTGAACTGAATTAATGGGGAAGTCCCTGGAAAGGTGCATTGAGTTTGAGAATTGCTAATTAGCAAGAAGACATCCCTTACTATTTTCCCAGAAGACTTGCGGTTTGGGACTTGGGGCTGCCTTGGGAGAGGCGACAAGATTCACTTAATCACTTTCTTTATACCAAGAGTAGATTCATGTCAATAATCTTTGGTTAATGCTTTCTCTGCTCAATGATGTTCAGGTCCTTCAAGGTCTGAGGAGTTTCTCAAGGAGCTTCTACAGTGATGCAGAGTACGAGGGTACAGAGTATCTCCTAAGGATTCCAGGGGACACTGCACATCATCTCTCTAAGTGGGCTCTAGGGTCTGGAGGCTGCTAGGAATGGACAGGAGCCAACATTTCTTTACGTCAGGGGATCAGCAGCATCAGCATCTCTTGGGAAATGGTTAGACATGCAAATGACTGGGCTCCACCCCAGACCAGCTCCCTCAGAAATGCTGGGTGTGGGGCCCGGGAATCTGTTTTATAAGTCCTCCAGGTAATTCTGAGTTGTGCTTACATTTGGGCTGCTTTCAACCTTTATGTCCTCTTGGCAGCCATGTTTTAACGGGCACAGAGAAGAGGGATAGAGTGCGGTCCAGGGTTCAGTGAGTCTACAGGTGAGCCCCATTATCCACGCCTGAGACATCCTTGGCAGCCAAGTGTCCCGTGTCTAGGCCACTCCTACTGTGCCTTCCGCATGAAACACAGGGGACTGTTCCGTGGGTTCTGAGCCAGGCCCTGAGCTGTCTCACATCTGGGAGCTAAGGCTGAGTCCTTCTGGACAGAGTCCTCTGAAGAGCAGCTTGTTGGTTTAATCAATGAACAGAACTTCAACACTAGCTGGGGGTTTCCCAGGCCCAGATCAGGGTTGGATACCGACTTGTCTGGCTGCACCTAAGTCAGCCATCTCCCTGTCCTCTCCAAATGCCCCCCCCATCCCTTATCAGAGGACCTTTGGCACCTTCTGCATGTTCCCACCAGACATCATGTTCCCTATTCCATTCAGTTCCAAACATATTTACTGTATACGCCCAGTGTGATCTCAGTTTCCAGCAGCCAGCCTCACTCTTTGATTTGAAAAATGAGTATTTTCCTAACAATGTTACCTGATATGTAATCAAAATTTAAACAACACTTTTCTAACAGAAAGCGTCCCTAAATCCCTCCTTTCTAGAAAATCTGATATTTCCCACCCTGATGCTGCCATCCTTGCTCTGCTCCATTGGGAGAGTCTCACAGGGAACTAGCTGGAGTGGGAGTTGGAAGACAGTGAGGCAGGGACTGTTATTTTCTGAGTCAAAAACTGGAACAAATGATTTAGCAGAGGAATCTGTGACGTTTATATTTTTGTTGACCAGATTCTACTCATTGACTCTTTGCCAACATACTGGAATTTCTGGGGCATCTAAATGGTTTGTGGGGACAAGGAGGCAGAATATTTGTAAATGGGAGCAACCCAGAACACATAAGAGGTATGGTCTAAGTCCAAGGCTTGAAACCTAAATGCCTGCAAGGCTGCGTAGGTACACAAAGGAGGAGAGGGCATGAGATAGGGCTGGGTCTAAACTGGGGACCACAAAGTCATCTAAAAGGAGCACAAGCGGATGTGATGCTCTGGATGAGCACGAGAAGGAAATGAAACCCCAAGCTGGCCTGAAACCACAAGCTGGCCTGATCTTCTAATTTTTGAAGAGAAACTGGAAATCTTTTTTTTTTTTTTAATGTATAATTTCTCTCTCTCACACACACACACATACACACACCATCATGCAAGCTAAACAAAATATTTGCAGGAGGTTATGTCGCCACTGGTCAAGGTAGACAATATAACAAGGGGTATGGAAAAATACCACGGCAGAAAAGGAGCCACAAATTCTATCCGGGAGGAAAGGGACTGGCAGGTTTCCCCAGGAATGTGATGTTCGACCTGGGTTGTGTAGATTAAGCAGGGATTCTTCTTGTCAAGAACATGGGGAAGTGTAACTCAGGGAGGGGATGGATGTGTTAACTAACCTTATTGTGGGGATCATTTTGCAACATATACATGTATAGAATTCAAACTAAAAAAAGAAAGTGTGGGAGAACATTTCTGCCTAGTGCCCAGCACTGCATGGGTTTTCAGGGGGCTCAGCGCCTCTGTGTGGCTGGAGGGCTGGGTGAACGCAGGGAGGGAGGAGATGCAGGTAGACAGGAGAACCTTGAAGACTTGGCCAAGACATTTTTTACCTTCTCCTGTGGGCAGTGGGAGTGGCACCGTCAGACTGGCATGCTTCACGGTCACTCTGGGGCTTAGGTGGAGGGTGGACAGAAAGCGCTATCCCGGAGCCATCAAACATCTCCAGCAAGGGTTCAGGGGGAACCACTGTGGGTCCCAGAGGCACTTGGGTCCTGAAGGCCTGCAGCCCCTGGTACAGCTCAGGCCCTGGCCCCACTGAGCCCCCAGCCTGAAAGAATATGGTAACTGCAGCGAGCACTGCACGGCACAGTGTGGGTGCCCCCGGGTAGGGTAGGCGGAGAGCAGTGTCCTCTCCTCGGCCTGGGAGGTGGCAACTAGCAGCCGGCAGTGTTGTGGTTACCAGGGCCTTGGGTTACAACACATGTTTGTTTGGTTTTTTTTTTTTTTAAACGTTGCAATACCTTTTAAATCTGGGCCCTGGACAGGATCCAAGGACTGTAGCGAGGACCAGCCCCTATGGTGCTTCTTAAAGAAGCAGCTGCAGAGGGAAGGAGCCACAGAAAGGTGGATTGCCGGGAGAGCCTGAGTTCAGGAAGGGCTTGGATGATGGGCAAGGCTGAAAGGATAGCAGATCTCCAGTTCACTCCATTCCCCCTTTTCCTTCCTAGGGCACTTTTGCATCCGGGGCACTTGGAGATATCAATCTTCTGAGCTGTCCGGGAAAACTAGAAGCAGTGGGTAGCATAGCCCACGAATGTGGGGGCCAGTTCCTTGGGAGAAAAGATCTTTTAACTGGTCCAAGATTCAGAGTCCAGTTTGACAGGGAGTGAGTGCCCCATTGCAGGAGGTATAACACTGCAGAGGCTAACACTGGTAGGGCATGCTGGGGAAAGCATACAAGGGCCTGCTGGGGGAGGGGTCCTGAGGGAATGGATACTCAGATCCATTTTGATTGTGACTGGAAAGGATCTTTGTTGTGGTCCTTTTTCCGAGACTGAAGTTATTCCTCAAAGGCATCGAGATTGGGATTCAAGAGACTTTCATTCTGGTACATGTCGGTGGGAATGTAAAATGATGCAGTTGCATGGAAAACAGTGTGGATGTTTCTCAAAAAATTAAAAATACGGTGATCTGATCCAGCAATCTCACTTCTGGGTATTTATCCAAAAGAATTGAAATCAGGATCCTGAAGAGACAGCAGTATTCTCATGTTTATTGCAACATTATTAACAATAGCCAAGATATGGAAACAGCCACCTGTCCACTGACAGATAGGCGGCTAAAGATAATGTGGTGTATGCATATGACCAAATTTTATTTAGCCTTTAAAAAGAGAGATGGAGGGTAGGTATAGCTCAGTGGTATTGCTCATGCTTAGTATGCATGAGGTCCTGGATTCAATCCCTAGTACCTCCATTTAAAATAATTAATAATAATAATAATAATAATAATAATAATAATAATAATAATAATAATAATAATAAGTTCTGCCACTCGTGACATGTTTGAACCTGGAGGACATTATACTAACCAATCACAGAAGGACAAATACTACATTTTCCCATTTATATGAGATATCACAAATAGTCTTTTAGAAGCAGAGAATAGAAAAGTTGTTCTAGAACTCTGCAGTATAACATCTTGACTACAGTCAACAATACTTTATTGTGCAGTTAAACATTTGTTAAGAGAGTGGATCCCATGTTAAGTGTTCCTACCACACAAACACACACAAACAAAACAAAAACAAAAAACAAAGGGGCACAAGGAAACTTTTGGAAATGATGGACATGTCTATAACCTTGACCGTGGTGATGGTTTTAGAGGTGCTTGCATATGTCCCAACTCATCCAATCCACATTAAGTATGCACAGTTATTTGTATATCAATTATATCTTAAGAAAGTTGTTTTAGAAAAGAGAAAGACTTTCACTCTGATCCTTGGCTTGCTACTGATTTGCATTTTGACCCTGAATATTTCACATATGTTCACTTCTCTGGCCTCACATCCCCACCCCACACTTTACCCAGTGCCTGGCATGGAATAAGCTCTAGCAAAGATTTGTTGCACAAACGCATGAATGGATGAATTGGTTGGATTGGGTGTGATGGTGGACTTGGATCAGCAGGCTTCAGAGGCTACGTGAACCTTCTGGAAGTACAGTCACAACTGTGCACATGTGTGAGCGATTCAGTTTTTTCTCCGTAGAGCATCTGTAGCTTTAATCACCATTGCCATCATTCATTGAGGATTTGTTATTATATGACAAGGTCTATACATACTTTATCACACTTGATCTTCAGGAACCATGAGAGAGATTGGAGGGGTTACTAGTTCTACTGTACTAAAGTGGAAAATCAGGTTGGGAGTGTAAGGACTTGCTTAGGGTCATATGCTGGAGTTGAACCCAGGTCCATCAGACTTCACAACCTGAGCTCTAAACCACCGTCGTAAATGACTATAGCCTCTCAAAGAGATGTGACCCCAGGAGGTGAAGAGAAAATATTCCAGGGTCCTAGAGTTCTGTCTCTCTGTGGGACTGTGGGGAATGGGGAGAAAGCAGTGGAGGTGGAGGAGGAAGCAAGCCAGCCGAAGCAGGACAGCGCCCACGCCGCAAGGGCTGCTATTTCGAGCAGCCCCAGAGCCCCCAGAAGGGACGGTAAGGGGGCGGGCAGGGAAGAGCAGTTGTAAGAGGAGCCCCGGGAGGGGGAGGGGGCTATCTCCTCCCCCGCCCCTGCTGCCTCCAGCTCACCCTGTCGCCTGATGTCTAAATAAGGCTTAGAGGCACATTCTGGGAGCTAAAAATAAACTCCGGCTCCCCCTCCTGCCCTTGGGCTCTGGCGACCTCCCCAGCCCCGTCAGGGCTCCCCTTGGCAGGACCAGCTCTTGGAGCACGCCCTCCCCGGAGCTGTAGAATCACGATTCACGCACGGCTCGTTGAGGACCCCAGGGTTCTGGTGGAAATGCTTCCCCACCGCAGGAAGACCTGGACCAGAACTCCCCGGTCTTGGCTCTGACCTAACAAACCTGGGCAAGTTCCTCATTTCTCTGACCCTCAGTCTCTCCACATGTGAAATGCAGGTGTTAGACGAATGATGTAAACCGCTGGCATTTTGAATGAAATCAGGATCCCACACTCTGGGGTCAAACTTTAGAATGTACCCACTGGGGTTCTGTAGAGTATGTCTGTCCTGCAGACTCATTTTTAACTCACGCGGTCTTTATTAGGATCTGAATTAGCTGCCCATCCTTAACGATTTGAAAAATTTACATAAAAGTCTGGATTTCCAGCTTTTCTTGAACAATCAGGTCTGTACATAAGCGGTTTGTCAAACTAGGAGCCCGAATTGGGTAGTGGTCGCCCCCTGCCGGCGGTATGAACGTACTACAGGTGGCACATTTCCGCCCAGCTCTGTGGGCTGCAGGGTGAGAGGCACAAGGAGCAAGAGGAGTGAGTACTCTTGAGTGCAGGCAGATTCAGTTTGCCTCCCAGGGCCAGGACATTGGCATTGCTCTGCCCAGCAAATGCTTTTTGAATGAATGAATGAGACAGCTAACAGAATGCTTTGGAAACTGTATTACCAAACTGAACTCGGGTCTGCTCACCCAAAGTACAGGAAAGCCAATACTGTGACATCAGGTTGTGGTGAAGGAAAGAACAGCATTAATTGCAGGATACCAAGGTAGGGAGTGGGAGACAAGCCTCAGATCCACTCCACTTGGTTTTGAGTTAGGGATTTTTGTAAGGGGAGGAACAAGGAGGCTGGGATTAATCATCCTCTTGTGACATTTCTTAATCATAGTTTTGGGAATTAGGATGTCTCTGGCTTACGATTATCTGGCCAGGTGGTCCATGGCTCAGGGGTCTGTTAGCTCATCTTGCCCTGGAGAAACAACCTGTGTTTGTACATTAACGATGATAGCTATAATAGCAATTTTATTACGTTAACGATGTTACCGGCAACAGCAATTTTACTTATCTGACTCTGGTTGATTAGTTTTCAGTTAGCACAGGATAGAGGTCAGAGGGGACAAGAAAGGGAATAAAGTTTTGGCCAGAAAGGGAACTCAGATTTAGGGGAACTCGGTTTCAACTCTAAAGGACCCGTGATGGAGTTCTGACAATGATGCTGCCCATCTGAAATGTGTTTCCAGTGCATTGCTAGCCCCTGTGAATAAAAAATGCTGCCTGCCAACAAAGGACGCTGTGGCCACCAAGTCATCAGCCACTACCACCGCCCCATGGTAAACTGGAGGGAACTCAGGATGGAGACAAGCAGGCTGCCTGCTGCCAAGTCCTCAGCCTCTGCAGGCACGCCCAACAGTGTCCCCCAGAGGGGGCTCAGGATGGGAAAGAACAGGACACCATCCTTAGATACCAAAGGTGAATATCAAAGGAATGATTTCAAAGAGCCCAGACTTTTGCATCTTCCTATACATAGAAAAGCGCTAAAGTCCTGAACTTGAGATATCTGGTTTTCTTTAATCAACAGTCTAACAGTAATCTTTTGATATTCTGACTACCTGGCCTTTGTTGCAAAAACTCCCCAATATCCTAGCTCCTCCCTACATCTTTGGAGCAGTCCTTCAGAGAGATCTAAGAGGATTTTTCCCTGGCTCGAGTCCTCAGAAAGTCCGTCAAATAAAACATAACTCTCAACTTGTAGGTTGTGTATTGTTTTTCAGTCAACACCCCTGTCCTGGAGTTGAGGTTCCAAGCTCCCAGAAAGGACAAGATCCTCATTCCCTTCCCCTCGACTCCACCCTCGCTGGGAGTCATTAGACAATTAAGTAGGCATTGCTGGACCTCCTTCCTGATAAGTCAGTGGGATTGTCCAAGATTGGACAATTATTGGCAGAAACAGCCAAGGTCTGTTAAACTAAAATTATTCTTGAGTCACTTTGGAGGCCAGCAAAGGGGCAGGGAAGGAAGCAGGAGGGAAGAAGGACAGGAGAGGTTGAGCAGAGCTGTTCAAAGAACAGACTTCACGACAGCTGTCACCCAGCTCCCCTTGGGCAGCTCCTTGAAGCTAGACGCTTCACAGAATCAAAGGATGCTGCATCTGGACTGACCCTCAGACATCATGGATTCCATCCCGCCCCTACATGCAGTAGGGTGATGAGGTATAGAGTGACAACCTGGGAACAGCTGAGGCTTTGTCCTTCCTGCTCTGTTTCAGTAAACAGAGGTAGAGGGGAGAGCTCACCAGATGCCTTCCTTGGGAGGAAATAGTGACTCCATCTGTATCCCACCCCTGCCACTCAGTGGTGGAGAAAGTGTCCGGTCTGGATTCTTGCTACTCTGTTGTCCTCTGGGTAACAGCCTCAGCCACATCAGGAGCTTCTTGAAAATGCAAATTTTAGGGCTCCAACCTAGCCCTGCTGAATCATAATCTGCATTTTAACGAGATCCCAGGTGTTTTGTATGCATATTCCAGTTAGAGTAAAGCTGTTTGGTCCAGTAGTTCTCCAAGCTGGCTGCACCTTGGAATCTTCTGGGGGGGGGGGGTACTTTAAAAAATGTTGATGCCCGGGTTCCACCCTGGGGTGCAGTCTGGGCCTGGGTTCCCAGGTGATTTGTTTAAAGCTCTCCAGGTAATTCCAGTGTGAGTAGCCAGCATTGAGAAATCACAGCTCTAGGTGAGGGCTCTAATGAGATGAAAATTTAGGGGAAATCAAAGCAACGCAGACTTGGACAGGGCTTCCTATCCTGGGCCCTCGGGACTCAGGTTGATCGGGGAGGCTCCTCCCAAGGCACCTTCCCCAGCCTTGCCGGGCCCGTCTGACCAGTCCAACCCCTGCTCCCCAAGGCACTGTTGGGTGTCCAGCTGCTCTCTGGTTTCAGAGAGGTGAAAAAGGGTAGCAGCTCCTATTACTCCACAATGCTGCTTAGGGCTGTGGCTCTGAGTTGGGAGGACAGACACCTGGATTCTTATCCCTCTTCTGCTGGGTGGCCTTGGGCAATGTCTGTCCCGCTCTGGGCTTCAGTTTCTTGCTCTCTACAATGGGCTAGTTGAAATAACTTCCAGTGTCCCTTTTAGTTTTCTGCACATACAGACAGAAAGTTGAAAGACTTGGAATCTTGGAGATCATCTATTTTGATTCTACATTCTTACAGACAGGGGCCCCTGAGGCACAGTGAGATTACAGGCATTGTTCAAAGTCATAAATACCATTCCGATTTAGAGAACAATTTTTGCATCAGTGGAAAACTCTTTGGCATCCACAGCATACCCTTCTACGTATCTGCTTATGCTTCTCTGGGCACTCTGTTCCTGTCATTGCCTCTGAAGTGTTAGATAACTCAGAACTATGGAAAATAATCTTTGCCTATAGACGTGTAATTCCTGTGGAGGTTAAAGGATTGATTTCCTTCCCTGACAATGGGAGAGGCCCATTTGCCTCCAATGATACACTCACCTCCACATTCCTGATCCATTCTTTGGACTCTCCTTTGTGCTGGTTGTAACATCTCACCGTTTCCCTAATTGAAGGAGTTAACAAGGAAATTGCTATTGCGTGCTCATTTCATCTCACCACGGGTTATGATTTGGCCTTCTTTTTGAAAATTACCCTTTAATAACAAGAATAGTCAAGATTTAAAAGCAGAAGTCCAGGCTAAACTTGGGATTGAAACCCACAGAAACCAGGCGGTAACAGAAGTGACAGGCGCATGGCCCACAGGGGCTGTGGGGAGTGCAGAGCCCAGATCCCCGGCAGCAAACCCTCAGCAGCTTCAACAGACTGCTGTCCGGTGGGAATTCAGGCCAGTGTCTCCAGATTCTCTGATTTTTTTTTCAGGAAAGCTGGAAATCCATAATTTGATGAGAAGCCACCTGCCAGTATACACTGGCAACCAAGTAAAAACCAAGTATATACATGACTATATATAAAATAAACAAGGTCCTAATATATAGCACAGAGAACTATATTCAATATCTTATAATAACCTACAGGGAAAAAGAATATGAAAAAGAATATATGTATGTATAACTGAAACACTTTGCTGTACACTAGAAACTAATGCAACATTGTAAACCAACTATACTTCAATAAAAAACAAACAAACAAAAAACCCAAGCAAACATTCTAAGAAACACCATGTAGACCAACAAATGATGTTGGAGGCCTCTGTCGCTGCCTGTGACCTCTTCACACTCAGGTGCTAAACATTCCTCACTATACTGAGGGCAAAACTGAGCAGGGCCCTGTGGGAATTTCTTGGATACGAAAACTTTTCCATGTCCCCCAGTTTCTTGTTCGTTGGAAAAGAGTTTTAGTCTTCTAGACTTTCCCTGAATTCCAAAGAATTCAATCAGTTAGTAATTAGGGAACTGAGGAAATGCAGAAACAAAGGAAAAGCAGCCAAAAAGCAGTAGTTCAGCGGTGAAACAAGAGTCCTAGCTCCTCGGGGATGTATATAACAATCTGATACATACCTTTGAGTTGTTCTCCCAGAACTGAAAGCCCCTACCCAGGTGGAGGGTGGTAACTACTTGCTGAGACCCCAGGCCGGCCAGAATCAGAAAGTTGATGACTGAGATTCCTGAAACACCACCCGGATTCCTCACCACCAACCAATCGGAAGAAGGTCATGCACCCTGCGGCCAGCACCCCCAAATGTTGCCTCTAAAAACTATTCACCCAAAACCGTTGGGGAGTTCTGGTCTTTTGAGCAGGAGCAGCCCGCTTTTCTTGCTCGGCCCCTGCAATAAACCTTTCTCTGCTCCCAACTCCAATGGCTGGGCTTGTTTGGCCTCACTGTGAGTCAGGTACATGGCCTTGGGTACAAGGGCACTTCTCACACCAGCCTTTAATCCCATATACACTGGGTTTCCAACCACCAAGTACAAGCACGGCTGAGAGGTCATCCTGGGCTCTGTTGTTCCGGGGCTCAGACCCAGTGACTCCTCCAGGAAGTCCATGGTGATATATGTTAGAGTGACAACAATTTCCAAAGTTGCAAACCGTCACTCCTAGCATGTGGGATCTTCAAGGACAAGGGCCTTGTTTTAGTAACTGTCCCCTTTATGTCTGTGCGCACCTGTTGTGTGCCAGGCGCTTTACGTGGCTGGATATCAACCTTGGTTGCATATTTGAAGTACATGGGATTAAAAAAACCTACCAGCCTTGGGTCCTACCTCCAGAGATTTAGATGAGTTGGCCTGGAGCGTGACCTGAGGGTTGGGAATTTTAAAAGCTCCCCAGAGAACCGCACTGTGCAGCCCTGATGGTCTTGACCGCTTAACACTTCACACGGGCTCTTCTCCCAACTATTTCCGTTTCTGCCAAAGATGGTCAAAGTCCACCTCTTCTGAGAGTTCTCAGAGTCAAAAATGTAGCCCACTTGCACTTTGTATGAGTTTAACCTGACTTCTTGTCTTTTGGTAATAATACTCTTGGATAATATCATGTTTATGTCTTGTTAACAACAACAACAACAACAACAACAAAAAGCACAATGTGAGAGCTGTGAGTTACACTTTTACTTGAGGACGTAGAGAAGAACTTTAACCCAGGAGACAATTCCTCAGGTAGCTCTGAGGAGCTGCTCCGAAGTGGTCGGTGGGGGAGGTAATTCTGGCCAAGGGGTCCACGCAATCAAACACGGTTCTTGGTAGAAGGTTGCTGCTAGTCATGAGGAACAGATAACTTAATGATTTCTGTGCTTTTTTAAGTATGGGAAGATGTAAGAATCCACTTTCATAAAAATTTTTCCTGAAAATATCTAACTATCTGAAGGCTTATTCTGTCAGTTTTCCCAAAGCACAGAGTGCCTCATCCTGATCTCTGCCCTGAACTCCTATCAGGCTGTACTGTAGGTATGACTGGAAAGTAGGCAACATCCTTTGTTTTAGTCTTTACTTGCTGATGGCTTTTCTTGAATAGACCCTAGTCTTTGTGGGGCTGGGGGTGGGATTACAGGGATGGGATCAGGGCCTTTATTTTGTCTAACTGTTGAGTCCGTAAGTATTTGTCGAATGAGTGAACAGCTTAGCCTGGGAGGTAGTTTATTATTATTATTATTATTATTATTATTATTATTATTATTATTATTATTATTATTATTATATCCTTGTTTTGCAAATGAGGAAACTGAGCCCAGATAGGTTAAGCAGCCCCCACCTCTGCCTCTGCCTCCCCAGGCTGTCATAGGACACAAGCCTGGGCCTGCGTGAGTGGAAGCAAGTGGTCTGAACACGCCACTCTCCTCTTCTACCTGGCAATTTCACGGTTTTGGTTTCCAGGTCATGGTATCTATGACCTTCCAGAATCACCTCCAAAGCCCTTCAGGGAGAGTGTTACACACTATAATCTCCAAGGAATGTGCCCACACAGTAAGAGTTTCTCCAAGGTCCCGAGGAGCTTTAATCTTTTACTGCCTAAAATCAAATCCTTCTCGTGTAAAGAAGTGTGCCTGAGGCTGAGAGAATGGAGTATTTAGAAACTGGGAGGAAATGGTGTTGGGCTGCGCCCCTCAGTCCTGCAGTTCTTGTGATTGCCCAGCTGTAAGACTGAAGAGAACCCAGAAGGAGTCAGTGACAGAGACCTCAACAACTGAACAGGAAATCTGAAAAGTCAGAGGCAAAAGTCCTGAAGGGACTCCTGACTCCCTGCCATGTAGACTGATGGAGGCAGACCGGACTGTGCTGCCATCTCTGCCACACAGGGGAGGAGGAGGTTATTAGTTACAGGGCCATGATGCCACAAGGGCTCCTTGGTTGCCAGGGACACAGCTGGAATGCATCCCCCACCCCTAGATCTTTGGGTTAGTAACCCTCACGAGGGGGCAGTTTCCTGTTGATGAACAAACATAATGGAGCCATTCTCGTCTGAGGGCTATAAAAATCCATAGCTGGGGGCCAGGCATGCAGGTAGTTTCTCATTAAACTTTCAGCTTGTAGGGGAGGCAATCATGAGTGTAAGGTAGGGGTGAGGCAGGGCCGGGTGAGGCAGGGCCAGTTTCGGCAGGGGATGTATGGAGAGCAAGAGAGCTGCCATCTTATGGGCCTGAGCATACATGTGGGTAATAGGGTAGAGAGGCCTTGGCAGGTGCAAAGATGAAGCAGGAACGATGCTAGAAGGGAGCTGTGCAGCCCCCTTCCTATTTTCCAGTGAGGCTCCGGAGCACACGGGTGTCAGCATCCAGTTTCCCCACTGACACGCTGACCAAAGAACACAGCCAAAAGGATACCTCTCATACCTCTGCGGGGTCAGCCTTGGGAGAAGTGAGTTCTAGTTTTGCTTCTGTTGTGTGACACTGGACGAGTCCTTTGCCTTGCAAGGCCTGAAACTGCACTTGTGTATAATGAAGAGGCTGCACTAGATGAGAGAGGGGGTGATCAGTATGGGAGGAAGGTGTGCAAATAAAAGATCAGGTAAAGTCTGGAGCTTGGTTAATAGTAATATATCAATGCCAGTTTCTCCTTGTTTATAAAAAATATCCATATATCTTTTTTTTAAAAGAAAAATACCCTTATATATTAATGTTAACATGGGGGAGACTGAGAAGGAATTCTGTGCTATTTTTGCAACTTTTCTGTAATCTAAAATTAACTTCAAAATAAAACATTTCTTTCAAAAAAGATGATTAAGTTTTAAATTCTACACATGCTTTCATTTATTCAACAAACATTGATCACCTATTAGGTGTGAGACACTGGGTACACATTACTAGTGACCTAAAGTCATGGTCCTACCGCTTGTGGGGTTTACAGTCTAGAGGTAATTTAGCAGAAATAATATCTCTATTGCTTTTATAAAAAGCAAACCTCAGCTCAAAGTGTAGTAGCTTAACGAAATCTTGTCCGATGGGGTATATGTGAGCAGAATCCTCGCTCTATCACTTCCTAGCTGTGTGACCTTGGCAAGGCCTTATCGTGTATGTTTCCTCAGTGGTAAAAGAGGGCAAAAAAACGGATTCCCTCGTAAGTGCTTAACAGTACTAGGCACGCATTAAAGCACTTACTAAATGTTACTTTTCATGATTATAATAATTATTAAAAAGACACAGTGATTCATAACTCGGCTATGGAGGAGCGTAATATTGACATGGAGCGTGACACTTTTTGTCAAGAAGGACTTGGGTGCGAAAACATAATGGTCCTTCCCGCAGCGGCTTACAGCCGGAGTTCAAAAACCACAGCCCCTCCCCTTCCTCGCGCTCTAGCCCCGCCCTGAGCTAGGCCCCGCCCCGCCCTCGCGCTTTGACCCCCCCCCCTCGCACGAGCTCCGCTCCGCCACGTCTCATCCCGTACTCGGACCCGCCCCTTTTCTCCTTAGACTCCGCCTTCGTCCCAAAGACTGGGCCTGACGCCCACGCTCGGAGAGAGGGGCTAAAGGAGCAACCTCTGTGGGGCGGAGTCGGGAGAGATCTGTCCAATTCCAGGCCTTGAAAGCTCAGATCCGGAGGGGGCGGGGCGAACAGGGAAGTGGCGACGGTCGGCTTTGCATAAAGATGCACAGCTTTGCATAACCAGTGCAGGCAGGTATTTAAAGGAGTCGTCGCTGCCGCAAATCTAGTGGTTAACCCAGCGCGGACCCACCCGTTGCAATGATCCCTCTGCTGCAGGCTGCGTTCCTGATCTCCCTGGGCTTGCTCCTTGCCGGCCCAGCGGCTACTGCAAACCGCCCGCCACTGGTGAGCGCCCTGTCCTTTAGGAAGCTGCTTCCAGGATCCCAACCCAGGTTGGGGTGTGCGGGTGGGGTTGGGATATGGGGGTGGCTACTCCGGTCTCTAGAATTCTCTGCAGCAGAGCCTTGCAAAGCCACTCACTGTTAGACTCTGAGTGGGTCCTTTTCTCTCTACGAGTTTCGGTTGGGTTTCTATCTGTACAGAGGGTGGGCTATAAGGCCTTGCTCTGCTCCAGATTATTTTGGAAGGGTTAATCTCACTCCCGTCTGTACTCTCCTGTCCTCTTTCCAAACGTCTGAGTGAAATTTTGCAGAACTGCAAGACTAAAGATCTGCTCCCAAGCCAGAGACTCAGCCCCGTTTACTTGCCCCAATTTTTCCCCCATGCAAAAGCCTGACAGCCATCACCTCCCCTTCTGTACTGCTCTGAGGCGGTGCTTGTCCAGGTGGAAGGGTGGATTTGAGAGGCTCTTCAGGCCAGAAGGTCCAGACTTGTTCTTCAGGTGACAAAGATCCAGCCCTGCTCCTGGATGTGAGCCATAGAGAGGCTCTAACCTCCCAGCTTCACCATCTCTTCTCAGTCACCCTTTGCCCCAGACCCTCAAGAAAGCAGAGTTCTGTCATTCTAAGACACAGAAAAGCCTAGTTCCATTCTCTTTGCTGCATAGCTGGAGACAAGTCACTTAATATCTCTGGCCACAAAGAGAGAGAGGCCCAGCCTAGATCCACTACCTCCAACCTCCTTAGAAATATTACAGAGCAAAGAGCAGGGGGGTGTAGGGGAAAGTGGAATAGGACTGGGAGGCTCATCTTCTGATCCCTTTGTCTTTAATCCATGGACATGGCTTTTGGGCTTCTTGAGCCTTGGTCTACTCATCTGTAAAATGGGCTGGATGCCACCAACCTGACTTTGTCTGATGGCTGTGGGTGAAGGGAAATGCTTCCATGGATGGAAAACCTCTTAAATCTTAAATTTATAAAGCAATGTAAAAGTGGGCTCAGCCTCACCCTGCCCCAGGGGCAAGGCATCTATTTTGCCTATTGAATGGAGGAGTAAGGACCTCTTGGCCTTATTTGCCCAGAGGATTCAGTTTGTCCCTGAGCGTAGGTTGAGAATGTTTCTCTTGGCTCCAGTGCTTACCGTTATGAGGTGGTCTGGCTAAACCTCGAGCTTGCCCTACATCCCTGTTCTCCTATATTGTCTTGGGATGCCATCCCAGACCAGAGGGTCTTAAGTTGGCAGTTTTGGAGGGGCCATGAAACATTGGGGGATTCACTCACCTTACCCAGGCCCCTAGTGGATAGGGGACTCCTCCAAGATTACACAGCAAGTGGCATTTTCCATCCTTGTCTGCTCTCATCTGGGTCTTTGGGCTCATGTGGTTCAGAGCCCTAACCCTGAGACTCTGGGCCAGATGAAGGCTGTAGGGTGACAGTCTTTGTGCTTCGGGAACCCGAGTTCCATTTCTTCTTCTAGCATTAACCAGTCTTGTGACCTGGGCTGTGGTGAGCTTTAGATATCATGATAACAGCAGAGAAGAACCCCAGGCCAGGCTACAGTAGGTGCTTAATAGACTGTGATACTGTTTAATGACTGTCATTTCTTGTGCACATACTTTGTGCTATGTCTTGAGCTCTGTGCTTTTTCTTCCCTAATAAATTTTTTAGGTGAATAATTTCAGATTTACAGCCAAGTTGCAGAGATAGTACAGAGTTCCCACATACTCCTCACTTGGTTTCCCCTAATGTTAACATCTTGTGTTTTCATGGCCTTGACAGTCTTGAGGAGTTATGACCTATACTTTCTGTGTACAAGCTTCTCACTCTTATAGTAGCCCTGTGAGAAAATTTAATTATGACCATTGAATAGATGAGGAAATTGAGCCTCAAGAGAGGTTAACTGATCCATGGTCTCAGTTAGTGAGAGTGACTGAGGTATGACTTTAATCCAGGTCTCTGGTCTGGACCCATATTTCTGCCTCCACAGCTGTGCCTTCCCCCTCTGCCATACGCTGCCTCTTCCCACATGTTGGCCTAGGCTGGGATGACAAACAATCTGGTGGCAGGCCTGCCCTTAGGGGGCATTGCTAATCCTTCATACTTCCTTTTTCTGGATGAGGCTGGACTCAGCTGCAGAATCCATTGCCACAGAAGCCTGTAGTCAGGCATTGGGAAGCCTCAGGGAAAACCAGGGCCTGGGGGAAGGTGGGAGCAGGGCACAATGGACACTGCCTCCAGCCTGGAATCAGTCCTCAGTGTGAATCAGGCTGCCTTGGAATCTGTGAAAGCAGCTCCAGAAAATGGCTAGTCCTCCTTCCCACCCTCCAGCCCAGCTCTTAATCCCAGGCACTCTTTCATTTGATAGTAGAATCCTGACTGGTCTCTGTACTTCCAGATTTGACCCTCTGCCATCCGTTTTCAACCATAAACCAGAGCATGGCACTCTCCTGCAATGGAGTCCCATTGCACTTACAGGAAATCCAGCCTCCTACTATGATTTGTGAGGTCCTGCCACCCCTCTAAGCTCATCTGGGTGCCTCATTCATTACATGTAGTCCACTGGCCTTCTTTGTAGAGTCCAGAGCATCTGAGCGTCTTTCCACCATAGGGCCTTTGCCCATGTTCCTTCTGCTTGAACCTTCTTTCTCTTTGTACTGCATCGCTGACTCCTCGTCTTGCATGAGTCCAGCTTAAGTATCATTTCCTCATCTCTCTATTTTAGTGAGTCCTTTGTTACTCTCAACATGCCCCTCTATTAGTTTCTTTTATGGCACCCTGAGATCATCATAAATATTTATTTACATTAGACTGTAAGCACTTCACGGCAAGGCAGGCACATTTCTAATTGTTTACCTCTATTAACAGCACTTAGCCCTGGGCCTTGATCATTGCTCCATAAATATCTGTGGAATGCATGTTGAAGGAGACACTTGTTGGTACCTATCCTGCCTAAGGGGCCTTGGGGATCGCAGGGATGAATCAGACCCTGTCCTGCTTTTTAGTCACGGCATGATGTTTCATTCCAAGGGACAGAACTCATTCCAAGAAGCTCAAGTAAAGGGAAGTTTATTCCAGGTATACAAGGAATCTCATGGAGCTAATGGCAGGAAGTGGAGACTAGGATGTCTAATGGCTGTCATTTAGGGAGCCAGCTCATGCTTTGTGCCTGGCATTGTGTTATAAGCTTTATGTACGTGTTCTTACCCTTGTAAGGCCTGAGAGGAAAGTATAAATGACTCCACTTAAAAGGTGTGGAAATTGCAATTCCAAAGGGGAAACTGGTTTTAGAATCACAGGATATGCACTTGCATGGCTGAGCAATGATTTCAACCCACGTCTGCCAACTTAAGCCTTGATTTACGCCATATCTCACCCCAAAAAACATGCCCTTGGCTGCTATCCTGAACTGCCTATTTAGATGAGGGGTCCAGTAGAGGGGGGAAGGGTGACTCCATCCATTCTGTTTTCCATAGACCAGCAGAATCCTTTGTTTTTGTCCTTTTGGCTTGGTCATGGGTCTAGATGTTCTGGCCCAATCTTAAAGCTGTGACCCCATGACAAAGCCCAAAGTCCTCTGAGTGATTTTGCCTCCATCTCAATTCCCAAATTGGAGGCAGAGAGAATCTGTCAGCCTAGCTGGGGTTAGGTATTCTGTTTTGACCCACCTAACTGTGAGTGTGTTGGTGAGGTGAGTCAGCGTGGGGATGTAGGACCATCAGGTTTTCCTTCTAAGATGGAATGTGCATGGTGGGAATGCTGAAAGTCTCTTGAAGATGGCCTTCAGGGGCTTGGGAAAGGTGTGAGTAGATGGGCAGAGTCTGCACGGTGTAGGAAGTGTTAAAGATCAGGGTTCTGGGGGAGAGGGGAGTCAGTGGTCATGTGTAGTTAGACACGATGGTGGAATCAGGGGACTTCTTGGGGGTTCAGAGGAAGAGGAGGAGATATGGCTCAGCAGAGGAGAGGGGGTGACTCAGGGTGAGGGGTTGGTGGTGGAAGGTGTGAGCAATGGGATGGGAGTAAGATAGCCCTGGTTAGGACTGGGGAAGTTTGTTCACCGGGGATTGTTCATCAACAAGCGGCCCCCTGGGAACTTTCGTGTGTGTTCTAGTCCCTCCCTGGGCTAATGCACTCCTCTGAGGGTGGGGTGTTGGATGCTGCTAGGTTTCCCGGTGTGCTCTGTGTTTCCTATTGTTCCTGGCCCTGTATTGGGTCTGGGGTGTGACACCAATAGGGTCCTGGGCATGGGCTGCAAAGGTGAATCCTCTAGGAATTTTCTTCTAAGGAGATGCCAAGACTGGCTTGAGAGGAGTGGGGAGCAGAGAGGTGGGGGATCAGAGAAGATATCTACCAAAGGCAGATGTGGTTACTCTCCTGTTTTGAGGTTGAAGGTCAGTTATATTGTGCTCTGTAGTTCACAGCACACTTTTGGGAGATTGTGTCTTTTGCGTCTTTTAGTTTAGTCCTGCTAATGACATGGGTAGGACCAGTGTCATCACAGGTTTATAGATGTGAAGTTGCAGATGCAGCTCAGAGAGGGCAGGTACCTCACCCAAGCGCACATTGGCAGTAACTTGTTCTGTTGATTCTTCTGACCTGTGAGAGTTCCTTTTGTCAATTTTTATTTTCTCTTTTCTTACTGCCTTATTGTCTTTGGCTCTCCCAGCTTGGTGGCTTTTCCTGGGAAAACTGTGGTGAGAAGGACCCCGTAGTGTTAAATAACCTGATTCTGGAACCTGACCCTATTAAAATTCCTGGGACCGTGACTGTCAGTGTTGATGTCAAGACCATTATCCGCCTCAGTAGTCCTCAGAAGGTAAGCCTGGGGGCTGGGAGAGGGGTCGGGGATGGGGAGGTGCTGGAGGGAAGGTGCCATTGGTCAGAAGGCAGGGTCCTGAGGAATGTATACTCAGGAACTATGAGTAATTTTGGAATCCTGGAATCCCAGAGCAGCAAAGGAAGTGTAGATTTGTAGACTGTCTGATAGCCAGCTCGGGCTGGGCAGTTTGGTTTTAGTGGTGTTGTTAATTATGAAACAGACTCATCAATTAGCAAGTAATATGTAGTCACTTTACAAAACACAAACAGTCAAAAAGGGGGGAAAATAAAAGAAATCACCTGAAATCTCACTACCTTGTGGATAAGGGATAAACACTTTTAACACTTTGTAGGTTAGTCCTTGGAACTTTCTTCCATACCATGGCGTATAGCATACATATTAATTTTGAATGGACTTATATATATATATTTATATAAATACGCAGTGCTCCCCGTAAATGCCCTCTTGCAGTCTAACTCCTCACAAGATAATCATTATTAGCTATATATATCCTGTCAGAATTCTTTCTACATTGATAGTAATGGGATTAATGTGACATGATTAAACTCGCTTTTTTGGGGTATCATACTATGTTTCACCTCTTTTTATGGCATTTGAGTAGATCTATCTAATCATTTTTAATGGCAGAAATATTCTGTTGTAGATGGCATAATCTACTTAAGAAATCTGTTGTCAGACATTTAGTTTGTTCCAGGGTAGTTATTTATTTGTTTTTTTGGCTATATATAAACACCTCTGCAGAAAGTAACCTTGTCATGCATCTTTTTATACTTTTCTGATTATCTAGACTTAGACTTTTTAGGTCTTTTGATACATATTGCCAATGTGCCTCCCAATGTCTGAACCTGTTTATCCTCTAACCAGCAACAAGAGATTTTTGCCTATTTCCACGCATTTGTTGATAGTGACCATTTTCTAAAAATCTTTTCCAGTCTTTTATGTCATCCCTAATGAGGTTAAATGTCCTTGCCTAAGTTTATTTGCCTTTGTATTTTCTTTGAGGATAACCAGTTCATTCATGTCTGCTGGGGGTGGATACTTGCATGTTTCCGTACAGAACAATAGAGGCTTTCTACGTATCCATTGCAACTCCATACATTGTAGTCCTTTCCTCACTGGTTTGAATTGCCACCTTTATACCATATTCTTATGCCTTCAGCCTGTCCTGAAGATCTTTTCTGCCACCAGTTTCTTTTAACTCTTTGAAAGTTTTCTGATTTGGAATCAGTGTCCCTGAAACTACATTTTGACTTGGTTAAACATAGCCCCTGCCTCATAGGTTTCTTTGAGCGATTACTGAGTTGATTACATGGAGAGTGCTTTGCACATGGCCTGGCCCACAAGACCTGCTCAGTATGTGTTAGATTTGTTAGAATTTCATTTAGTATCAGTCTCTTCCTGTGGCCCCTTTGACCCAGAGTCCTGTATATGCAGATGGTTCTCAGGCTCTATGTTCCCTCGCACTTCTTTCCAGGTCTTCTCCAGGCGAGGCCACTGCATTTTCTTTAGCTATTCTTCAAGTGATCTTCTACCAGGTCACACATTTCCATGTTCCCTCTGCTGAGTCTGGATTATAGGGCTCCTTGGTGGGCTGGCCACCATGCATATCTCCCCCTGTTGCCATGCAAACTGCGAGCATTTCCAAGAAGCTGATGCAGTGCAGCTGACTTGGAAGGAGAAAGCTGGGAAACTCTTTCTCCCCCAGCCTGCTTTTCCTGGTTTCTTTGCAGTTTGTTAAGATGGTTCTCCCCCACCTCCTACTCCCTTTTCTATTACAGATCTTCTTCAACTTACAAAGGTGTTACATCCCAATAAACCTGTCATAAGTTGAAAATATTGCAAGTATAAAATGTATTTAATACACCTAACATACTGAACAGCATAATTAGCCATGCTCAGAACACTTAAGTTTCCCTATGGTTGGGCAAGATCGTCCAACACAAAGCCTATTTTATGATAAAGAGTTGAATATCTTATGTAATTTATGGAATACTATACTAAAAGTGAAAAACAGAACGGTTTTAAGTGCATCAGCTGTTTACCATCGTGATCATGTGGCAGGCTTGGGAGAGTATAATCCCACTAGAGGGGATAGTAGTGTGTATCGCCAGCCCTAGATCCAAAATTCAAAATTGGAAGTACAGTTTCTACTGAGTGTATATTGCTTTTCACCATCGTACAATCAAAAAATTGCAAGTTGAGCCATCATAAGTCTGTACTTTATTACTTGTCATAAACTTGGGCCATTGAGCTTTGTAAAACTTGAATTCAGATTCCCACTGCCCCTTCCTCCTACATTTCTCTTTTGTGTATGTTTTTGATGTAGTTTCTTTATCTTTTCAAGGAATATGCATACTAGCTATTAAAGGAAGGCCTCTCACCACTCACAGGAGAAAAAGATGATTAGCCTCATTTTACAGATAAGGGACCCTGAGGTTCAGAGAAAGGTGTAACATACCCCAGGTCAGCATCCTAGGCTGGTGTCTTTATCCCGTATTTCCTGTCCCCGAGCTCTTTCTGGCAAGGTGGTGGAATTAGTGGTTGGAGTTTTTGCAGGGGAGTACCCCAGGACTTTCTCCTTGCCAGCAAAGACCCCCCAGGAGAGCCGCCTAGACTCAAGCACTGCATAAGCCTGGAGGGCTCTTGACGTCAATGGCTACTACCCTTGTTACTGGGGCCCAGAGAGGAGTGACTGGTCCCAGCCACGCAGCTTGTTAGTGGCAGGAGAGCCACTTGATCTTGCTGAAGTGACATTTCTTTAATCAAAAACCCCATCTGGGACCTGGGTGGCCTTAACCCCAGTTGAAATTTTTTGAAGTTAGATGCCCTAGATTCTGTGAGCCATGGGCAAGGATGGAGTCTGTCCAGGAACTCCCTTTTCTTCTTTTGATGTGTTCCACAGGCTTTGGCATAATTTAGAACTCCTTTCTTTGAGCTCTCAAGTTCCACCCTCTGAGACCTTGGTTTCGCCACCCTCAGGAATTGTAAATCACTGCTGCATTTGGCATGCACACTTATTTCAGGCTTTTAGACTTGTGGCTTTCAGACCTGATGGTTTAACTTTTTTTCCACTGTACCTGCAACGCCTCTGCCTGAGCCCTCCCCAGTCTCATCAAATGGCTCCCCTTCAAGTCAGTGGCTATCAGTGGGTCTTTATCTAGAGCCTTGTGTGCCTAGCCTGGAGCTAGAGGCCAAGAGAAGGAGACATTGTTTTTAATCTGTAAGAAATTTTGACCGTTAGGATGTCAGAACTGGTAGGTCTGTGTATCTCTTCAAGATCATGAGATACAAATACTCCATGGCCAAGATGGAGGAACAGAGGCTTGAGAAGGGAAGGGGACTTGCCCAAGGGCTCTGGCAGGTGTGGGCATCCTGATTCCATTATACATCGGTGCCTCTGTCTTGTCAAAGCTGGTCCCATGACACTAGTTTATTTAGGTAGAGCTGTGGAGGTGCCAAGGAAGTCTTGGATGAGAGGGGTTGGTGGTCCCTCATTACTCAGTGTTGCTTGCTCTTCTGAGCCATATGAGCAAGCAGACTGAGAATGAGGACTGGAAAATGAGCCATGGTTGGTAGTTCCCAAATGGTAAGCATGGCTGTTGCCTTAAGTTTGTTGAGCCCCACTGAGTACGTCTGTGCCGTGCTTATCCTGGTTGGGGGAGGCATGGCTCCTTCTGGTGGATGCAGCCTCAGAGGCTTCCAGTCTGGTGGGAGGAGCCCAGGCAGGACTGGTGTTCTTGTTCAAGACATAACTGGCCTAACTTTCATTGGAATATTGGCAAAACAAGGATGGGTATTGGCTAAGGGAGAGGTAGTCCAGTAGGAGGTAATTTTTGGATTTCAGGCACTATGCAGAGTGTTTTACCAGCATTGTCTCACTCAATGGGACCTTGTAAAGAGGCAGACACTTTAAAATATCCCATTTTATTTGGGAATGGAGATAAGAAGAAATTCCCCAAGGGCACCGTACTAGGAAGTAGCTGAAGTAGCATTCCACCCAGGCCCTCTGCTCTTCCTTGGTAAAGGGGTTGGAGCAGGCTCGGCAGGAGAGGAGAGAGGAGGGCTGGGAGGGGGAATACGGGTGGCAGAAACATTATGTCAGCAGAGTGGGATGAGACAAATTTGAGTCTGTCCACTCAGGATATAGGGTGTGGCTGACCCTTCCTCCTGGGCCTGGGTCCTGACACCTGGGGCAGGTGGAAGACTGAGTTGTCAGCCTGGGGAGCCAGCCTGAGCCCAGCAGGGTCTGGGGGAGTAAGTGCCCATCCAGGATTTACCTCTTAGAAACAGAAGCCCTGAATCAAGTGAGCCTGGAGGCTGGGATTCAAAGAATGCTGGAATGTCACAGCCGAGAGTGGTTTCTAGCCAGAACACCCACAGGGAATGAGATTAAACTCCTCCTGCCCTTTCCTTACAATTTTCCCCAATATCTTTGGGGTGGGGGCATACAAACATGGTCCTAAGGGACAAGTCATTTGGCTCTTAGGCAGCTAATACTTAGTGAATGCTTTGCACATGCCAGGCACAGCTGGCTCAGCCCTAACCTCCAGAACAGAGCAGGACTGTGGCAGCATGGAGGTGCGAAGCACTCATAGATCTTCTCATTCAGCTTCTCTCTGGCTGCAGGGGTCCTTTTGTAGCTTTTCCAGCTGGGTGGGTCCAGGGAGCCCACCTCTTCTTGGGTAGTTCTGTCTGCTGTAACCTCAGTGTGATTATGAAGATCTTCCTAATACCAGTCCCCAAAATAATCTCCCTATAAATTCCTACTGTTTTAAGTTCTGTCTTCCATGGCGGTACAGAGAAAACAGGATCCAAGAATAGCACATAGGTTTCATCTTGGTAACCAACTCCAATCAGCTGATGGTAGCTTCCTGAAGTTCTGTTAGGAGAAGGTTCTGAAGCCAAGATTGGGCTCAGAAGGAAAGTTTAGAAGCAGTGCCACAGTTAGCCAATGAGCAGTGCATTAGATGCCAGTTAAACAATTAGATGACAAGTGCATTTCAACTTCCATCAATGGGCAGTGACCACTGAAAGAATTCTAAGACCGTGGTTCTTAGAAAAAGTAACATTTGATTATTAATGTCTGCCATGGGCACAAGAAAGGGAGAGAAAAAGTCACATTTGATTATTAATGTCTGCCATGGGCACAAGAAAGGATAGTATTGGGGCAGGTGCCACTATATTGTTATTTTTGGATCAGAAATGGGATATCTCCAAGATCCCATCCAGTTAAAAATTCTGTGATTAAAATAAGATGCTGGCCTTTAAAGAAGGCAGAGGAGCTGCTATGTTTGCCTTGGAATTTTACACTTTTTCTCCAACTCTCTCACCAGGTGGAATTAACTGTGGAGAAGGAAGTGGCTGGCATCTGGATTAAAATACCATGTGTGGAACAAACTGGTAGCTGCATCTATGAGAACATCTGTGATACACTTGATGACTTAATTCCCCCTGGGAGTCACTGCCCAGAACCTCTGCACACCTATGGGCTTCCCTGCCACTGTCCCTTAAAAGCAGTAAGTATAGGGAGAGGAGAGCATTACTGTGGCTGGGGTAGAGGCATGTGGTGTGGAGACACTTTCTCCTGCAAATCTGCATATCTATGGATGTTAACTGATAGGACTATCCTGAATCACTTTATCTTTTGGAGGCCTTGGTTCATGCATCTGTGGAATGGGAGACATGAAGCTGGATTTGACCTCCAGTGCCCTTTTACTGTCGTCACATTCCATGCTCTTAGGAGAGTGGGAAGAGGGGTAGTTCCTGGCTGCCACCCTAGAGGTCACTCCAGGAGAGTGTACTGTCCATAGGCTCCCAATGACCTGTGGTGCACTGCCTTTCCTGCAGGGCGTCTACATAATGCCCAGGAGTAACATCGAGCTCCCCAGCCTGCAGCTGCCTGCCTGGCTCAGCACCGGGAACTACCGAATCAAGAGCAAACTGAGCAGCGGCGGGAACCATCTGGCCTGCGTCAAGATCTCTTTCTCCCTAAAGGCCAGATAAGGTGGAACCTGCCACGGTGGAATGAAGAGGGGGTGAATGTCTCTGTCTTATGCTGGCACTGGCCAAATTCTACTCTCTGTCCTTTTTCAAGCCCCTTTCCTCAATGATGATGCTCCCCTCTCTGAAAGTCACAGTCACATTTTATGCCGTTTACACAATTATTAGGTGTGGACAAGCAGCCCTAACCTAAGGGAGGATAAGCCAGTGCTTTTTGACAGCCCAGGCCATCTACTGGGCTGGCCACTGCATTTTCTTCCTCACCCCCTATTGCTTTCTAAGAGCTTAACTCGTTTGCTAAACCATCAAGGAATTGGACTAACATGTTTTGTGACCCCAAGTTCAGACTGACCCAGTCTCATCTTCCTGAAGTACCTTTATGGTTTTCTCATTGCCTTTTTTAATGTCACTGACCAGCCTAAAAGCAGAATGACAGTATTAACAGTTTTCATGTTACTTCAACCCCTCTTACAACGAAGGGCCTAAAGTAGTTGATCTCAGTCTATTCTTCCATTAAGTTCTGTGATTAATTTAGTGTTCTTTTCTAGACTTGCCCAGTTAACAGTGAGGCACAGTGTATCCTGGAGAGGCAGGCCATGTGGTGGGAGAGATATTTGAGAGTGCTTTATGTGTTTAAGATGGTCTGCAAACTCAGGTGCCTGCAGGGCTAAGCACAAGACATTAATGAGTGATGACCAGGAGGAACATGTTGCTTCTGGGCACGTCTTCCATTCTACTTTTGTATAATAGCACTGATCTGAGGCAGCTGCTGCCCACTCCCACTGGGGTTATAATCAGGGATGTGGGACTAGGGTGAGTTGGAAAGTGCACATCCAGTCTGTAGGGCAGCTGCTGTCTAGCTATGTCCAGTAAGTACCACATGAGAATGTGGGTCCAACATTGCCAAATATTCTGAATTCTGTTTTCCTGAGAGAAGCCAGAAGTCCAGACTTTTATATGAAATCAATTTTTAAATACTGGCAATGAGTTGTTTTTTGAAACACTGAGCAGGCAGAAGGGACCAAACAGACCTGTCAGTGGGGAAGTCTGACTCATGGGTGGCCAATTTGTGACCCTGGATGTAAGAACAGGTATGCCTTGTCCTTTTTGCCTGGAGACAACTCCTCTGGCACTGTTTCTCCTTCCAATGGGCCAAATCCATCATGTCTGACCCTAGAAGCCTCCTCCAGTGTTGTGGGGGTAGATGCAGCCTCAGAGATGTGAGCTCAGGGAAAATGAGGCTGCCTCCCTGCCCTTGGAGCACTGCCAGGATGAGTGGGGTAGATGCTGAAGAGTTGGACCACTAGCAGCTGCTGTGTGGAGCGGGGATCCAGTGAAGAGAGGTGGACTTATGCCAGCTGCCTGGGTTTGTTCACCGTCCTGTCCTACCATGACATTGTTCTCACTCATGATCAACCCTGGGTTGTGGGTTCATTGAAGCCTGGAATGATAATAAATCTTTTTAACTTTCTGAGAATTCCTCCTCTGTCATGGCTGTACATTTTCTCATTGAGCACATCTCAGGATTTTCCGGAGCTCCTTTGAGGTGGGCTGTGTCTGTCTGGAAGGTTGTGGCAGCGCGACGGGGAGCTGAGAAGATTTCAGGAACTAACTTCTGTTTCTGTCTCATGAGCTGCTTGTTACCTCTGCTTCATCCTGTCCCATCACCATCCAGCTTCCCTGGTTGGCCTTTGAGCCTTCCCTTTGCAGTGTGACCTCTCCAGCCTTTTTTCCCCTCCTGGATCTTTGGGTATCATTCTCACAGTCTTATTTTAGCTCTTGTCCCAGCATGGACTCTCAGTAGCTCAGTTGTTCTTGACTCAGATGCTCCTCCAAGTCTTGGGATGGGGTGGGTGAGAAATCTCAAATCACAGGGCAAAGTGGATTTTTAAATAAATGGTGCTGAGCCAACTGGAGAGCCACTTGGAAAACGCTGAAAGTAGATCCATACTTTTTACACCATATTCAAGAATAAACTCCAAATGAATCCAGGGTCTAAGAGTAAAAAAAATGAAATCGATCACCACAACACTGGCTACACCCCCAATCAAAGGGATAACAGCCAACACACAGACGCTGGCAACCACTCATAGTAAAAACAGACCTCATGACAAAGATCGTACACCATGATCAAGTTGGATTGATCCCAGGGATACAGGATGGTTCAACCTACACAAATCAATCAATGTGATACACCACATCAACAAAAGAAAGGACAGAAATCACATGATTATCTCAATAGATGCAGAAAAAGCATTTGATAAAATTCAACATCCATTCATGATAAAAACTCTTACCAAAATGGGTATAGAGGGAACATATCTCAGCAGAATAAAAGCCCCTTATGACAAACCCACAGCCAGCTTAACACTCAGTGGTGAAACTGAAAACTTTCCCACTAAAATCTAGAACAAGACAACAATGCCCACTCTCACCACTTCTATTCAACATAGTTTTGGAAGTCCTAGCCACAGCAATCAGGCAAGAAAAAGGGATCCAATTTGGAAGAGAAGAGGTAAAATTGCCACTATATGCAGATAACATGATACTATATACAGAAAACCCTAAAATTTCCACACAAAAACTACTAGAGTTGATAAAAGAATTCTGCAAGGTAGCATTATACAAGATTAACATAGAAGTCAGTTTCATTTCTTCACACTAATAATGAAATATCAGAAAAAGAAAGTAAAGAAACAATCCCTTTTAAAATCACATCCAAAACAATAAAATACTTAGGAATAAATCTGACCAAGGAGATGAAAGACTTATACATGGAAAACTATAAAATACTGATTAAGGAAATGAAAGATGACTTAAAGAAATGGAAAGATATCCCATGATCTTCAATTGGAAGAATCACTACTGTTAAAATGGCCATACCGCCCAAGGCAGTCTACAGATTTAATGCTATCCCTATCAAATTACCCATGACATTTTTCACAGAACTAGAACAAATAATCTTAAAATTTATATGTAATCACAAAAGACTCCAAACTGCCAAAGCAATACTGAAGAAAAAGAATGAAGCTGGAGGAATAACCCTCCCAGACTCAGACAATACTACAGAGCTACGGTCATCAAAACAGCATGGTATTGGTATGAAAACAGATATATGGATCAATGGAACAGAATAGAGAGCCCAGAAATAAATCCACAGACCTATGGTCAATTAATCTTTGACAAAGGAGGCAAGAATATACAATGGAGAAAAGACAGTCTCTTCAGCAAGTGGTTTTGGGAAACTGGATAGCAGCATGTAAATCAATGAAGTTAGAATACTCCCTCACTCCATACACAAAAATAAATTCAAAATGGCTTATAGACTTAAACATAAGACAAGATACTGTAAACCTACTAGAAGAAAACATAGGCAAAACATTCTCTGACATATATCTTGGGAATGTTCTCCCAGGGCAGTCTACCCAGGCAATAGAAATAAAAGCAAAAACTAACAAATGGGGCCTAATTAAACTTACAAGCTTTTGCACAGCAAAGGAAACCATGAACAAAACAAAATGACAACCTACAGAATGGGAGAAAATATTAGTAAATGATGAGACTGACAAGGGCTTAATTTCCAGAATATATAAATAGCCCATACAACTTAATAACAAAAAAACAAACAACCCAATCCAAAAATGGGCAGAAGACCTAAACAAGCAATGAAGAGATACAAATGGCCAATAGGTACATGAAAAAATACTCAATATCACTAATCAGATAAATGCAAATCAAAACTACAATAAGGTATCACCTCATACCAATTAGAATAGCCATCTTTAAAAGTACACAAATGATAAATGCTGGAGAGGGTATGGAGAAAAGGGAACCCTCCTACAATGCTGGTGGGAATGTCATTCGGTGCAGCCATTTTGGAAAACAATATGGAGATTCCTCAAAAGACTAAAAATAGACTTACCATATGATCTAGCAATCCTACTCCTGGACATATATCTGGATGGAACTCTTAATTCGAAAAGATACCTGCACCCCAATGTTCATTGCAGCAGTATATACAATAGCCAGAAATGTAAACAACCTAAATGTCCATTGATAGATGACTGGATAAAGAAGTTGTGGTAAATTTATACAATGGAATACTACTTGGCGATAAAAAAGAATAAAATAATGCCATTTGCAGCAACGTAGATGGACCTGGACATTGTCATTTTAAGTGAAGTAAGCCAGAAAGAGAAAGAAAAATACCATATGATATGATTTATATGTGTAATATAAAAAAAAAGAAAAAAAGGGGACACTAATGAACTCATCTACAAAACAGAAACAGACTTACAGACACAGTAAACAATGTTATGGTTACCAGGGTAAGGAGGTGGGAAGGGTAAAATTTGGGAATTTGAAATTTGCAAATGACAACCACTGTATATAAAAATAGATTAAAAAACTTCTGTATAGCACAGGAAAATATATTCAATATATTATAATAACCTTTAATGAAAAAATATGGAAATGAATATATGCATATATATGTATGACTGGGAAATTATGTTGTACATCAGAAATTGACACATTGTAACTGACTGTAGTTCAATTTTTAAAAATGCAACAACACGAGTAAGCCAAAAAAAGCAACACAAAACAAAACAAAAAAACACTCCATAACATTTCACTCACTCATAATTCAACCCACTTGGAGAAAATTCCAACATTTTATGTTGTGCATATCTTTCAAAATTCTTTGACTATATTCATATGGCTGCTTTTTAAAAAATATATTTTATTTATTTTGTTTGTGGGTTTTTTTTGAGGGGGGAGGTTATTAGGTTTATTTATTTAGTTAGTTAATTAATGGAGGTACTGGGGATTGAATCCAGGACCTCGTGCATGCTAAGCATGTGCTCTAACCACTGAGATATACCCTTCCCCCACTGCTATTTTTTTGAAGCACCAAGGTGGCATCATGCTTCACATTCTATTTTTAAGAGCTCTATTGAATTATAATTGATATATAATAAACTGCACATATTTAAAGTGCACAATTTAATAAATTTCGACACACCTGGGAAATAATCCTCACAATCAAACTAGTGAATATATTATTCACTGTTTCCAAAAGTTTCCTCTTGCCCCTCTGTAATACCTCCTTCTCACCTTCAAGCAACCATATTTGCTTACTGTCCCTACAGGTTAGGATGCATTTTCTAAACTTTTATATGAATAAAATGATACAATTTGTACTCGCTTTTTTTAAAATCTGGATTTTGTCACTCAATGTAATTAAGATTCATCCATGTTATTGTGTGCATCAACAGTTTGTTCCTATTTATTGCTGAGTAGTATTCCACTGCTTGGATATACCACAGTCTGTTTATCCATTCACTTTTTGGGAGACATTTGGGTTGTTTCCTACTTTTTGCTATTACAAATAAAGTTACCAGAAATGTGTGTAGAAGTCTTTTTATAGACATAAAATTTCTTTTATTTTAGGTAAATATCCTGAGATGGAATTGTTGGATCATATGGTAGGTGCATATTGAATTTTTTAAGAAACTACCAAACTATCAAAGTGGTTGCACCATTTCCACCCACAACAGCAGCACATGGGATTTCCAGTTTCTCCACATCCTTGCCAACACCAGTATCATCAGTGTTTAAAATTTAAGTCATTCTAATAGGTGTACAGTAGAATCTCATCCTGAGTTTATAATTTCGATTTCTCTCATTACTAATGATGTTGGATATCTTTTCATATGCTTATTTACCATTCATATACCTTCTTTGGTGAAGAGTCTGTTCAAATCTTTTGCCCATTAAAAAAATTGTTTTCTAATTGTTGGGCTTTGAGAGTTCTTTATGTATTCTGGATATGAGTCTTTCATTAGACATAAACTTAGCAAAGATTCTCTCTCAGACTGTGGCTTTTCCTCTCATCTTCTTAACAGTGCCCTTTGAAGAATAAAGGCTTTAATTTTGATGGAGTCCACTTTAGCAATTTGTTCTTTTATGGGTTGTGCTTTTGCTGTTGTATCTAAGAAATCTTTGCCTAGCCCAAAGGGCACAGCTTTCTTCTCTCCCAGGTTTTCTTCTAAAAGTTTTATAGTTTTAGATTTTACATTTAGGTCTAAGATACATTTTAAGGTTTTTTTTTGTATATGATGTGAAGTATGGCTGCAAGTTCTCTATTTTTGGGGGGGGAGAGGGGCATATGTATATCCAATTTTTGCAACACAACTTCCTTGAAAAGGTGATCCCTTCTCCACTACCTTGCCTTTGCCTATGAACCTTTATCAAAAATCAGTTGTCCATGTATGTGTAGAATTGTTTCTGGACTCTCTATTCTGGTCCATTGAAGTATTTGTCTGTTTTGGCAACACCATGCAGTTTTGATTATGGTGGCTTTGTTATAATTCTTGAAATCAGATAGTGTTGGCCCTTCAACTTTTTTCTTTTTTTCCAAAGATATTTCGACAATTCTAGGTCCTCTGCATTTTCATGTGAATATTAGAATCAGATGGTCAATTTATACTGAAGAAAAAAAAACTTCTGAATTTGATGAGAATTGACATCTTAATCATGTGTCTTTTGAACCATGAACAAGGTGTATCTCTCCATTCATTTAGTTCTTTATTTCTTTCAGCAATGTATTATAGTCTTCAGTTTACATATGTTTCATATCTTTCATTAGATTTATCCCCAGTTATTGCATATATCTGATGTTATTGTAAGCTCAGTTTCTGAATGTTCTCAGCTAGTACAGAGAAACACAGTTGGATTTTGTATATGACCTTGTATTCTGAAACTTTGTCAACTTAATTAGTAGTAGCTTTTTTGTAGATTCCACTGGATCTTCTACATTGATGATCATATCATCTTCATATAAAGACAATTTTACTTCTTCCTTTCCATTCTGGATGCCTTTTCTTTCTTTTTCTTGCCTAATTTTACTGCCTGAACATCTGGTACAATACTGAATAGAAGTGGTGAGAGTGGACATCTGTATTTTGTTCCTGATCTCATAGGGAAAGCATTCAGTCTTTCCTCATCAACTATGATGTTAACTATAGATTTTTCACAGATGTACTTTACCAGTTGTGAAAGTTCCCTACTATTCCTAATTGCTGAGAGTTTTATATTAGACATTAGATTTTGCCAAATGTTTTTATATGTATATTGAGATGATCATATATTTTTCTATTTTTCAGTTTGTTAATGTGGTGAATTACACTGATTTTCAAATATTAAACCTGTATTCCTGGGATAAAGCCCACTTGGTCATGTGTATTATCCTTTTAATATATTGTTGAATTTGGTGTGCTAAAATTTTGTTCAGAATTTTTACACCTATGATCATGAAGGATTTTGGTCTGTAGCTTTACTTTCTTGTAATGTCTTTGTCTAGTTGTGCTTCATATATTTTAAACCAGCTTTTTCTCACTGATAAATCACAAATACATTTGCATGTCAATAGGTGAATTTTTGCAGTGTTTGAGGGCGTCATAGCATTCTATTCTGAATGAATCATAATTTAACCTAATGTTGGATATCTGTTTCCAACTTTACTATCATAAATAAGATTCTTAGGATAAGCTCCCAGAAGTGAAATTAGTGGGTCAGAGGGCTACACGTTTTAAGACTTACTGTAAAACTGTCCTTCAGAAAAGCCATAAAAAATGCATACTGCCATCTGCAGAGTAGAGGTGTGCCTGTTTTTCCAAACCCTTAATAAAACTAAGTATTATTTTCTAAAGTAGGTCAGTGGTCCTTGCACATGATGAAATCCTTTCCTCACACAAACTGCTTAACCCCTTTAGCCTAAATCAGCTTTAAATGGCCTTTAGATGTCTGAGAAGCTGAGGGAGGGTGGAGGGGAGAGAGAGGCAGCAGGAAAGCAGTGGAGGTGGGGGTGGGGAGTGGGGAGAGAGAGAGACGAGGACATTATGTAGGCAGGAAAATCACCATAATGAAAGAGTGCTAATAAAAATATTTTTACCCCTTAACCTAGTCCTGGTATGCCCATATCTCCAGGGCAACAGGGCAACCTGATGGAAAACCCTTCGATTTTCACACACGTGGTTAAAGGATAAATTTCTTTGTTTCTTGGTTTTTGTTTTTTGTTTTTTTGGCTTTCAGAATATCAGAGTTGGAAAAGACTTTGACAACCAATTAGTCCAATCTTTCATTTCACAGTATGGGAAAGTGAGATGGAGAAGCAGAGAAACTTGCCCAAGATCCCAAAGAAAATCAATGGCAGAGCAAATGGCTGGACAAAATCACTAAATTCTATTTTTGTTCTGTGACTCCTCCACTTAGAACAACATCTAAATAGAAACCCCTCTTCCCCCAACATACACGTTTCTAAATCTGATGCTTTAAGGGCAATTACTTCAGAAGAGAGAAAATGATTGCTCCTGTGTTGTATCTATGCTTGATTTCTGTTTCCAGGGATATCACAGCAAATGGATCCCTTCTCCCATTAAATAAGGCTATTAATGTCAATGGTTGAATTTGGTTTTGGGTCAAAGGTGCAAAAGACCTCCAAAGAAATCCAAAACCTAAAAAAGGCACAGCCTGAGAGGTATCAGTACTGACTTGTGGCATCTACAGTTGTCTTGGAAAGATAAAGAGGCCAATTAATATAGAGATGTTGGGGTTTGATGAATGTATATAATATCCACAATAGAAATCACATTGGGGGTGGGAGTAAGGGAGAACTACTAGCATAAAAATAGACCCCTGTGGAGTTGGCTATGGAATGGTTGATGGGTTGGATCAACTCATAGAGGGCTTGGTATGTTCCAAATACACACCCCAAAAGGCCCAGGATGCTGATCATGATGTCCTTTGCAATGGTGACACAGCTCATGTCTTCTGGGTAAAAGGTGATGAGCTCCAGGAGGGGTGGGATGATGAGGGCCAGGGCACTGCTGCTCACAGAGCCCACCAGGGAGATGACCAGGTCCAGGCGGGGGATGAGGATGGCTGAAACACCTTAGGAGAGAAGAAATTTAGAATCATTGAACGTTCGTGCAAGAAGAGAGCCCAGAAAGGAGCTAGAAGCCATTTCTTTGGAGCCTTATAGTTTCATGCCGGAGAGACCACTTGTAGAGGTGGGAAAGGAGCCTACTGTGAACTTGAGCAGCAGGTCAGACACTGTGGCTCTGGACTCCCACCTCTGTTTAACGGTGAATACAGATGCTCTCCTTTTATGTTTTATCTCTTGGGTTTTTCACATATAATATTTATTGGAAAAGATCCTCTGCCACCTACCTATTATAACCCTCTCATCATAGACATGGGGAAATCCAGAGCTCTAGAAGGAATGGGATGTGCCCAAGGTCAAACAGAGCTGAGATGAGAATCCACTGAAACGCCCAATCCAAGGACCTTTTCACCCTCCTAGGCTACCTGTCATGTATGTGAAAGAATTTGGTACACAGTAGGTGCTCAATAAGTGCTTGACCCTTACCTAGACACTGGGTCTACAATGAATTTGTCCTAATCTACCTAATATAGTCACTGTCTGGAAGCAAGAATGGGTAAACAGTGAGAGACGGTTCTGTTGCTGTCAGAATTTCAACCACTTGTTTTCCCACTCTTAGAAGGATTCTGGTAATTATGGAGTACTTAAAACATGAAGACAGCATTAGGCTGTCACTTACCATCTCTTCTATAAACACTCTTAAATTTCCATCTTTTATACATACAATGAAGATATATCATGGATTTTCCAGGGGATCCCAAATTTGATACTTAAATGAATAAATATACAATTTATGTGATTTAACTTTATACAGCATATGGTTTTCCTATGAACAAATCAGGAAAAACCTGTTCTGGAAAGCACTCAGACTGGCTTGCTGGGTCTTGAAGAAAACATCACCTTTTTCTGAAATTCCTCCCACACCTTCAATCAGAGAACGAGAGAGACTCACAGACTCTCATGGTTGAGAAGCCATCACGTCTCTGATGGATGATCCTCATCCACAGCTTTCTTTCATCAGATATTTAATTAATTGCTTCCAGGAGGAGGATCAGAGAGAAGTCAGTGTCTGTTTTTTAGGAGCTCACGCAGACAGGGCATAGAGGAGATACGTTCAAGGAAAGCTACAATGCAAGGTAGACTGGAGGAGAGCTCTAGAAGGGTCAGAGCTGGTCATGCCAACCCATTGCTCAAGGCCCTTCCGTGGCTCCCCATTGCCCAATCTCCTTAACACAAGGTCCCTTAGAACTCAGGCCCTGACAACCAAATCCTCTAGCTCCACGTTTCATCACTCCCCACTGTTTCCAGTTCTCCAAAGAGGCCATAGGTAAGTACTTGCCTCTGATTTGTGCAGAGCCTGCTCCTCGTATGTGGTACATTCTCCATTCTCCATCTGCCTCCTAGTTATCTTTTAGGTCTTTATTGAAATATCACTCCACTGGAGAGGACTCCCTGACCTGGCCCAGGCTAAGTTATAGGACCTTCTCATGTGCAGTTAGGATAGCCTCTTCTTACGATCTTAGCCATCATATGGTACATCATTATGTACTATCTTACCATTCATCACAATATTCTGTAATTATCTCCTAGCGTATATTTCCCACTCAACTGTGAGTCTCATGAGGGCAGGAGCCATGTCTTCTTTATGATTCATTATTGTATCCCTAGTAAAATGTAAGGCACATAGGAGGTGCTCAGCAAATGACTGATGAATGAATGAAGGATAATGGAAGTGACAGATGAATAAAGGAAGAGGAAGTGGTTATTCAGCACAGACAGAAGCAGGACATGTCATTGAAAATTAGCTGTCTCTAGTGATGCTCTTTCCCTGATACCAAGTGTCCTGAACTACACAGTGTTTCTCTTCAACTTACACACTTCCTATTAAGAACGATCTCAAAACACTATACTTGCAGATTTCTGACCTTGCTACAGACTGGGAACTCTCTGTAACACCTTAAGTCACCAGGTGTGCTGTTTCTGCTTAAAGAACTCCAGTTGTGTGGAGTGTAGTATCTGGTAATATAATATGCTGTTCTGCTGGACTGCTCCAAGAATTACACACTTTCTCCTGACCCTGAACTGAGACTGGATTCCCTCAACTTTAAACACTGACTCCTGGAGACTTTAAGGTGAAATTTGTTCTCTCTCTTGCACAATAATCCCACAGGTGTTTGACAACAGATATGGAAGTTCCCCAAGCCTTTCCTTCCCCTGAACTCCTTAGTTCTTCCCCTCATTCTTCATGGGGCAGGTTTTCTGATCTTTCTTTGGAAATGTTTCAGAGAAAGAATTTTGCAGCCCTGCTCACCATGTTTTCCAAACATCTACAACAGCACCTGATATAGAATGAATAAATGAATGAATGAATGAATGAGTGGAAGGAAGCAGGAAGGAAGGAAGGAGGTAAAGAAGGAAGAAAGGAAGGAAGGGGGAGATGGAGGAAGGGAGGAGAAAATGACCTCCAAGACTTTAACAAATCAGCCCCTTGGGGTTTTCCCCTATAGTTAAACACTACTTTATGAGAAGGGACTTGACCTTAATTTATGATAGAAAGAAATATGGCACAACAGAAGACATAGACTTTGGTGCTACACAACCTGCATTCAAATCACAGCTCTGTCACTTAGCAGCTATATGATTTGAGCATGTTGCTTAATTTCCACAGTTCCCTCAGTTGGGAATATTACATAACTAGGCTGTCATGAGTATTAGATAAAGTCAGTACCATGCCTGGCATACATGAGGCACATAGGATTGAATAAATAATACATCTTTCTCCCATAAACCAACCAATGTTTACTTTGTATGTGTAGACAGTAGAGATTACCATAACATTTACTATGGGACAGTTCTGTTATGCCCATTTTTCAGTTGGAAAGTGGAGGCTCAGGAGCTAAAATATCTTGCTTGGCTAGTGGCAGAGCCAATGATAGAGGGGTAGATGCCGACGTGGCTCCCAGCCACAGCTTTGGGCAAAGAGAATCCTTTAATCCTACTCACAGGTCAGACAGACCAAGGCTGTGCGGACAGACAGTTCTGCAAACAGTGCCCAGCTCTCTGACACCTGGGAGATGACGACAGGGATGATGATCTCAGCTGGGACATGGAACTGGAGGGCATAGGTGAAGAAGATGCCGATGGAGTACATCAGCTTGACCGACTGGTACAACCTGCAGAGAGAAGGGTAGGACATGCACTGTGATGTGGCTCCTGGGCAGGGCCATGCAAGACTCACCCACCGCTCAGAGGCTGGTACTTGTCAGGTTGCAGAACTGCCTCACTTCCACTGACAGCCTGACCTGCTGTGACAGCCACTTGGGAAGCCTACTAAAAGTGCACATTCCTGGAGATTCTGATTCAGTAGGCCTGTGGCTTAGGGATCTGTGCCTTTTTTTTTTTTTTTTTTTTTTGCTTTTTAAAAAAGTTATACCTGCATTGAGTAAAATCCACAGGACAAAAGTCATACCATGATTCCCTCCCACCTTTGACTCCCAGTCTCCAGTTCCTCTCTCCATAGGCAACTCCTCTTACAGTGTTCTTGAATCTCTTCCAGAAATAGTATAAATACAAGGTTTTCCAGAATGTAGGGACACACAAACACACACATACACACAAGCGTATACACTGTAGCTTCCTGTACACACTGTTGAGCTCTGTTTTTTATTCACTAAATATTTCCTGGTGATTGTTTCCCATCAGTACACATTGATCCGGCTCTTCTGTGTAATTACCTGTTTGGTATCTCAATTGCATGGATATACTGTAATTATTTAACCAGTCCCTACTTACTGGATATTTAGATTATTCCCAATCTTTTGCCAATAAACAATGCTGTGAAGAATATTCTTGTACATATATCGATGCACATATAGTACACAACCTCAGAAGTAAAAGTGCTGGGTAAAAGTATACGTGATTTAACATTTTAATAGCTCTTAGAAAAAGGAACACTCATACATTGCTGGTGGGAACATAAATTGGTAGCAGCCACTGTGGAAAACAGTATGGAGGTTCCTCAAAAAACTAAAAACAGAACTACCATATGACCCAGCAATTCCACATAAGGGCCACAAATAACAAATGCGGACAAGGATGAGGAAAAAGGGGAACCCCTGTACACTGTTGGTGAGAATGTAAATTGGTGCAGCCACTGTGGAAAACAGTATGGAGGTTCTTCAAAAAATTAAAAACAGAACTACCATATGACCCAGCAATTCTGTTCCTGGGTATTATCTTAGAAAATAAAAACATTAATTCAAAAAGATACATACACCCCAATGTTCACAGCAGCATTAATAACAATTGACAAGATATGGAAGCTACCTAAGTGTCCATCAACAGATGAATGGATAAAGAAGATGTGAGATACACACACACACACACACACACACACACACACACACATACACAATGGAATACTATCCAGCTGCAAAAAAGAATGAAAATTTGCCATTTTCAGAAACATGGATGTACCTGAAGGGTGTTATGTTAAGTGACATAAGTCAGACAGAGAAAGACAAATACTGTATGATATTACTTCTATGTAGAATCAAAAAAACACAACAAACTAGTGAATATAACAGAAAAGAAATGGGCTCACAGATGTAGAGAACAAACTAGTGGTTACCAGTGGGGAGAGGGACAGGGGAGAGGCAAGATAGGTAGAGGATGAAGAGGTACAAACTACTATGCCTAAAATAAATAAGCCACAAGGGTGTCTTGTACAACACAGGGAATAGAGCCAATATTTTATAATGACTATTCATGGAATATAAACTTTAAAAATTGTGAATCACTATGATGTATACCTGAAGCCTATATAATACACTTTCATAAAAATAAAGTAGGAAATAAAACTATACCTCAATAAAAATAAAACAGAAAATGAAATACTATTTTGATGGCTCTTGGCCCTATATATGTGTATCTATATAGCCCATTTGTTGTCCCAGCATATTGGGAAGCTTGCTTCCCTGTCTCCTTGCCAGAACACAGTGTGTGAACACATGCTGGTCTTTGCCATTGTGGTTTGTTTTTTTTTTCAATTGGCATTTCTGTTATTATGAAGGAGACAAAGCATCTTTTCAAATACATAAAATGTCATTTTTTGGATTTGCCTGTGAACTGCTCGCTCAGGCCCATTTTAACTTGGGTTGTTTGGTTGGTCTTTTTCTCACTGGGAGGGCATTTGTGTTTATTCCTTTAAGGCTCCTCTGGAGACTCTGATGAGGAGCCAGGTCCAGAGGTGTGATGTCAAGGCACCTGACGCCCATGTTTTTCAGTTGACTCCCCCACAAGGAAAGCGCCCTGCCCAAGGTAGCTAGTGGCAGCCCGAATGGCCCAGAATAAGAACACTATATTAGGCCGACAGTATCTTTCTGGTGTAAAATAACTCACAACTTCAAAGAAATTCCACATTTATTATCTCATCCAGTCATTACCACAACGCAGTGAAGCAGATGGGACGGGTGATCTTTTTCTCATTTTACAGCTGTGGCTTTATGGGAAATGAATGCCCCATCACACTACTCACTTCCAAAAGACCAAGGCCATGTGGAGACGTAACAGTGAGAACAGCTCACACTCGATGAGTGCCTACTATGTGCCACTTTCCTAGGCATTTTATGTATATTAAGCCAATTTATCCTCACAGTCATTTCCTGAGACAGCCTGGCAGTCCCTGTGTGCTGCTCTCCAAATACTTCCCAGTCTCCCAGCACACAGTAGGATTTTACTTCCCTACCCCTTGGAGTGAGGCCGTGGCTATGCCACTTGCTTTGCCATAGGGCTGCTGTGAGAATTAAATGAGGTAACACACAATGCCTGGATTATCAAACGTACCTGTTACTGTCATATTAATGTTATCAGGTAATATTTGTTGCTAAGGCTCAGATCCCATGACCCCCCTCCCCTCCCCACCCTACTCCAGATGATCAGGGACATACCAGCAATTGGGCAAGTTGAGGGTGATGCTGGCCTGGGTGTTCGACCCAAACTTCATGTAGCCCAGAGTCCCCAGGCAGATGTAGAGGATGATGATAAGGGACATCCCCAAGTACAGAACAAAAGAAAACTGCTGTGGATGCTTCATCTGGTTTTTGAGAGAAAGAACCTGGAAGAGAAAGGAGGTTGAGAAATAAAAGGTAGAAAGAGAAGTAGCAGGTTCTCCCAGAAGCACAGATATCCTTCTCGAGGCAGCCTGGGGCCAGGAAGCGGCCACAACCCCTTTCATTTCCTCCTACACTTTCTGCTGCCAGGAGTAGCCCCACTCCACATGGGCTGATGATAAGTTCTCAGTCAGTCTTCAAGGCTTGGTGTGGTGTATGGAGGAGTTGGCGTCCCGTGAATGGATACTGACTTTCTCTTCCGGTGGAAGAAGATGACAGTCTGCACTTCCCATAAATACTATCATTTAGACATCTGGAATCCCTAGAGAACACCAGGGACCATTCCCTCAAACCTCACATCCACCTTACCATACCAACGCCTTCAAATGTGAAGATGGCTGTACCGAAGAACACCAGGAAGGTCTTCCAGCTTGCCATCAAGGGTAGGTTCCTGGGATCTGGAATCCCCTGAAAGGAAGCAGAAGAAGGACATTGGTTTTACCATGGTGCAGAAGTCACTCCAGATCTGGTAGAGAGCTGGGCTCACCTGACATCAACAGAGACAGTGTTACAAGCACCCATAAGATACCTACAGCTGATTCACCTTCTTATCTTTTAAAATTTAATTTATTTTTATTGTGGTAATATACATTGCATAAAATTGGCCATTTTAAACATTTTTAAGTGTACAATTCAGTGGCATTAAGTACATTCACATTATCGTACAACCATCACCACATTCCATCTCCAGAGCTTCATCATCATCCCCAGCTGAAACTCTACACCTAATAAATAATATCTCCCTATTACTCAGCCCCCGGTGAACCCTGTTTGACCTTCTGTCTCTATGAATTTGACTATTCTAGGTACCTCATGTAAGTGAAATCAAATAATAGTTGTCTTTTTGTGACTGGTTTAGTTCACTAATCATAATGTCTCTAAGTTTCATCCATGTTGTAGCATGGATCAGAATTTCATTCATTTCTAAGGAATACTTTGTATATATTTACCACATTTTGATTTATCACATCTTTACATGTGAGGAAAGTGGGGCTCAGGGAACAGAAGGGAATTGCCCGAGGCTACACCCTGTAAGTTAGTGGCACAGCCCAGATAAGAACTCAGGTTTTCTCACACATCTTTCCCATCACTTCTCTCAGAGCCGTGAAGTCTCCTGGCTGGTATAGCAGCTATAAGAGATCTAGAGAGAATGATTATTTTAATAGACTCTAGTGGGCAGAATAATGTCCACATCCTAGTCCCTGGAAGCTTTAATATGTTATGTTATGTGGCAAGGCAGAATTAAGTTTTCAAACTGAATGAAGGTAGCTAATCAGCTAATTTTAAAATAAGGAGGTTATCTTGGATTATCTGGGGGTCCAGTGTAATCACAAAAGTCTTTAAAAGTGGAAGAGGAAATCAGAAGAGAGAACTGAAAGATTACAGTATGAAAAGATTTGGCCTGACACTGCTGGCTTTGAAGAGGGAAGTGGACCATGAGTTTATACAGGAGGGCAGGTTCTAGAAGCTGGAAAAGGCAAAGAAACAAATTTAACTCCAAAGACTCCAGAAAGAAATGCAGCCCTGATGCTTTTAGCCCAATGAGACCTCCAGAACTCTAAGATAATGTGTTGTTTTAAGCCATCAGATTTGTGGTGACTTGTTACAGCAGCAGCAGGAAACAAATACAACCCCAGAGACTTTCAGATTCAAAGAAATGAAACTATAATGGTGGAATTTCAGAGCCTGTAATAATAGCAAAGCAGGGGCTGGGAGGCAAAATGACTAGAATTAGTGGAAAAATTACTTTCTGTTGATCAGTTTTCTTATCTGTAAAGTGAGGATAAAGTAGTACTACCTACAAAATAGCATAATTGTGAAAATCTAATGAGTTAATATATAAAGAACTTGGCACAAAGTGAATCAAATTCCTTTGCATCCACATATCCCTTGTCAGCCTATTCACTGTTACTGTTTTGGCTGGTTATATGATTGAGGTTTATCTCCCCAAGTGATTGTAACCTTCAAGAGAGCAGTCACCTGTCAGTTTTATGTACTACTGAAGCCCCTGCCCCTTGCACAATGCCTGGATCACAGAAGTTATCAAGAAATATTTGTTGAATATAAACTATGGTTACCAAAGGGAAAAGGTAGGGGGAGGGATAAATTAGGAGTTTAGGATTAACAGATACACACTACTATATGTAAAATAGATAAAGAACAAGGACCTACTATATAGCACAGGGGACTATACTCAATATCTTATAATAAGCTATAATGGAAAAGAATCTGAAAACATATGTATATATGTATGTATAACTGAATCACTTTGTTGTACACCTGAAACTAACATTGTAAATCAACTACATTTCAATAAAAAATAAAATAAAAAAAAACCCCGTTTGTTGAATGACCCATTGTTATCCAGTGTGACAATGATAACTAGCTTTTATAGCTTGTGGGACAGAAGTTCACAGATGTCACCTTAGCAGGGGATGCTCAGAGCAGAAGGTCACCTTCCTCACCTTCACTTGCCCATAGTGACAGTGACCCTCCCCAAGTGTCTCAGGAGCCCTGGACACCGACCCTCTTCTGCAGTGGTTTCAGGCACAGACCTGCACAATATATTCAAAGATCAGAGCCATGCTCCCCAAGGTGGCGATGTTGGCCAGTGTTGAGAAGATGGATAGCACCCTGAGGTTCTGGATAAACACCAGCAGGATCAGGAGGGGCAGGAGTAACAGCATGTAGAAGCGAATGTCCAGGATGGGGGTCGGTACCAGGATTTTCCTGGGTTGGCAGGTGTTGGATGTCAGGTGGGCTTCTTCCGCCATCTGATATGGAGCACAGGAAGGACAGTGTAGTTAGAGCTGCCACATGAACACAGGATGCCCAGTTAAGTTTCAATTTCAGATAATTAACAAATAACTTTTGAGTAAAACTTAAGTTCCAAATATTACATAAGGACATACTCATAGTAAAAAACAATTATTTGCTTCTTATCTGAAATTCCAGTTTAACTGGCTGTCATATAGTTTTATTTGCCAAATCTGGTACTCCTAAACTGTGGTACTCATGGTTGTGACAACCAAAAACTCTTAGACTCATCAAATCTTAAGGCTGAAGGGTCCTTTGTCATCTAGCCCAACCTCTTCTTCCATACCAAATGGTTTTCTTTCATACATCCAGAGAACAGGAATTGATTACACAGGAATATCTTCTTCAACCTTAGATAACCCTAAAAGTTAGAAAGCTCAAAATATTGACCGAAATCTATCTGCTTGAATATCCATTTACACTGCTTGTCATAGTTCTGTTTGAGTGCACAAAAACAAGTGTGCTCCCTCAATTCCATGAAGCCAGGAAAGAATGCCATGACTGACTTGTAATGCCTGTTAGGAATGCAATGAGAGCAAGGTTGCAATTCAATTTAGTTTGCCTCAATTTAGTCATCTTCTGCATGACAACCCTGATATACCTAAAGAAAATGTCACCAACACTTTTAGGGGTAAAAATTCTCAATTATTTCTGATTGGACATAGTTGCAAGCTCTCTCTGCATCCTTGTTACACTCCTCAGATGTTGCTTTGGCTTCCCTATGATCCTTTTAAAGAGTGATTCCCAAGATGGAGGGAACTCCCAAGTGTAGTCTGATCCAGGAGTAGAACTGAAGTCTGCTCCTCCCATGCTCTGAACACTACACTCTTGCAAATGCAGTCCTAGCAGCAGGAGGTCTGCTTTTCCCCCACTCTGCCTAAAAGAGGCCTCTTTACCTGTTGTAAATTGTCTGCCATAAATATAAAATAAATACTGCAGAAGCCCAGTTGGGTGATGATTAATAAGAAGCTGACAGTGTACCTGAGAAGGAGAAGAGGCAGACAGAGGGAGAAACAAATTATTTTTTAGTGCATTTATTTTTATTTTTTGAGACAATTATCTCATTTGTTATTATTTTTAATATTTCCCCATTTTTTTATTTTGAAAAATTTCAAATGCACAGAAAAAGCTGAAAGACTAAGATAATTAACATTCATATAACTTTTAACTAGATATACTGATTAACTTTTAGCCCTTCCTGCATTACATATGGATGGATGAATGTGTTCATCCTTACACACACGTGTAATGTATTTTTCTCTCAACTACTTGAAAATTAATTGCAGATATTATAACACGTCAACCCTAAATACTTTAATACACTTCTCTAAGGACTTTGATATCCAGAAAATCAACTTTAATATCTTCCAATATGTAGTCTGTATTTTCAATAACTCAATTCTCTCCAAAACATCTTTTACAGCTGTTTAAAAATTCTTTTTGATTCAGGATCTAATCAAGGTTTATATGTTGCATCTGGCTACATCTCTTTCATCTTTTGTTCAGGTAGAGCAGCCATGTATATACATCCACCTTTTTTGTTTCCCATGACAATGACTTTTTGGGAAGAGTCTAGGCCATCTGTTTTGTAGAATGTCCCACATTATGGACTAATGTGACTGTTTCTTTATGATTCAGATAAGCACTTTAGGCAAACATACCATGTAGGCGATACTTTGTACTTCTGATTCATCATATTGGGAGGCACAGGATGCCCTGTGGTTCCAATGTGAAGGTGACTGCTAGACCTCTCCTTTGTAAGTGCCCATTTCCTGCTTTGTAACCTGGGGGTAAAACTGAGATGGCATGAATATCCTATTCTCCTCAAACCAAGGGTTTTAACAAATTGACTGGTGATCTTTGCCTGAATCAATTATTTCATTGGTGGTTGCAAGATGGTGATTTTCTAGTTCTGTCATTTCATCTAAGTTTATTAGCTAGCATTTAAGAAAGATATATTCTTCCCTCCTATTTTTAATCATGATAAACTCACATTATTTTTTATTTAATATATTATACTCCATTACTATCATTATTCTTTTGGATTCTCAAATTGTCCTGAATTTGGAGATGCATTTATTTTTTAATAGTACAAAAATATGTTTCTCTCCTTAGGTTCTAATGTTTAGATCCGTGTTTTTCAGGACTGGGTTGTAGCAATCATTGCATCAGCATCATCTGAGGTTTATGGTAAAAAAACAGATTCCTGGCTCTCGTATCAGCCTGAGTCAGAAGATTGGCAGTGTCAGGTGAGACTTCAGAATGGAGATGTTTTTCTTCCTTATAATGGAGATTCTCAAACATACACGAAAGCAATGACAATAATTCAATGACTCCTCTTGTGCCCATCCCAGCTTCAACAATTAACTTTTTGGCAAACCTCTTCCATCAGCTCCTTCACTCCACAGCACACATTCTTATTTTGTTGGGAGTATCTGAAGCAAACTAGGGACCTCAAGTCATTCCACCTGTAAATAATTCAGTATGCAGCTCTAGTGGACAAGAATTTAAATAAAATATAACCATCATGCCATTAATCACCCCTTACAAAACTAACAATTCTTTATATCATTTAATATTCAATCCATATTCAGATTTTTCCAATTAAAAAAAAATCTATTTCACAGTTGATTTCTAAACAAGTCTATTCATTGCATTTTGTTACTAGGTCTCAAGTTTTTTTTTAAACCACTGTATTTCCTTTGCCCTCTTTATTTTTTTCTCTTGGAACTTCAGTATTTTTGGTTGGTATTGAAGATACCAGAAAATTGTCTGTAGTATGTTCCACTTTCTAGATTCAGTTGATGAATTCATAATACCATTTATCTTGTTCCTCTATCCCCTGTGCTTCCTGTAAACTGGTATTAGATCTAGTGGTTTGATAAGATTAAGGTTCTTCACTTATCTTTCTGGCAAGGGTATTTCAGAGCTGGTGCTCTGTACTCCTCACTGTATCCCATTATAAGATACATCATGTCTGGTTGTCCCATGTCTAAACATGAGATGCGGAGTACATGGGGTCAGGTGATGTCAGTATATTCTTTATAATTTTCCAATGACCTTTCACAATGAGCATCCACTGATGACTGTTGCTTACACAGAGTGGGTACTTTTGAATCAAACTCTCCATGTATCTCTTAGCAGACTAAAAATTACATATCATTGGTTTAAATAAAATAGTTTCCCAATTCTTTCTCAGTTACTGGGACTCCAGAGAAATGGCACAGTGCAGTGGGTGGGAGCTGGATGTTCTGGATGTCAATCCTTGCTCTGCCATTAAATTCCTGGGTAACCTTGAGCAGCCTTATGGCCTATCTGGTTTTCATCTTCCTCCACTTGAAAAGACATGGGTATAGTGATCGCCAAGGACCCTTCCCACTTGAAAGTTTTATTTAGGGTGTCATCAGAAGCTGTTATATCTTGGTAAGAAAGGATGGTCAGTTGTGAGTCCTCCATTATAACTGCCCCTTCCCCACCTGCCTGACAATCAGAGTGACTCCTACCCAGGAGATCAGGGATCTACTAAGAGTCCCAAGAGAGGAGATCTGCAGGAGAGATCTTGGCAGCCACAATATTGACTCACTACCTCCTGAGAGGCTTCTCTGGGAAAGGCTAACATGTTAGGTGCTCAGTTGAAACTCTGCTTCACCACTATCTATGTCTATGACTTTGGACATGTTATTCTGTCTCTGTGAGCCTTGGTCACCATATTTACAGGACAATAAAGACACACCCACCTACCTCACAAGGTCACTGAGATGATGAGAGGAGCTGAGACATAGTGTTTTGTACACTATAAACTTTTTATCCAGTGAGGGAACAACCTAAATATTCACCTTTGGGGAAGGATTAAATAAAACCACAGTATCCATCTACATTGGGGAAAATTTTGAGTTTCACGAAACAATGAAGTCTATCTCTATGTCCCAACATGGGAAGAAATTAGAGACATGTTGTTAAGAGCAAATTTCCCAAAACTATTCCAGTTAATACATAAGGAAATACAACCCAAATCACATATAGTTCCATTTGCACACATACATCATGTGCATGGGGAGAAAAAGTCTAGAGTAATATTTATTAACTAGGTATCAGGGATTACTTCTTGGGTGAAGAGTGGGATGGGGCATGGAGCTAATGGAGATTCTCTGCATTGTTTGAAAGTGCGCAAGAACATATTCATATAAAATTTGTGTAGCTAGAAATAAAGGCAGAATGGGTGAGGATTATTACTGTGTCTGTTTTATTATTACTACTACTTTTGTGACATCTATGACTACTACCTTCCCCATGCTGAGTGGGTCCTCAGCCAGGCATTTGGGCAGGTTTCCAGGCTGTACATCATGGCCTCTCCATAGTTCACAAAAGTTTTTTGCAGTCTAGGGAAAGGACAAGCAATGTATAACTTAAAACATTTCTTTGAAGTGTAATTTCCTCTTGAAATTAGTAATTATTGTATATTCATGTGTTAACATGGAGCATTCTAGTAATGTCCAGCAATGATATTATTTTGATATTTAATTAATTGAAGTATAGTTGTTTTACAACATTGTGTTAGTTTCTGGTATACAGCATAGTGATTCAGTTATACATATATATGTTCTTTTTCATTATAGGTCATTACAAGCTACTGAATGTAGTTCTCTGTGCTCTACCTTAGGACCTTGTTGTTTATCTATATTACATAGAGTAGTTTGTATCCGCTAATCCCAAACTCCTAATTTATCCCTCCCCACCCCTCTTTCTCCTTTAGTAATTGTTTGTTTTCTATGTCTGTGAGTCTATTGAGATATTTTATAATGGTATACTTCTAAAAGTTTCAATAGTTTGCCTTTTTTTGTAGTTGTCTTTTTAACACTAACATTTAAGTGGATATTATTATTATTATTTTTAAGTAGACAATAGTTGTGAATTGATTAGGTCTGTAAACAAAGGAAACAGAGGATGTGAAAGCTGTCAGGTGTGCACACCTGGCTGGGAGAGGGGGAAGTGGGGGGAGGGGTATAAGTACGGCCAAGCCAGTGGTTCTGTCTTTTCTGACTTACATTCCCTTCTTTCCACCGCTTTGGGTGTTGGAACATTTGAGATACTTGCCCTGAACCAAATCCCATGCAAAGGTGATATTTAGGCTCCTGCTTAGAATTCCTGTCGGATGGAACACCCAAGTTCCAACCTATCTAATCCTCTTCCTTTGTCCTTCTTTCCCAGGTGGCCCTTCCTAAGGGAGGGGAAGGCCCTGCTGAGGACTGTCAACAAAGGAAGTAGAAGTAAGTTGCCCATGTCCCAGATCCCTGGTGTTAATTGCACGACTGAGGGGAATAGCTGGAAGAGGGAAAAGGTCCCAGAGTTGTCAGGATACCAGGGTTTAAATCCCAACACTCCCCTTCAGATGTCTGGGAGACCTTGAGCAAGTCTGTTTATACTTCTGGGGCTCAGTTTTTTCCACACACATTCTGGGTTTTGGGGAGGAGACAGTGAGAGATGGATAAGGTGATGCATTAGGAACACAGCAGGATGCTTCTGTTTTTATTATTACTCACTGTCCTTGGCATTTGAAATATAAATGAGGTCACATTGCATAGGAACAGCAAACATATTAGTTTGAGGATTGCAAATTCAAAAGCAATGAATCAAATTACTCAGGACATTTTTCACAGAACTAGAACAAATAATCCTAAAATGTACATGGAACCACAAAAGACCCAGAAGTCCCCAAGCAATATTGAAGAAAAAGAGTCAAATTGGAAGCATAACCCTCCCAGACTTCAGACAATATTACAGAGTTACAGTAATCAAAACAGTGTGGAACTGGCACAAAAACAGACATATGGAACAGGATAGAGAGCCCAGAAATAAACCCAGACACCTATGGTCAATTAATCTTCAACAAAGGTGGCAAAGGTGTACAATGGAGAAAAGAGATTCTCTTTGGCAAGTGGTGTTGGGAAAGCTGGACAGCTGCAGTGTAAATCAATGAAGTTAGAACACACCCTCATACCACATACAAAAATAAACTCAAAATGGCTTAAAGACTTAAATATCAAGAAAACTATAAACCTCCTAGAAGAAAACATAGGCAAAACATTATCTGACATAAATCTTAGTAATGTTCTCCCAGGGCAGTCTACCCAGGCAATAGAAATAAAAACGAAAACTAACAAATGGGGCCTAATTAAACTTACAAGCTTTTGCACAGCAAAGGAAACCATAAGCAAAACAAAATGACAACCTATGGAATGGGAGAAAATATTTGCAAAGCATGAGACTGACAAAGGCTTGATTTCCAGAATATATAAACAGCTCATATGACTTAATAAGTAAAAAACAAATGACCCAATTCAAAAATGGGCAGAAAACCTAAACAAGCAATTCTCCAATGAAGACATATGAATGACCAATAGGCACATGAAAAAATGCTCAATATCGCTAGTTATTAGATAAATGCAAATCAAAACTACAATGAGGTATCACCTTACACCAGTCAGAATGGCCATCCTTAAAAAGTCCAGAAATGATAAATGCTGGAGAGGGTGTGGAGAAAAGGGAACCCTCCTACACTGCTGGTGGGAATACAGTTTGGTGCAGCCATTATGGAAAACAGGCTAATTAAAATTAATTTAAAAAAAAACAGACTTACCATATGATCCAGCAATTCTACCCCTGGGCATATATCTGGAGGGAACGCGAATTTGAAAAGATACATGCCCTTCAATGTTCATAGCAGCACTATATACAATGGCCAAGACATGGAAGCAACCTAATGTCCATTGACAGATGACTGGATACAAAAGTTGTGATATATTTATATAATGGAATACTACTTAGCAATAAAAAGGAATAAAATAATGCCATTTGCTGCAATTGTCATACTAAGATTGTCATACTAAGTGAAGAAGCCAGAAAGAGAAAGAAAAATACCATATGATATCACTTATATATGGAATCAAAAAAAAAAAAAACACAAATAAACTTATTTACAAAATAGAGACAAACTCACAGACACAGAGAACAAACTTGTGGTTACCAGTGGGGAAAGGGAGTGGGAAGGGATAAATTGGGAGTTTGAGATTTGCAGATACTAACTACTATATATATAAAATAAACAATAAGTCTATATTGTATAGCACAGGGATTCATATTTAATATCTTGTAGTAACCTATAATGAAAAAGAATATGAAAAGGAATATATGTATGTATACGTATGACTGAAACATTATGCTGTACATCAGAAATTGACACACACACACACAAAAGGAAATGGTAACTATATGACATAAGAGGGGCATTAGCTAATGTTATGGGTAATCATATAGCAATATGTAAATGTATCAAATAACACATGCTGTACACCTTAAACTTATACAATGTTACATGTCAATTATGTCTCATAAAAATAATTTTTTTTTAAAAGGACAAAAAAAAAAAACCCAAAACAAAAGCAATGGTGACCAGACAGGTAGCAGTAATATGGTGAGAGAGGCTGGGTATGAGACAGAATAGGGAATAGTGGAGACAGTGACCAAGTCCCTGGTACATGTCCTATTCCCAAAGGGTTTGATCAGGACATGGTTACAGCTGAAAGATGAAGGAATGAAGCTGAAGATGTGCCAGAGTGTTTAACTGGAAAGAAGGTGCAGGATTTTTTTTTTAATGTGGAATCTCCAGGTTTTAAAATGTTGGCTAAAAACAAAAGAACAGAATTTGTAGAAGTCTCCCCAAATATATCTGAAGGCCATTGTCAGCTGTTAGGCCATTAGTCTATAACCTCTATATTAGAAAAAAGAAAAACAAGTCATCAATAAGAAAAATCAGGGAAAGGCTGTCATAAATGACATAGATGTTAGGAGCCTGCATGGTAAAATAATGGTCCCAGCAGGCTTAAGGGAAGAAAAAAATTTGCAGGTAGGTTAAGGGGGAGGTAGAGTCAGACAGGTCTTGGGATACTGGCTCTGCCACCTCCTAGCTGTGTGACCTTGAGCAAGGCATTTAACTCACCTAAGCCTCAGTTTACTCATTTGTAAAGTGGGAATAATGGTGCCTACCATAAAATTTTATAGTAAGGAGTGAATAAAAGAAGGCTTGCAAAGCTCTTGCCATGTATCTGGCACAGTGTAATTGTGCAGTAACTATTATTACTGAATGAGTCAATGCTCTTAGTGTTTCGTGAGCTGGAAAGTACCACACAAATTAGATGTGGCTGACATAGGCTCCAGATACACCTATTTGGGTTATTATAGTTTGACTCTATGAAAAGTTTCATTTAATATCCTTACTGCGACTCATGAGGTCTTTCTGCACATCTATGAGGGCATACTCAGATCTGCCTGCCTTGGGAGCACTGAGCCCTGCAGACAGAAAGTCACCAGGTTGTTGGCTGTAAGGAATTGTCAATCATCATGAATTGCTAGTTTATTAATATGAAACTCTCAGCATTCTTTTTCATTGCATTTGTCTTCTCTTTGGAATTTTGTTTTGCAAAATTCAAAAATATAAACATTGAGTGATGTATGTACGCTTTATTAGTGACTGAAGTCACTGTGAACTATTTGTCTTATTGCTAACTACATTTTTTACTGTTACTAAAGTGTCCCAGGAAGGGTCTACCTGGAACAAATTTCTCCTCCAAGGTGTGTATATTGGAATTTGAGGAGGTTGGGGGTAGGGAGATTAACAGGAAAAGGAGGACATCCCTAAGTATCTCACACATACATGGCAGTGTAGAGGGTATGTGCTCGTCTTTTATTACTTTTCATCTTTCTAGGTGTGGACATTTGGGCTCAGAGGGTGCGGGAGCTTGGCAAAGTTGTCCAGCTGGTTAGCAGCAGAGTTGGGCCAGGACCTAGGAGTTCCCAGTTGGGATTTTCATCACTCCCTCCACCACCTCTGTAGCATCTGGAGCAGCAGGGGCAGTGACCTGGAGAAGTAGCCAGCTAATTGGGTCAGCAATCCAGGGAAACTCAGCACACCCTCAGAAAGGGCCTGGTGCCAAGTGAGAGAGAAGCAGGACTCTCACCTTTGACTTAAGTGATGAGCACAGTTCAGCAGGATGACCATACAGTGCACGGTGAGGATCCCGATGGCCAGCAGGCTGAAAGGACCGACCTGGAGGGGAAAGGAGAGGCGGGCACAGTGAGCCACAACCAGATGGCTCCCACACCCGGCCTTCTCCCCACCTGGGTGCTGATGCCTCTATCATAATAAAGATGAGATTTTGAAATGAGAGCCCCTGGTATGAGAGCCTCTGCCTGAATGTCCTTGTGCCCTCAGATGCTCTGGCCCATATGCCCTTCTTAGCACTGCTGCAAAGTGGCTGCCCAAACTCTGCTAGGATACTTCTAGCAACAGAGAACTCACTACCACCCCCAATAGCCCATGCCTTTCCTCATCTGCCTTGAGTTCTGCTTTCTAAATCCTTCATTCCTTTTCACATGCCAGCCCCCACTTCCTCCAAGATGATTAAAGACCAAGGTTCCTCTTAGGACATGGTTTTCTTCCTCTAGTACAAGGTTACCAAAGGGACACTATTGACATTTTGGGCCAGATGAATTTTTTGTAAGGAATGAATAAAAGAAGGCTAGCAAAGCTCTTGCCATGTATCTGGCACAGTGTAGTTGTGCAGTAACTTTTATTACTGAATGAGTCAATGCTCTTAGTGTTTCGTGAGCTGGAAAGTACTACATGATTAGAGGTTCTGATGGGAGTTAGAGGGTAAAGAAATCATCTAATAACTCTTAGGAAGCAAAAATCAAAGAATAAAAGAGCTATCTTAAAAAGCAAACACCTCATTGGCAAACAGACTTCCCCTGAGGGCCATGTGGTAATAATATTCTTCAGAAGTTCTAGAACCCTGAGGATTCCAAAGAGGAGCATCCCATCTCGGGGTTGGAACTGATACAGATTACAAGTCATAGTAGAAGAAGTCAGGGTCTCAGTATGCCTTTTTTAGACATGGGCGCCACCTGCCAGGCCTGGAGAGGAGGCGAAATTCGATTCAACTAAATGGAAATCATCCATCTATTCAGTGCCATAGACACAAACCGGGACTTGAAGCATGCAAGTTTTTACAGAACTATTGTGGGGAGGTGTAAAGATGAATCAAAGAGTTCCTGCCCTCAGAGCTTTCAGGTTAAGTGAGGAAGATAGCTATATTTTAAAAAAAAAAGTATGCCTCATCATTTAAGTGTTGTAAGAATTCCCGATTTAATAGACATAAGTTCTAAAAAAACACAAGGTGAAGTTGGCATTAATTTTAATAGGAAACAGTCAAATTTTACAGAGGAGGCAGAGTTCAAAAACAGAAATAAAGAAGGGAACAGCGTAAGTAAGAAGACAGAGGTGTGATAGCACAGGGAACGTCAGGGAACTGGTGAAGCCTTTGTGATCCTCATCTTCCAAGCCACTTTCTCACAATCAATCAAATGGTTTGAAACAGGAGTTACACACTCAATGCTTGGAGGGGCCAGGCTGCTAATATAAACGAATGAAATGGCATGGATATAATCCTAGGGAGTCACAAGGACTGTGGCACAGTAGATTCTGTATCAGTATGTGTGCATGGTGGGCCTTTAAGAATAATGGTGGAGACAGGGAATTGGATGAAAGCGGTCAAAAGGTACAAACTTCCAGTTATGAGATAAATAGGTACTGGGGATGTAATGTACAACATGGTGACTATAGTTAACACTGCTATATGGTATATTTGAAAGTGGCAAAGAGAGTAAATCCTAAAAGTTCTCATCACAAGGAAAAAATATATATATATATTTGTAACTATATGAGGAGATGGATGTCAACTAAACTTATTGTGGTAATCATTTCCCAGTATACATATGTCAAGTCATTATGTGGCATACCTTAAATTTATACAGAGCTGTATATCAATTATATCTCAATAAAACTGAGAACAAAAAGAATGGCCTCTAAGTATGTTCCATTTGGCTGCAGGTTGGCTCCAGTGGACTGATGCCAACAGGCACATTTCCTCTTGCATGGGAAAGATTGCCACCCCCCCCCCAAATTGCCCACTGATAAATGGTGCCAAGGCCTTAACACCCCTTTCCCCCAAATAGGTAAACCTGGCTCGCATCGCACAAGTCTGTCTTACCAATAAGCCGGCATTTTTCATGGCCAGAGGAAGCCCCAGGAGCCCTGTGCCAATGTTGCATTTCAGTAAGTGGATCAAGGTTTGCACTATCCTGTAGGGGGAGCAGAGGGAGACAAGAGAGTATGTTAGCTGATAGAAAGCTGATGCAAGGCTCAGGCTTTCAGCCTCTCCAGCACCCTCTGTGGGGAAGATGGACAAAACCAGCTGAAGTGGACTCTGGTTTCACTCTCAGTTCCCAGGATCTGTTCTGGAACCTCTGATCCAGGGCTGCTGCTAGTTCAGGTGACTCAACAAATATTTAACACACAGTAGGCTCTAAAGAAATAGTTATTAACCATTGCTACCATTCTGGGTAACTTCCTAATATGAGTTTATTTATTAATTCATCCAGTGATTTTTTTCATGATTTATTCACTCGTAGTATTTATTGAGATCTACTAGATGCTTCGCATTTAGATAGACAATGAAAAAGTTAATAGGAATTTTCTCAATTTACAGAGTATCAGTGCCAGTTTGTTTATTAATTCACTCACTAGGACAAAAAACCTAATCTGACACCACTTGCAGAGTATTTATTGATCTGAGTTCACTCCTTCATCCATTTACTCAACCAATATTCACTGTGAACTTATTTCATGCTATGCACTGAATATAATTTAATAACAATGGCCACTGTGCATACAAAATTCTTACTATGTGCCCTGCAGGGTGCTAGCAACCAGGGTTCTAAATGTTCTCCACACCTGTGCTGGCCACTCCTGCTCAGGCACTGCCAATCCACTGGGAAGGGGGAAAGATGGGAACAGGATCATGAGAAGAGAATCAAAAAGAAACAGAAAGAAAAGTTGAGTGCAAAGCACTGAACTCAGAGGAAGGTGCACTGGATTCTGAGTTGTAGCTCTGCCATTAACCAATTGTGTTTGGTCACTGTTTTGGGGAGGCCCTTGGCTGCTTACATCTTCTGTTTCCTCATCTACCCTACCCCAGCGGTGGGGAGGTGGGGGAGAGAGAGAGGGAGGGAGGGAAAAATTCTTGCCCTGCCTACCTCTCAGGGGTGTGGTAGGAACCAGAAGAGGTAGACATGATGATTCTTGGAATCATGAAGTGCTTCGCAGATGTGAGGCATCATCACCATCATCATTATCATCATCAGTCATCATCATCACCACCTTCGGTTTGACCTTATGGCACTCACTCACCTGTTTAAAAGGGCTTCCTAATGAGGAAGCAGAGCTGGGTTGATAAGGAAAAAGGCAAGCAAGGGCTGGTTTAAGCAGGTAGCGGTGTCCCTTCCTCCTGGCGCAAAAGGTACCTGGAGGAGGCCATTGCAGGCACCTCTTTGAACTATCTGGAGGCAGCAGAGAGTGGAAATAAACTGGCTGAGCTCAAGCAGGACCTGTAGAGACAGTGCTCACATCTCTAGGTCCTGTTGGTTAGGGTATCAGGACTGTGTCTGTTTTTGCATTTCAATACTGACCAGGGAGAGGCTTTTGACTGAGAGAACGGGTGGCCCTTGGGACTTTTGTGACTTCCAGAAACTCCCTTAGTTCAGTCTATTCATCTAAACAATGGGTGGAGGGGGGGACAAGTTGTCCCTTCACTTCCAACAGTAACTTTTATTTCTTGATAACTACAATTACTGGAAAATTTGTCAAAGCGAAAAAAAACCCAAACAACCCTATTTTTAAAATCTCTTGTCAATTCTTGGATAGTAATTTCTCCAAAAGATGTGCTCTTTCTAGCTCTTCCTGACTTCCATCCCTCATATCCTCCCTATAGCAGCGTCTTGGCCCCCACCTGAATCAGATCTCTTGGGAACGGTGAGACAAGGTTTTGGAGAAAACATTATGCCTTAGCTACTAGGATCAGGGCTGTGGGGAGTAAACCACATGTTGGGAGCACTCAGGGACCTTTAAAGAGGTTTGTGTTTTTTTCTTGAAAAATTATACATTGCATTATAAAAGGAAATACCAAAATTTCCACCAATTGGAAATAACTACCTTTAACATTTTTGAGTAACATTCCCTTGGGCATTCCTATCTGACTTTAAATGCACACAAATTTACACAAGGAGAACAATATAATTCTGTATTTTCTTTATGAATAGTATGTCATACATATTTTTCCAAAAGCATACATTTCCTTCATCACTTGTAATGGCTGTACTGTATCCCACTGCATGTGTGTACCATACTTTAAATAATCTTTTACTGGGGGGAGGGTATAGCTCAAGTGGTAGGTCACATGCTTAATATGCATGAGGTCCTGGGTTCAATCCCCAGTACCTCCTCTAAAAATAAATATATACACCTAATTACCCAACCCCGAAAAGAAACTTAAAAAAAGAAATAATCTTTTATTGTTTCCAAATTGTCAGTATTATAATCAGTGTGTCAATAGAATTATGCACACCTGTGTTATTATCGCAACAGAAAAAATTCCTAGAAGTGGTATCAGTGATTAAAGGATTTACTTATTTATATTTAATTATACTTTAAAAAAAAACTCTAAGTGACACACTATGAAATTCAAAAGGTAAAACAAAAACAAGAACCAAAAAACTTTATGTAGTGAACATAAATCTCTTCTATCTCTGCCTCCCAGTCTACCAATTCTCTTACCCAAAGGCACCCATTATGGCCATTTGTGTCTGTGTGTATGTGTGTACTTTCAAAGAAAGCATATACCAGATAAATATTCGTATATTTTATGTAAATATGTGTTAGGATTTGACATACATTACAACATTGCCTTCTAGAAAGGAACCAGTTTAATTCTTCCCAAAAGGACATGAAAGAGGGCATTTCCTGACATCCTTACCAACACTGGGTATTGTCATTTACAGCCTCTTTATGCCATCTGATCTGATTATTAACTAATAGTCTGACTGGCAATAAAGCCCTAAGGAAAAGCTCCGTGTGTCTGACTTTATGGTAGCAAAAGTAGGGACCTGGGGCTAGCAGGTGAACTTTTGTTTCCTGGGTGGGTTTAGGGGAGACGGGGAGGACGGGAGGGAGAGAGAGAAGGACAAACAGAGAGAATATGAATAATAGCAGATGTCGTAGGAGAGGAAAGCAGCTTGAACCTGAAAGAGCAGCCAGCTGGAGATAGAAAATTATTCCTGGAATTAAGAAGCTCGTGCTGTGGATAGCTACTCTATCTGTTTGTTTGTTTGTTTTGTTTGTGTGTGCAAAAACTGGTAAAGAGGTGTAATACTCAGAGCCACATGGATCAACCTTCTTAGATTCTGAAGGTTTGATCTTTAATCCACATGTCTCCTGTTCAATGGGGATAAATGTGTTAAGAAGAGAGGAGCTGGGCTTAGGGCTGGAAGGGCCGTGCAGCTACTTACGATATTCCACTGGCTTCCTCCGCAGCATGGACACTCTCTGAAGTGATGCTACTGCTACTCTCCAAGAGCGACTTGGACCCATTGTCCAGGGACTTGGACTCATTGTTGTAGTCCCTTCCAAACAATGACATCTTCAACATGGTGAGTAGGTGGTAGCAGCTCAGGTTTAAGGCCTGTAACAGCCCTGAACCAGCCTCCCACGGGTTTTTCTCCAGAGAAACTGAGGCTGCAGGCCTGAGATGCTGGCTGCTAATTTACAACGGTGCCTGGCCCTGGTGCTGGTGAGAGGGGGAAGCTGATGTTGATTATATGCCTCACCTGGGTGTCGGGGGACTTATGAGAGACTCATGTCAGGAAGATCCTCAGTGCACCCTGTGATTGCCTGGCCACTGCCAGGACTCACCCGGGCTTTCAGCCCCTCCCAGTTCGGCCTGTATCGCTTTAGGGCAAAGTGAACCGTAGGACTAGGAGAAAGAAGGCATCACTGGACTGGAGATCCCGGTGCCCGGATGTGGGGCCAGGCTCAGCGCTTGTCTATCTTGGCAAGGAGGAACCAGAGCTACCTCACAATGGAGGCTGCCTGTCCAATAAGGTGCTGCTGAATCGCAGGCTGCAGGTGCGGCCCAACAAATGGTAATGGGAGTGGGGTGGCTTTTTAAAAAACTGCTGCACAGTTGATTTACAATATTGTATTAGTTTCTGGTGTACAACATAGTGATTCAAAATTTTTATATACTCATTTAAAGTTATTATAAAATATTGGCTATATTCCCTGTACTATTCATTCTATCCTTATTGCTTATTTATTTTATACATAGTAGTTTGTACCTCTTAATCTCCACCCCATCTTTCCTCTCCCCCTTCCCTCTCCCCACTGGTAACCACTGGTTTGTTCTCTATATCTATGAATCTGTTTCCTCAAAGAGTTTGCTATATTCATTTGTTTGTTTTATTTTTTAGATTCCATGTAAAAGTGATAGCATACAGTATTTTTCTTTCTCTGTCTTATTGCACTAAGTGTAATGCCCTCCAGGTTCAACCATGCTGTTGCAAATGACAAATTTTCATTCTTTTTTATGGCTGAGTAGTACTCCATTGTACATACTCCATATCTTCTTTATCTATTCATCTGTTGATGAACCATTAGGTTGCTTCCATATCTTGGCAATTGTTATTAATGCTGCTATGAACATTGGGGTACATGTATCTTCAAATTAGTGTTTCTGTTTTTAAAGTTATGTACCCAGGAGTGGAATTGCTGGGTCATATGGTAGTTGTTCTTAGTTTTTTGAGGAACCTCCATACTGTTTTCCATAGTGGCTGCACCAATTTACATTCCCACCAACAGTACATAAGGCTTACCTTTTCTCTACTTTCTCACCAACACTTTTATTTATCTTTTTGATGACAGTCATTCTAACAAGTGTGAGGTGATATCTCGTGGTTTTGATCTGAATTTTCTTAATTAGTGATGTTGAACACCTTTCCATGCTCTTGTTGGTCATCTTTATTTCTTCTTCAGAAAAATGTCTATTCAGCTCCTCTGCCCCCTTTTTAAATGGATTTTTTGTTGTTCTTGACTTGTATGAATTCTTGATATACTTCAGATATTAACCCCTTACTGGATATATCATTTGCAAATATCTTCTCCCATTCAGTAGATTTTCTTTTCATTTTACTGATATTTTCCTTTGTTGTGCAGAAACTTTAGTTTGCTGTAGTCCTGTTTATTTATTTTTGCTTTTGTTTCCCTTGCCTGAGGAGACGTACCTAGAAAGGTCTTGCTAAGACTGACGTCAAAGAGTGTACTGCCTATATTTTCTTCTGGGAGTTTTATGGTTTCAGGTCTTATATTCAAGTCTTTAATCCACTTTGGGTTGATTTTTGTGTATGGTGTAAGATAGTGGTTGTTTCATTTCTTTGTATGTGGCTGTCCAGTTTTTCAACACTATTGAAAAGACTGTCCTTTCTCCACTGTATGTTGTTTGCTCCTTTGTTGTAAATTAATTGCCCATGTATGTGTGAGTTTATTTCTGGGCTGTCAATTCTGTTCCATTGAGCTATGTATCTGTTTTTCTGTTAATACCACTTTTGATTACTGTGGCTTTGTCATATGGTTTGAAATCAGGCAGTGTGATACCTCCAGCTTTGTTCTTTTTTCTCGGGATTGTTTTGGCTATTTAGGGTCTTTCGTGGTTCCTCATAAATTTTAGAATTTTTTCCTATTTCTGTGAAAAATGTTGTTGAAATTTTGATAGGATTACATTGAATCTACAGATTGCTTTAGGTAATATGGACATTTTATCAATGTTATTTCTTCCATTCCATGAGCATGGAGTATTTTTCCATTTATTTGTGTCTTCAATTTTTTTAAATAATAAATTACAGTTTTCAGGGTACAGGTCTTTTGCCTCCTTGGTTAAATTTATTCCTAGGCATTTTACTCTGTTTGTTGGGATTGTAAATGGGATTGTTTTCCTAATTTCTATTTCAGCTAGCTCTTTGTCAGTATATTGAAATGCAACAGACTTTTGTATATTGATTTTATCTCCTGCAACTTTACTGTATTTGTTTACTATTTCACATAGTATTTTTGGTGGAGTCTTTAGGGTTTTATACACACACATATAATCATGTCATCTGCAAATAGTGACAGTTTTACTTCTTCCTTTCCAGTTTGGGTATCTTTTATTTATTCATTCATTCATTCATTCATTCAATCATTCTTGCCCAGTTACTCTGCTAGGACATCCAATACAATGTTGAATAAGAGTGATGAGAGTGGGAGTCCTTGTCTTGGTCCTGATCTTAGAGGGACAGATTTCAGTTTTTCACCATTGAGTATAATGTTAGCTGTGGGTTTGTCATATATAGCTTTTATCACGTTTAGGTACATTCCTCCTCCACCCACTCAATTGAGAATTTTTATCATAAATGGGCATTGAGTCTTGTCAAATGCTTTTTCTGCATTTATTGAAATGATCATATGGTTTTTATCCTTCATTTTGTTAATGTGGTGTATCACACTGATTGATTTGCAGGTGTTGAGTCATCCTTGCATCCCTGGAATAAATCCAACTTGAATATTGATATATTGTTGAATTCAGTTTGCTAATAGTTTGCTGAGAATCTTTGTGTCTATCACTAGATATATTACCTGTAATTTTCTTTTTTGTGTGTTGTCTTTGGTTTTAGTATCAAGGTAGTGTTAGCCTCATAAAATGAGTTATGAAGCATTCCCTTCTCTTTTTGGGAGAGTTTGAGACAGACAGGTATTAAATTCTTTGAATGTTTGGTAGAATTCACCTGTGAAGCTGTCTGGTCCTGAACTTTTGCTTTTGGGGAGCTTTTTAGTTACTCTTTCAATGTCTGTATTAGTGATCAGTCTATTCAGATTTTTTATTTATTCATGATTCATTCTTGGAAGGTTGTACAATTATAAAAATTTGTCCATTTCTTCTAAGTTGTCCTATTTGTTGGTGTGTAGCTGTTCAGAATATTCTCTTATAATCCTTTATATTTCTGTGGTTTTCAATGTTATTTCTCCAATTTCATTTCTGATTTTAACAGGCCCTTCTCTTTTTTAATTAGTAAATCTACTTAATGGTTTGTCAATTTTGTTCACCTTTTCAAAGAACCAGTTGTTAGTTTCATTGTCTTTTCCATTGTCTTTTTAGTCTCTATTTATTTTATTCCTGTTCTGATTTTTATTATTTCCTTTTTCTACTAACTTTGGGTTTTATTTGTTCTACTTTTTCTACTTCTTTTAGGTATAAGGTTAGATGGTTTATTTGAGATTTTTACTGTGTCTTGAGGTAGACCTATATTGCTATATACTTCCCCCTCAGTACTGCCTTTGATGTAACCCATAGATTTTGGTGTGTCATATTTTCATTTTCACTTATCTTCAGGTAATTTTTGATTTCTCCTTTAATTTCTTCATTGAACCAATAGTTGTTTAGTAGCATGTTGTTCAGTCTCCCCATATTTGTAATTTTTTTCAATTTTCTTCTTGTAGTTGATTTCTAGTTTCATTCCATTAGGATTGGAAAAAATGCTTGATATGATTTCAAGCTTCTTATATTTATTGAGACTTGTTTTGTGTCCCAATACATGGTCTATCCTTAAGAAAGTTCTGCATGCACTTGAGAAGAATGTACTCTGCTGTATTTGGATAGAATGTTCTATAGAAATCTATTAAATCCATCTGGCCTAATTTTTCATTTAAGGCTACTGTTTCCTTATTGACTTTATCTGGAAGACCTATCCACTGACATAAATACGGTATTTAAGTCCCCTGCTTTTATTGTGTTGCTGTCAGTTTCTACCTTTAGGTCTGTTACTAATTGTTTTACATATTTTGGATGCTCTTGTGATAGGGGTACATTTACTAATCTCTGTTATGTCTTCTTAATGAATTGTCCCCTTTATTAGTATATACTGTCCATTTTGTCTCTTGTTACCTTTTTCGGCTTGAAGTCTATTTCATCGTATGTTAGTATGACTATCCACTTTGTTTTGGCTGGCATTTGCTAAGAGTATCAGCTTCTATTAAGCCTATGTTTGTCTTTAAAGCTGAAGTGAGTCTCTTGGAGGCAGCACACAGTTGGCTCTTGTTTTTTTTTATAATATCCAGCCACTGTGTGTCTCTTGATTGTGAATTCAATCCACTTATTTAGGGTGATTATTGATAGATGAGGACTTAGTACTGCCATTTTGTCTTTTGTTTTCTGGTTGATCTGTATCTCCATTGTTTCTTTTTTCCTTGTGCTTCTGTCTGCTGTTTGGCTGGTGGTTTTCTATAATGACTTTCTTAGTTCCTTCTTTTTTACGTTTTGTGTCTCCGCTATATGTTTATGTTTTGTGCTTACCCTGAGGTTTGTATAAAATGTTTCTTAGATAAAAGTCCTATTTCAGCTGATAGCAAATTATTTTCATTTACCTATACAGATTCCATCCTTCTCCTCTTCCTCTTTTATATTTTGTTGTCTCGAGTTATCTTTTTTTATTTTGTGGGTTTGTTACCAAATTGAAATGTAGCTATAGTTATTTTTCTGCTTTCTTTCTTTCTCCCTTAAGCTTCATGCTATAATAAAGTGTTTAAAAACCTATTCTGATAATAAGAGCTGCAATTTTCTGATTGTCTATCACCTTGCTCAAAGTCTTGTGTATTTTTACCTTTTTATTTCTGATAGAAGAGCTAATTTCAACATATCTTGTAAGGCAAGTCTAGTGTTGATAAACTGCCTCAGCTTCTGTTTTTCTGGGAAAGTATTTCTCCTTCATATCTGAATGATAACTTTGCTGGATAGAATATTCTTGGGTGACAGTTTTTATTTTTCAGTATTTTGAGAAGGTCATTCTACTCTCTCCTGGCCTGTAGGGTTTCTGCTGAGAAATCTGATAGACTAATGGGGGTTCCTTTGTCGGTTACCATCCTTTATTTATTTCCTGGCTGGCTTTAAAATTCTTTGTCATTGATTTTTGACAATTTTAATATTATATGTTTTAGAGAAGGACTTTTTGCATTGAAGTAATTAGGTGTTCTCTTAACTTCATGGACTTGTATATACAGTTCCTTACCCAGGTTTGGGAAGTTCTCAGCTATTATTTCTTTAATAAACTCTCTGCTCCCTTCTCCCTCTCTTCTTTTCCTGGGATACCCATTATCCTAACATTACCTTTCCTGAAAGCACTGGATAGCTGTTGTAGAATTTCCTCATTTTAAAATATCTTACTTCTCTTTCCTCTTCTCCTGATATCATTTCTAGATTTGTATCTTCAAGCTCTCTAATTCTCTTCCATGAGGTCTGCTCTATTTCCACTGCTTTCTAATGCATTTTTCATCTTATTTACTGAGCTCTTTAGCTCCAGAATTTCTGTTTGGTTCTTTTTAAGAGTTTCAGTCTCTTTGGTAAAGTATTCCTTCTATTCATTAATTTTATTCTTCAGCTCATCAAACTGCCTTTCAGAGTTTGTGACTTTTCTTCATGACAGCTATTTTGAACTCTCTACTGGTTAGACTACAATATTCCATTACTTGTTTCTGGAGAATTATTATGATTATTGTTGTTGTTGTTGTTTGGTAGTATAGTGTTACTGTGGTTCTTCATGGTTCTTGAATTGTCCCTCTACCAGCGCATTTGAATTAATGTCAGGTTAGAAGTTAGTCTTTTCTTTTGTTTTCAGGTAGGTGGCACTATAACACAAGGTTTTGGTTTCTCTTACCTGAGCTGCCTCTGGTATTATTTGAGTTGGAACTTTTCAGCCTCCATCATCTTTTTAAGAGGTCTGTGCCTTTGTTACTGCTTCCTGTGCCTGTGCGGTCCTTGCTGCCTTGCTTCTGCCAGAGCCACTGTTGTCACTGGATGGTTGGCTCTTCCCTAGTATCTGTGATCTCCTGACTTGCAGGCTTTGATGCCTTGGAGGAGGGGGACGGTGGAGAGGGGCAGCTAGGGTTATGTAGGTGCCTTTAACCGTGTCTGGTGTTGGAAGGTTCAAGGGCTCCACTAATGCAGATGGGGGGTGGGCCGGGGTCATGCATGCCTCAGTGGCTGAAGGGATGGGGGCCCAGGCCCCAGGCCACTGCTGCCCAGTTACCTGTGACTGCAGGCACTGCTGTGGTCAGGAGGCCAGAGTCTTGTGCACCAACCACCTCCCCTTCTGTTACTGGGTTTTCTGAAGCTGTGGACTCAGCTGTCATGGTCAGAGGGCTAGGATTGCAGGCACCAATTCTGTTCTTCATTTCTGCCTCTATGTGTTCCAGTCCTCCCATCTTTAGGTGTACGGATGTGTGGAATTCTCTGGTGGTCTGGTATGTTAGGCAGAGGCACCTTTGTTGAGTTGTGGCTATCTGACTGGTGGTAGATTGAAAGGATAGATAGAGAAGCATAGCTCACTGCTACCATGTTGTTGACATCACTCTACCCATTTTGTCTTTTTGATGATAATTAGTATGTAGGAAAGATAATGATTTTGCAGATTTTGTTTTGTCACTGTCCCTTTTACTGATCCCTTTTGTGTCTAAAAGCATTCAGTTAATTATACCTTTCCAGGTAATTGTATTGCAAATATTTTTTTCTTTCCAAAATTTATACCTCATATTATTGTTTTTGATGATAGTGACATCAAATGTCCTTTTAAATTTAATTTTATTATTTATTTATTTGTTTTTAATTGAAGTACAGTCAATTACAATTTGTCAATTTCTGGTGTACAGCACAATGTCCCAGTCGTGCAAATACATACATATATTTGTTTTCATATTTTTTAAAGGGGGTGGGAAGGGATAAATTTGGGAGTTTGAGATTTACAAACGTCCTTTTTTAATTTCACACTTTACTGAAGCTGCTTCTGGTGTTTCACTGTTAATTATGCCTCTGAGATCACTTTCCTCCTCCCCTTCCTCCCAGATCATGTTAAGTTTCTTATATTTTTATACTACTACTAGTTTTCTCGGAAAGTTAGGATTGCATCATGAAGTTCTATTATTTTTTTCTTCCCTGATTTCAAATGTTATCTACAGTAATAGATTTATTAATGTCAAATCATTTTTGCATTCTTAGGGAAAGCTCCATGGTGTACTGTTCTTTTAATATGCTGCTAGATTCTATCTGCTCTTTTTAAAGATGCTTGTATTTATACTTATATTGGGTCATGGTTTTTCTGATTTTGCTATCAGAATCAGGATATCTTTGTATAAGAAGTAGGGAAGACTTTCTTTTCTCTCTAGGTCTGAAAAAAGTTTAAATACCATCAGGCAGAATTGAAGGGTATCAAGAAAATCCTGCTTTACTCCTAATTCACTGTACAGTCTCCAGAAACCCCTCCTCATTTCATAGCTGGTTTCTTATTGTAAAGAGAAGCTGTTTCTAATTTTTAAAGATGTGTAATTCACTGGACACATTTTCTCTGTTTTTCCCTTTGACCACCATTATTCAAAGGTCTCTCTTGGGCTCTACAAAGCAGTAAGGAGTGTTGGGCAAATGCTTCAGTCCTGAACCCATCTGTCACTACACGTTTGATTGTCAGCAAGTTACTCAATTTCTTAGGTCTGTTTCTTTATCTGAAAATGAGGACAATGACACCGCATAGTTTCATTGTAAGGATTAAATGAGATTATTCCATGCAAAACACTTTAATAGTTTAAAAAAACAAGTTTCTTCTGTATAGCACAAGGAACTATATTCAGTATCTTGTAATAATCTTTAATGAAAAAGAATATGAAAAAGAGTATATGTATGTATATGCATGACTGGTGCTGTACACCAGAAATTGACACATTATAATTGACCATACTTCAATTAAAAAAATTAACATTAAAAAAAGTGCTCAGTGAGGGAGGGGAGGATTTTCTATGACCCTTGATTCAAGAGCAAGCTCCAAAAGTTAAAGAATCAATAGAGGGTGGGGGTAGGGGGGAAGCCTATGTGTGTGTACGAGAGTGTGTGTGTGTGTGTGTGTGTGTGTGTGTGTTTAAAACCCAGTACCAATGATTAAAGAAATTTAATACCCATAACACTCAAACAATCCTTTTTTAAAATTCATTTTTATATATAGTAGCTAACATTTGCAAATCTCAGACTCCCAAATCTATCCTTTCCCACCCGTTTCCCCTGTAACCATAAGATTGTTTACTATGTCTGTGAGTCTGTTTCTGTTTTGTAGATTAGTTCATACTTTCCTTTTTTTTTTTAGATTCCACATACGAGTGATATTATATGGTATTTTTCTTTCTCTTTCTAGCTTACTTCACTTAGAATGACAATCTCTAGGTCCATCCATGTTGCTGCAATTGGTATTATTTTATTCTTTTTTAACACTGAGTAGCATTCCATTGTATAAATATACCACAACTTCTTTAACCAGTCATCTGTCGATGGCCATTTAGGTTGTTTCCATGTCTGGATATTGTATACAGTGCTACTATGAACATTGGGTGCATGTATCTTTTCAAATTAGAGTTCCCTCCAGATATATGCCCAGGAGTGGCATTGCTGGATCAAATGGTAAATCTGTTTTCAGTTTTCTGAGGAATCTACATATTGTTTTCCATAACAGCTGCCCCAAACTGTATTCCCACCAGCAGTGTAGGAGGGTTCCCTTTTCTCCACACCCTCTCTAGTTTGTGAACTTTTTAAGGATGGCCATTCTGACTGGTGTGAGGTGATACCTCATTGTAGTTTTGCTTTGCAT